>NC_138345.1:9046448-9646448 GCF_046562875.1 Panthera onca | reverse complement strand
TTTTTTAATTAAAAAAGTACATAAAACCCTCTGTGCCCTGTAACATTTGGTATGACATTGGTACATCAGTGCTGTTGACAGAGAAAAACACTCAACATCTTAATATTCAACTGTAAAGAGGTGATTAAGGATAGATTTTTCAGGATTTGAGGACTGTAAAATTAATATACAAGAGACAGCACATTTTAATAAGCTGTCAATGAAGTACACCAAATAGAAAATATACTGCTGCCTGCTATCAGAGCTAGCCAGCCGAAGAATTATTCTGCTTCAACTCAACAATATAGGAACCCTTAAAAGCATCAAATATTAAGTTCTAAAATAAGAAAAAAAAGTGGAAAGCATAAAAATGTATAGCAAAAAGACAAGACCCTAGAGGGAAATCCAAGAAAATCTGTTTATTTGTGATCTTTTCTCCCCCCCCCCATTCCCTTACGAAAGCTTTGTCAGTAGTTGATGGGTCTCACATGCATGAAGCTGTTAATCACATTTAGGAAATTTACACGCTGTTAACTGCATATGAAACTCACTTAAGTCGGGCAGATTTACTACCCTAGATCAGTCTTATTTCATTTACCCTACTCCTACTGCTAATACAGATTCATTGTAACATGAATATGTGAGTCTCGACTCGACAATCACCCTTTCTTTTCGTGTGACTGAGGGCCCCCGATGCAATTCCTGAGCTGTCTGGAGAAAGTGTGATTCGGAAGCTCCAATACGGGAGTAGACTGTAGATCAATGAGGCAACTACCACACTTCACAATTGCGTGCAGGCACAAAAGAATACCAGCTTAACGAAAGTAAACTCAAGGTGAGAAAAAGTCGACATTAGCTTTTTGTTTTGGCTCAAGTTGGGAGCAAATGCCAAAATGTTCTTCTCTTTCCAGGAGAAAGTGGGGCCCCAGTGGCAGGTGAGGCGGATGTTAACCGCGCTGTTCTAAAGCTTGAAACTTGTTGGCGGACAACTTGGTATTTTCAGAGACAAAAAAAATCACATGAAGTAGATGCAGTGGCTACAGCTTTCAAATACATGAACAAAGCAAATGAGGAAAACCAGGCTGGCTCTGAAACCTGGATACCGAGATCCACCTGTCCCTTTGGGGCTCAGGATGATGCTGTAAGTGACTTGTACCTTTAGCATTTCTTCAGTAAAGAGCTGGTAAGAAGTCCAAGTGGAGTGCTCAGTCTAAGGACGGAAGGGAAGGATACAGAGAAGAAAGGGGAGCTCTAGGAAGCTGGTTCCACACAAGGACACTTTCTAAAGCTCAAGTTACAAATGATCAAGTAAGGAGTTTTCACTTTGGCCCTGAGGCTATTTCATTATGGGGAAAACTGTGCTTTTCAGAGCTTCAAGATGTGAAGTTGTGAAACTTGACTACGTTCCCAGCTGATTCAGCAAAAGCATGATGCTCTTTGTTCTATGAAAATACAGGACATTATTCCTGTGCTTCTAACACATGCCATATAACCTCGTGTATAAAATGGGATTAATACTGGTACCTGCTGAAGTGCCTCATAAAAGGTTGCCATGAGTATTAAATGAGTTAATTCATAATGGCAGCCTCACACAGGACAAGGGCAATGAAATCTAGCTGCTGTTGCCGCTATTTTTGTCGTTATTGTGGCCATATTTCCACAGCAGTAAGAATTGTGCTAAGTCACCATACTCAGAAGGCAGGTAAGTGATAACACAGTAAGTGGATTAAAGGCCAATGGGGGAAATTTTAAATTTGTCTCTTCTATCAATACTATACCTACAGGACTAGGGAAATTTTTACCGCCTTCTCTACACTTTTACTTAGCTTGCTGTCTAATTAAACTGAAAACAAATCATGGAAAACTATAAGGGCAAAAGAAGGTCACAAGAGGGCAGTAAGAAGTTCAAATTTTTTAGTTGTTTTATTGATTTTATTTTCTAATATATATATATATATACATATATATGCACACACATATATAGGTGCGTATATATATACATATATACATATATATACATATATATACATATATATATACATATACATATATATATATGTATATATATATACGCACCTATATATGTATATATATATTTGTAAATTTGAAGAAACATTTTCTCCCACGTAGACTTGGCCATGGTGCTATGGGTAAAGGACATTAGCTAAGTGGATATATGTGGGCATGTGACATCTTATTTTATTACGAACAACAAAAGTGGCAGAATGAAGAACTTTCCTTCTGCCATCTGTCTCTTTTTGTCCCTAAATTTGCTCTTTTTCCTCTTGTTCCCTGGAGGAAGATGATTATCCACTAGTTATTTCAGCGGTGCAGAATTTCTCTCAAAAATCTCAGGATGATTGCCTTCATTCGTCAAATTCCAGGAATATATCTGAGCATAGTATGTTATTCACACATGTCTAGATCTAGTGGGATTTGAGACTATCCCCCAGGGTTTTCTTCAATCAACATATATAATAGCATCAGGACTAGGCTTATATGCTAAAAACATGGTGCAGCATTAATTTGGGTCATTTTTAGAAGCCATTATATATCGATTGACCAAATTAACTGAATGTGATGTGAATTGATTAAAGAAGCCAAGTTTACTAATTGATTGTACTAAAACAAAAATCGCCTTGATTATGTAGATACAGACCAAATATTTTAAGTGACTAGAATAATGCACGGTGTGACGGAGTTGTCACATATGTGCTGGGACTCAATACAGTTCATAATGTGCTGGGACAAAGGTGAGAGGTTAAAGGTGCTAAACAGTCTTAATGGCTTGGAAATTGACATGGAGCAGATTTCTGGTTTGGATTGCAGAAATTTATACACAAGCTCAGCGATGATCTATGTCAACTGTCAGGAAAGCAGAGGAGATGGCAGAAATAAAGCAAAGGCCATGGAGAAAGCTCCCGGTTGCCCCTGGGAATATTCTGCCTAGTGTACATGCCTCCTACACACGATTCTTTCTCATTCCGAGTCACAGAGATAAGTAAAAGCAAGCAAGCAAACAAACAAACAAAAAACACTGAATGGTCAATGGAAATCAGGCACAAGAGTACAATCAAATGACTTGCTCAGTCCAGTTTTATCAGTCATATCACAAGGGCCCTCCACCTTCTTGGGTATGGGGTTAAACATGTCACTCTACACTCAAACTCCCTGGGTTCTGGGCCAAGCTTGCCAATTTCACTCATTAGCTGACGCTTAACTTCTCTGCATCTCAACCTTCTGATCAGGAAATCAGATACAATCGATCCTATCTTCTAGAATTGTGTCAAGTATTTGATGAGATAAACTTATGTCAGGTACTCATATATGTCAGTGCCTCACGCATTATAAATCCTCAATAACTACAAGCCCCGTTTAATGCTCATCCTCATTGTTATATCTAAATGTCTTTCTCCTTCATCATCTCTGATTTGTCTTGGTTCATCCTGCTTCTTAATGCTCAGGGTTCAGGTATGCTTCCTCTGAGATCCAGAAGCCCCTGGTTCGGGCATGCTGTTTCCAAGGGAATTTCCTGTTGCGGTGGCTTTGGGTTACGTCAGTGGCCAGGGAAAGTGGAGTGATAGCCAATTCTGCCTAAGGGAAAGAGGCATGATATAATTTCCCATTGCTAAGATTAGCATCTCTGCAGAATCAGAAGACAGTAGTAGAGATAACTCGGAGTAAATTAAATGATTACTCTGCAATCAACTTGCAGACTGCCCTTTTACTTTTAGTAAAATATGGAGCTCTTTTTGGATGCACGTGTATGACATAGATTACCCACATTTGCCTCCTGCTGGAGAGTAAAGAAGAACCCTCCTCTAGATACTCTCTGCAGATAGGTTTCGAATTCTGGCAAATAGAGACAGCAATGCTGTTATTCACAGGAACAGATTCCACAAGCTGCATCTCCCATGTGAGTGACAGCATTTCAGCAAATTGTTGTATTGTTTAACGCACAGTTGCTATGGCCATAAAGAGGGCTCCAACCACCTACTTTGAAACCAGGTCCACAAACACATATCCTGCCTGGACTCCACTCCTTCGCCTTGTTACTAACCTTTATTTCAACTTTGAAACATTCTATTCTTTTCCTGATGTACGGTCATAACCTTGGCATCTTTCAAGAACCAGTCTGCCCTTTCAGACGCTTAATCTTTTGCTGAGTTACATTAAAAGTCTTACACTGGTCGGTCTCAAAACCAAAAATATATTCATTTGAGTTCTGCTTCTATGATAATCTAAATTGGGGGACGCTCTGAACTGGTAGTGGTTAATCCTGGCTGTGCCTCTGAACCACTGATTTTATGGAGACATCTGGGCCTCAGCCCTAGAGACTGTCAATGGGGGGGTGGTGTGCTAAGGCCTAGGAATGGGTACGTCTGGAAACGTCCACAAGTTCTACACTATGCAAGCCAACCCGTGAACCACTTTGCTTTTCATTTTGCCACTCTGAGTACCCTCAAGGTCCAACGTGAGAAATTCCTTTTAGAATTTAGAGCAATGTTTTTTCTAATGAAGACATAGCTTTCTTCTTTCTCCTAAATAGAAAGATTTATGTAATACACTTCATTTCTTATTATAACTGATGTAAGGAAACTTAGAGTAAATTTAAGATTCAATCACAGAAGCCGTCTGAGCCCTCACGGCAAGTATATTCAAGCCCCTCTTTTTAAATTTAATTTTAATATCTCTTATAAATATGTTTGTTACATATTTTACTGTTCTTGAGGGAGTCGCTTCTTGTGTTTGCTTTTCAATATTCTCAACCATCCATGAGTGAAAATGGGCTAAATAATAATAATAACAATAATAATTAACAATAAATAATAATGATATTTTCTGCTATTCCTTGAATGCTTTATGGACCAGGCACTGTGCTAGGGGATCCATGTATGAAGCCTAGGTCAGATGCTCTTACTCCCTTATGAAGGGGGGTAAATTTGGACTCAGCACCCCACAATCTATAGCTCACTCAGTTCCTGATCAGGAAATCCCTCTAGGGGATTTCTGTGCCTTTTCAGCAAGAATGCCAGCTCGGGCTGCTGCACCAACTTTTCTTCACATATAAGAACACGCAGTGTTGTCTCAGATGCGAAACTCCAACTTTTCTTCAAACTTGCTATAAGAAGGTCTCTCAAAAAATGCTTCATGAACAAAGTAGCTCTTTCCAAAGAATCAAGGGGGCTGATGTACGTTTACACTATACATTTAATTGTGTACGAGACCTTTCTGATCTAAAAAGTCCTATTTAGCCATTCTAATAAGTGGAGGGTTTGCCCAATGGTTATTTCCCTAGATTAGGGATCAGCAAATCTCTTCTGTGCAGGACAGGAGAGTAACTATTCTAGTCTGTGTGGGCCCTATGGTCTCTGTCACAACTACTCAACTCTGCCCTGGTAGTGTGAGATCAGCCACACACGGTATGTAAACAAATGAGCCTGGTTGTAGTCAATACAACTTTATTCAAAAACAGGTGGCAGGCTGAATTTGGCCTGTGGGTCACAAACTGTCAATCTTGCCCTAGAGTATTCTTTTGGCTATTTTGTAGGTTCTTTCTGCCTTCTCTGTTTGTCTCTTTGTCAATCCTGTGTCTCATTCCTGTCCTCACCAACAACCCCAAATGACCTTTACTTCCTAGGTAGAGCAATTCTATCCTTTTCTTCAGAACCTTGAGATCACATGGTACCCAAGCCCCTGGGGTCTCAACTTCTAAACTCTTATCAGATGTTTTTGCAAAAACAATTCTCCTGTTGAAAAGGATTCTGGCAGTAAATGGTTAGATTAGATTCCAGTATTCTCTGCCTCATTCAACCTTTTTTTTTTTTTTTTAAAAGTTTATTTATTTTGAGAGAGACAGAGAGAGCATGAGTGGGGGAGGGACAGAGAGAGAGGGAGAGAGAGAATCCCAAGAAGGCTCCACGCTGTCAGCACGGAGCCCAATTCAGGGCTCGAACACATGAAGCCATGGGATCATGATCTGAGCTGAAACCAAGAGCAGGACGCTTAACCAACTGAGCCACCCAGGCACCCCTGCCTCATTCAATCTTATCATTTCACAATAATCCTGTAAATAAGTTGTCAAAACAGTAATACCTTCAAGATCAGGCAGTGGCCAGGTCCATAAGACCACAGGAAGTGGGGAAACAGGAGCTGAACTGGAAAGGCATGCGATGTCTGAAGAATTCCCATCAATATTTAGAAATGATGGTGTGTTCATTGACAAAACACACATGTGGCCTAAGGTAAGCCCGGTGACTGCCAGTGTGCAAGCTGGTCCACAAGGCTTTTAGGTGTTATTTCTGCACATTTGAAACTGAGACTCAAAGTCTGTGTGCTTTTTCCACAGCTAGCAAGTGGCAGAGCACTTTAGAAAATACTAATCGAGGGGTGCCTGGGTGGCTCAGTCGGTTGAACGTCCGACTTCAGCTCAGGTCACGATCTCGCGGTCTGTGAGTTCGAGCCCAGCGTCAGGCTCTGGGCTGATGGCTCAGAGCCTGGAGCCTGCTTCTGATTCTGGGTCTCCCTCTCTCTCTGCCCCTCCCCCGTTCATGCTCAGTCTCTCTCTGTCTCAAAAATAAATAAAATGTTAAAAAAAATTAAAAAAAAAAGAAAATACTAATCGAAATCCTGCCTTAGCATATGCCAAACTCTATGATTGGCCTTAGAAACGCTGCGACAGACTAGGGGCAGTTCCTGTCCTCAGGGAGCCTGCAGTTTAATGGGGTGAGAGGCCATTCCAGTGCACCCTGAGAAGCGCCCTGGGGGGACTGGTTGGGGTGCTTTGCACTTGCATGGTAGTGATATCGAACTCGATCACATGTGGTAGCTTCCTGGATGATGTGCCAACTCATTTGATATGCAACAGACACGTGGGTTTTCATGAGGCAAATTTTGTACTGAGCCAGAAGGCCAAGGGTCCAGCAAGTGCAAAGGCCCTGAACTAAAAAGGAACATGCTCCTTTCACAGAAAAACCTAGAATACTGAGTCATAGTGGGAGAATGGCAGAGAGGCTGGGCAGAAAGCAAGACCCACATCATCACGCATTTTGAAATGGGTTTACCTCTAGGGACACTGGGAGCCATCTGATGGTTTTAACTATTAAATGTACATTTTGAAAAGATCCTTTAAGCTGGATTCTAGATAATGGGTGGAAAAGATGTAGAAACCAGAGTGGGCTGTGGTAATAATCCACATAGGAGATGGCGGTGGGCTAAATGAAGGTGTGAGGTTGAGAGAGCTGGTCAGAGTCAGAAGTATTAAGACGGTGAATTGATGAGTTCAAGATTGCTTTGCTTTATAGAAAAAGTCAGGGAAAGGAAGTAGTCAAGGGTAATGTCTGGGGTCCTTTCTGAGCCTTGTGTTGCCTGATTCCAGCACAGAAATTTAGTGCCAATGAGAAAAGAACAGAGGGGTGTGGAATTGGAATATTAATGGAAAGTAGATACATGCCATTTTGGTGATGCCACTGCACTCGGTTTACTTAGTCCTAGTAAAGTGCTGTGCTTTGGTTCTCTCTCTGATTTCCCTTCCTGTACTTTTTTTTCTCTTCTGGACCCTTTCTCTTCTCTTCCCAAATCCCAGAGCACTTTTGGGTTTCTGATATTTTCATGTTTCCTAAGAGGATATTTGGGGGCTGCTGTATTTCCTGGCTAAAGCCAAGAATGTACAATCAGAAGACCCAAGTTCAAGACCCAAGTTAGCCATGGAATAGTTGTGTAACCTTTGGTAAGTTACTTAGCTTCTTGTGCCTCACCTTAAAATGGGGTTGATAATAGTCTGTTCCTTACAGTGTTGTTGAGGGTATTACATGAGTTACCACCTATGACACTGCCCAGTACAGAGTGAGCATTGAGTAAATGTTAGCTATTATTTTGGCATTCCGTGTAAGCCTGACTTTCCCTCACCCCCATTTTGCAAACCCATACTCCAAGTTATGAAGCCAAACTATCACCATCAAAACTCTCGTTCTTTTAGGAGATATAGCAGCTGGACATCTGAGAAACTATCTGAAGGATGTGAATTGATATTGGCTAATCTAGGATTTTCCCAACTTAAAAGAGAATGTTAGAGAAGAGGAAGCAATATTATTGGTCTCGTTCTCCTGGAGGGCATTAGGTAGATAGTCTCCTTCTGCTAAGAGGGGAGCAGTTTGGCTGCATCATGACACTAGCAGCTTAGCATAATTCCTCATGTTAGGATCACTACTGAATCCCATTCATTCATTCAATAAAGGCTTGCTAAACCGGTCTATAGAATCTGACACCTGGAAGAAACCTTTATGGAGCCCCTTTATTTTATATACCCAGATGTACCCAGAAAGGTAGAGACTTGCAAAAGACCAACATCATTTTAATGGCATAGTCGTTTCTAAGATGGGAGGCCATGGAATCCTCCCATTACCTCTGACAAATAGGTTCTGAATTTGCTTTGTATAAGAACTTTTAGATAACGGGAAACTTTTTTGAGTCCATATAGTACCTTTTACCTTCCAAAATACAGCTGATGCTTATCTGTGGTAGTTATGTGCTATAAAAGTCATTGCAAACACTAAATTAGCAAATGCTGAGCCATTGCTCCTAGGGGAAATATAAGGTTAGGTTTCTCCGAGACTCTGGTCATAACAGTTTCATCAAACAACCAATATATAGCTTTGTTTTATGTGTTTAAAGTTTAAAGACACCAGTGCTTCCATTTAAAGACACCTCATTTAATGTATACTGTTGATTCATTAACATTGAACTCATGGCCAACAGCACTATAGCTTATGTCTGAACAAAGCTGATCTAACGCAATTTACTTTCCCCATGAGGCACAGAACAGCCTTCTTGCCCTAGACCCCTGCATGGCACTTCACTACTGTGCTTGGGGGGCATGATAAACAGCGAAATCACCCACAAAAAGCACAAACATGTAAAAAATGTGGCACAAAGCAGACCATGTGTACAGCATGGGAGCTAAAGCAAGCGGGACTTGTTGGACCTCAGCTGGGAACATGCACATCTGGAAACTCAAGTGGGGTTTTTTTCCCCTCCTGCTTTATACATGTCCACAGATGATTACAAAAGTGCTGCAGGTACTGACTTTAGGGTTACAGATAATTTTAGTGAGTTGGCCTATGGACAGATTTGGGATCAATGAATAATGAGAATGGGCTGTACTTCAATATACATCTTCCCAAGAACTGCACAAAATATTTTTAAACTCTTCTTTTATAAATTAGAACAGAGAACAGTGAATGAGTCATACAGTCACATAACAGGGACTAGGACCTAGCAGACCTCATTTATTAATGGGAAGATAGCTCCCAAGCTGAGAGACAGGAGCCAGGCTGGACAAACTGAACACTGTTTAGTTGAGCCTATAGGTACCATTGAGCTATTCGGTGCTTCCCTGTCCAGCACTTCTCAGCACGTGATCACTGTTCACCATTCTACAGAAAAGGCTCTGTCTGGCTGCATAAGCGCTTTGGTTTGCTCATATGTCTGTTTCCTAGAGAGCTGCTTTTTCATGTACCAACTCACCTTCATCTGGGCTCTGGCCAATACTTGCAGAGAGGAAAAAAAATCTGAATTCACTATCCAACTTCCAATCAGTGGCTTATAAACCCAGGTAACTTGCTTTATCTTAATAGTGTGATAGCAACTGGCAAGGGCACTAACATGAAGATAAGGCTGGACTCCTATCTCTTTCTGTCAACTGGCCTGGCACCCTGCTCATTTTTATTCTTGAATAAGCGACTCAATCAATTCTCCCTCGTGGAGTTCCTTGTGGCAGCCTCTGTGAAGTTGTGGGGAATGTTAATCACTCACAATCAGTTCTGGAGACAGTGGGGTTTTATAACTTTTGTTTTGTTTTGTTTAAATGGAGCCATTTGCTATAAGATAAATCTGCCTTTACAATCAGAAAAACAACTTCTGTGGAGACTGCCTTATGAAATTTGCCGCTGATGGAGAGACATATCTCATATTGGCTTCATGGTGGAGGCCTTTATCCCAGGGATGGGGAAAATTGCTTATTGGGAGGGAAATGGATGGGAGGTGGTCATTCTTCTACTGCTCCAGTAGAGTACAAATACTAACAGGCATCTCACAGGTGTTCAATCCAAGGGCATAACAAGAACTATTAAAATTACTAAAAGAGCAATGGGGGAGGAAGGGACATCTGGTCAACCTACTCAACCCTAGGGATCAGTTAACCCAGATCCTCAAATCCAAATTACTCTAGAAACACAAGCCCAGTCCCCTTTCTACAAACATTACTCTGGGTACAGTCCATGGTCATGAATTCTATATTAGGTGGGGAGAGGGCCAAGGCATTTGTTTATTCCCTCATTCTGACTTACTCTCTATTACACATTTGCTAGCACAAATAATGACATTTAAAAATTATACACATTGAGTGCAATAAAAAAACGCAGCCCTCATTTCCAAAAGAGCTGATCACCTTATACAAGAAGGGGCAATAAATCTAAGGGACATCAGCAAGATGAATAAGCATTTCAGGCAGGTTATAGTACTCCAAAGCATCGTTTCTATTTCGCATTATGATTATCTCACCAGAATCATACCCTTGTGTTACATTATTGCTCATAATAAAAGTCCACATATTGGAGAGGAAAAGTGGGTTCTTTTAAAAGCATTTTCAGGGAGGATTAAAAATGATTTGAAATCTGAGCAATAGCAAACCTAACAAGAGACCAACTCATATACTTCTGTATTCAACAGTTTGAGAGCAAGCTAATAGTAATTAAGAGGGGAAAGTCAGGAATCTGCTACATTCTCTGTAATTAAACAATAAAACTACTATATCATTTCACACAGACATTGTAAATACTAAATTAAGAAGCTCTGATGAAATGTCAGAAGCATTTTCTTATGAGTTTATATCAGCCATGTGACTATCATATCGATTCTGCATGCCAATGAGTTAACATTCCACTGTGTTTATTTTTCTCCCAATTGCCTTCCAGAAAGTAATAAAATTAAATCCAATATGATATTAAATGTAAATATGCATGGATATTATATGTAAATACCCATTTTAAACTCTCTTTGCTTTTTGATATTTTCTGAGCATAATGTTGTCAAGCCGCAGTAATATTCCTCTCCCTCCCACAGCCCACCCTCATTTCCACTACCAAGAAAGAGAACACCCTTTGCAATTTCACTTGACATTTGTTTCATGATTTGTGGACCATACGAAAAAAAATCTGCTTTTAAAAGTTACTGGGCTAAGATTTTAAGAGTTTATAAGCTAAGAATGGTTGATTTTCGACACTGATGTCTCTAATGAGGGTCAGCTGTAAGCTTCATACGATGCTTTACTGTTTTTCAATGTTAATTTTATTTTCCTCTAAATCTGTCACTTCATGTTAAGTGGATAGTTAAAACAATTTTACTCATTTGACTATTATTGAAATGTCCGGCAAGGACTCTTTCCTTGCAACTCAAACATCAAAAAACTTTTCTATTTGTAGAAGACAAGGATAAAATGTCCAGCCATCTTTGCTAAGGCACAAGGACCCAATACGAGAATGTGCCTCTGAAAGTACATGTAAGTTGGTCAGCCGTGGTAGGCCCCAAATGAGAATGACAAAGGGTATCGCAAGGGTTAGCAGAAGAAGGGTTGGCTGAAGGCCAGAGCCAATCAATTACTTTAAAGTTGTTGCAGCGGAGGTCGGGTGGAATTAAGAGGCTTGTGGGCCATGGTTTAACCTCCTTCTATTGTCCTGCTAAGTATCTTCTGTTGCAGAACTTTTATAACTTTGCACATGTTGTTCCCTCTGTCCAGGAAAGGGAAGTAACACGTCTATTGGAGATTTGGCTCTGTTAATCATAATGATTTATTTGCCCTTTCCTCTCTCTGGCTTCTATGTCCCTGTATCTAGCAGAGTTATGGCACATAAAATTCTTGATAATTGTTTGGTGATAGGATGCTTAAGGTCACACAGCTAATTAGCGACAGATCTGAGATTAAAACTCATATTTATTTATGTGTGTGTGTGTGTGTGTGTGTGTGTTTCCCCCTATTTGTGCTTCCCCCTCTTCACACAATCTATAGAAAAGCTTACCATTTCATTATTTCCCGGATAAAGCAACTGAGAAGTAAAATGGATGGCTGGATTTGATTTATCTGTAAAACAAGCTGGTATGTTTTTGTTTTTGTTTTTGTTTCTGTTTTTTGTTTCTGTTTTTTGTTTTTGCCAGTGGAGACTTCTAAAAAAAAGGCTTTATTTTTCACAGAAGTTTTAGGTTCACAGAAGAATTTAGCAGAAGGCACAGATGTTTCCCAAATACCCCTGTGCCCCATTACAACCACCACCCCTGCCCGCCAGCCTCCTCCATCGTCAACATCCCCCATCAGAGTGGGACATCTGTGACAACTGATGAGCCCAAGTGGATATATCATTATCACCCAAAGTCCACAGTTTATGTGAAGGTTCACTCTTGGTGTTGTGCGCTCTATGGGTTTGGACAAATATACAATGACAAGCATCTACGCTTATGGTTTTGACACAGAGTGGTTTCACTGTTCCCCAGATCCACCGTGCTCCACGTACTCATCCCTCCCTCCCCACTAACCCCTGGAAATCACTGATTTGTTTTAACTGTCTCCGCAGTTTTGCCTCTTCAAGAATGTCGTATAGTTGGAATCCTACAGTACATATAATGGGGCCTTTCTGCTGTTGTTTACTGTATGGAAACACCACTGACCGTATTTGGGATAAAAGCTACTGCCACATTTTTATGGGTGGGACCTAATATTACAATAACTAGTCTTGAAGGGAAAGTTCCACTTTTCCAACTGATTGTTTCTGCTACAAAATACTGTAAGAAGTAGACAGGGTGTTTGTGTTTCTCTTTGTCCTCGAATTAAAAACTGAAATAATAGACTCTGTGGAGACAAATTTAACGTGTAGATAATGCTGTAGATGAAAACAATCCCTGCTTCCTCCCTCCGCCCAGTTATGATGGGATATGCTAAATTTGTGCCTGCTCTGCCTTCTGACAAATAGCTGCCTTTACTAGAGAGTTGGCTGGTCATAAAAGAGAAGTATAAAAGGAGATTTTAGATATATTTAATATATATGCATGTAAAACATGTGTGTGTGTGTGTGTGTGTGTGTGTGTGTGTATGGGGGGTAGAGAGATATGGATGTGTGTGTATGTGTATATGGGTACGTGAGTGTTTTTATAAAATTAAAGGGGCCTCATGTGTCTTTGGCCTCCTTGTCATTAATCTCTACCTTAACCAGGAAATCCATTCAGACATGGACACAGATGACACTGATTTTCAGGGTCTTTTCGGGGAAAGGGCTTTACAATCATGTTGGATTTTTTACGGGCAATAATTTGAAGTGATCTCAGTTACGGTTTGTTACAAATATGGCTCGTTACAGCCATGTCTTCATTTCAAGTGTTTGCGACATTGCTGCTCTAGAGGGCATTGTTAGGGCAACACTGGTGCCACTTTCCTAAGTGTGTTGCCAAGGTAAGTTCACTGAAGGTTACATCCTTGCAGCTTAAAGAGGAAAAGTCAAGTGAGATGGTGCAGAGGACGCAAAGTTTCCTTAAAGTAGCTCAGTGAAGATAATCAGGATGAGTAAATGTGCTTGGGCCTTGATGTCTGACTATAGGGTCAGCCCCCTAGAAGGATCAGATGCTACAGACATTTTTGGATAGTAACTCTTTACAGCAGAGTGGGGTGCTTAGGCTTCTGGCTGCCTTCTTCCAGAAATGCCTACATGAGGCCAGCAGTGCCTTCTTCCCACTCACAGTAATTCATGGGGTGTAGAGGAATACACCTGACTTGGCCCCACTACAGGGTATTTCCAACTCACATCATAGTTGGCTTGTAGTAGAACATAGCAGGGCATCCAGAAGAATGACCTCCATACTCATCACTCTTATCTCTACTCTCCCATTCCTGAGAGAAAGCAAATAATATAGTCCTAAGGCACCTCTGATCATTTTCCTTCCTGCTATCTTTATTTGGACCAGTACAAACTTGCAAACCTGTGTTTGTTGGCTGTATTGTCAACCCAATACAACCCAATACAGCCCAGTTGGCTGTATGTGTCTCTTTGTTTTCTCAACCCAGAATTCTCCAATTTACTCCCCCAACCACCATAACTGTTCTGAAAGTGAGACGCTGAGCCAATTAACTTGTTTTCTTTATACTTATCAAAGTACGAGTTTCCCTATTTTTTATTGACTTCTGTATCCACTGTTGGTTTTTCTGGCATCACATAGACAAAAACATTTACTGGCATGAAAGAACAGTTTTGTGCACACAAAGTGGAGTTGAATCAAAGAAAAACGCCTTTCTCCAAACTTTTAACTTCCGTCTTGAAGAACAGGTAAGTTGGTCTAAAGATAAATTTCAGATTTTAAAGTTATCTCACATTACAGAAAACAACTTGGGGCAATAATCACTTTAAATGAACCGTCAAAAAAATGTCAACTCCAAAAAAATATTACCAGCCACTCACAGAATAAAATCATATTCACACATGTTCTAAAATCTAGAATGAAAAATTTTCTTTGGCACCATTTTAAGGAAGCTCCAAGGGAGAGGGAATGTGAAGATGTATCTTTACTTGTGTAGGAAGAATATTTTTACACTTTTGAACCATGAACATTATAAAGATACAGCTCTAATTAGTGATGCTGGGTGTTGAGGCACATGCAGTTAGGCTTATGGCATATTCATTTTGATAGATCTTATTTAAATGACTGACGAAAAGCAAGGTTGACATTGTTTTGCAGCCTTTTAGTTTTGATCAAAATATCAAAGGTACTTCAGCCTGAACTAGTTATCTTAATTGATATGATGCACAGCAAAATATATTGATCCACATGAATAGGTCCCAGATCAATTGTGCTTTAGAAAGTAGTATTCACATTTAGAAAGGACCTCAGAAACACATTGAATCTGAAGGTGAAAACTCATTTCCCCTTAACCACAGTGATTAGTTGGGTTTCTTGTACCTTGAAGAGTTTTAAATTAATCCAAAATCTCTGAGAAGCTTTGTAATGTTGTTCCTCAGAGCGTATCAGAGAGGCAAGTAGGTGCGGAAGATGATGCGGCCCATTATTTTAGCACATTAGCAGATGGAGAGAACTGAGCCACAAGCCAGTTGGGTGATTTGGCTAAAACCACAGTATCTACAGTGATTGCTGCAATCCCAGAATAGAGTTCTCAACTCCTACCCCCCATCTGTTCTTTAAAGTGACTTTGGAAGCCAATTATCTGTTCTTTTGTAAGAAGAATCAATTGATTCTATTAGTAGGGACGGAGCTGGCCCTGGGCAAAGTTTGCTTGGACTTCTGCACTCCTGTGCGTCTTGTTCTTGCCGCACCCGCCTTCCTGACCCACCCTCTTAGCTTCCGACCACAACGTCCTCATTGACTATTCAAGCCTTCTACTGTGATGCTCCAGAAGAGGGCTATGTGTACTCAGGTGGTAAAAGGAGATCCTTGAAAAAGGAAACATTTATCAACCCTTTTCCCTGTTGCAAACACAGCTCTGGGTAGTCTGTACTCTTCCCTCATTCCAGCCTCATTAGAACTTACTGGAGTGGCGCCATATTTCATAATGTACATGATAGATGCTGGGGAAATAAATTGAAGATGGTGGTGCTGGTGGCGGCAAAATAGAATGTTTACTGAATCTGAAATGAAATAAAATAACAGGATTCTGGCTTTGGCTGTTGCCACTAAACCTGTGTGACCTTGGTTAATGCATATATATATATTTTTCTCTCTGGACTTAATTCTTTCACCAGGAATACAGGCAGGACACAGTAGACTAGATGAACCCTCAGACAGAATGGACTCTGATATTATAGGAGAATGTGATGGAAAGTGTTGAATTATGGTGAGGAAGATCAATGGTTCTCTCAAGGGAGATTACATTTGCAGGAAGGCTGCTTTTCAATTTTGGTTCAGTTTAGCCGGTGTTCTCAGGTCTGCCCATAAATCAGAGTCATCCCCCATCCCCAGAGCATTTGAAATGTCTAATACCAAGCGTACTTATTCAGGGCATCTCTTGGGCATCTCTCTCTATGTTTTTGAAAGGATCTTGGGGTGTTTCTGATGGGTCCTTCTAGATAGGTGGTTCTAGTGAGGAATCACTACTATTACCAAGGAATTCCAAAAAATAGAGGAAGATACTTGACAGAGAGTCGAGGGTTTCCCAAGTCTCCTTCACTCACATCCTCTATCTGGTCTCAGTGTGAGTGTAGACCTACCCATTAGGCAGGTGGCTGGGCTACGGAGAGTTTGGAAAAGCTGGGGAAGTATTGACGATAGGACCCAAGTTGAGTGCTGTCTGAGAGGTCAGGCCTCATTTGCTTTTATTTCATGCAGGTCTTTTTCCCCTTCTGCCAATTCAACCTGGATAGAGTTTTAAATCTTTCCTTAAAGAACGCCCATTAAAGATGATGAAATAGTCTGGCTCTCAGATCCATTCAGCCCCTCAAGCTTTAAGATGACATAACAGAGGCATCAGCAGTGTCTGATTTTGTCTTTGGAGCTAATTAAGTATCCTGTGGGATGCACTAAGTCCGGGATGTTATTTTGCTGAGAGTAATGGACAGTCACTAAGGATGAATGATTTTAGGTCCCCAGGCCAGTATTAATCTGGTTGTCTTAAGGTAAACACATACGGTGTTCAAAAATGCTCTCTCATTTAACTCAAACAGCTATCTGAATCTGGACATCCCAAACCAAGTATCTTTTGTACAATTCCATGGATTTCTAGGATGTAACACAGTTTGTAACAAATGCTTCCCCTTATTCAAATGACATTTAGACCTTTCTTTTTATTGGTATCCAAGAAAACAGCGTGTGTCGCTTTAAAATGCCTGGACTCTCATTCCCAATGATCCTGGACAAGTAGTCAAACCTAATTGAAAATGAGTCACTCACTAGTTTTAAAGTAGTCCACCTTTTAAACTTCTCACTTGGTGTCTTGCATCTGAGGAAGCAAATTTACCTAATGGTCTGGTTCCAAAATTAACAGAGAAAGAGTTATTAATCCCACCCTCTTTCTTGACAATGTTTTCCTTTGGAAACCTTTGTGTTTTGGGGGCTCCAGTTCAGGACGAATGGCAAACACCTGCTGCTTTTCCGAATGGGATCCCACCCATGCTGGGCTTTGAGATACATCAAAGGGTAAAACCTGTAATTTCAATCCTTGTTGTTTGAACCTACGAGTTACAAATGGAAGTCACAATTCCTGTGGCAGGCGTTTTGTTAGCCTGTCAGGTAGCTCATTTTGCTGCTGTTTCCTATTTTTAACATTCTCTTTACATAAATAAAATGTAACACTGTGAAAAATGAAACACCTGAACAAAACACACGATGAGGTGCACCAGAGAGCATTCGCATTAGTCATTTCAAGCAAGTGGATGACGCATGATCTTCGCTGAATCTTTCAGTGTTAGGAGCATTACTGAGGTTATAAACTGAGTAACGAAATCAAATTGCTCTTGGTCAAGGATCATCTTCTAGCATTAAATAGCTTTTGAATATTTATGGGTAGCACGTAATACCATAGTGATGCTTAAAGGTGATCTCAGTAATATTTTTCCTCGGTTTCTCCTTTGATTAAAACCATGGAGTTTCAGGGTGGCTCAGGGGGTGGAAGCATGTGACTCTTGATCTCGGGTTCATGAGTTTAAGCCCCATGTTGGGCATAGAACATAAAAAAAAAACATGGAATTTCAGGTCTGGAAAGAACTTCAGAGTAAAGTGGGAATAACCATTCCCTAGTTTACACAGCTGGTTCTTAACAGATCCCTTCTGAAACACTAATCTGTTACCTTCCAGTCTTGATATCCTTCTACAAAGCCAGGCATCTCCAGATAAATGTGGAACCAGACTTTTCCAGTGTGTATTTCATCCCAATTTTATCAAATAAATTCTTATTTTAGTGTCCTAATTTTACTGTAGCGACTTCAGAAAGCTTCAAGGTACAGCTCAAAAAGGGCTCAACAGAATTTACTTCACAGAATCTCATCGCTTAGAACATGTTACGAGGCAACAAGTCATGGATTTGAACCCCGTACGATGCTAGTTAATTATCTCTTGTGTGACCATAACCGGTACCTGTAACTTGTGAAAACATGTGCCATCAGCCCGAGGAGTGACCTTGGTGCCTGCTTCTCCTCACTCTGTCATTAGTGAATCTTGTCCAATCCAAAGCTCATTCTCAAGTAACCGTGGGTCAGTAGCACAATGTTGATTTACAAAGGACATTCATGCTCAGAAAAATTGCCTTTAGTTTCAGGACTGGGACCAAAACTTAGAACTTTTATTCTCTGTCCAGTGGATTTTACATCACAGTCTAACTCTTTCCAAGGACTCCCAGAGGAGTGAAACCAGCCAAGTCCCCTCAAGTCACATTTTTCTAAAACACAGATATCTCAGTGCTGCAGATATTTTATTAAATGCATCTTCAGTTGCAGAGCCCAGCACAGCCAGTGAATGCAGGCAGTCCCTTTGTTTACCTCTGAAACCGCGGCCATGTCTACTTAAAGGGGAGACAAGGGCTGGGACAGAGAGGAATGGAGAGACAGGAAGTAGCACAGAGCACAACAAAACACCAGCACGTTCCAGCTCCGAGTCACGTGCAGGGTTGTAAAATGACTTATAGCCCTGAAAATGTTGGCAGAACATTCAGCATAGATCATGCATTTCAGGCACATGATACAAATGCTTTTTGGCTCACGATTACAGGCTAGTAATTTCCAAGGCGCTAGCGCTGTTCCAAATAATTCATTGTATTCGCTTTCTGTACTAAGTCCCTTGGACTGATTAAAGGAAACCTTCCAAAAGTGTGCCTGCACTTGCTATATGACTTTGCTATTTCTCACATGGCTGATATGGTCCTATGCTCTTGCACGGGGTTTTACAGAACATTTGTGTGAACACACACACACTCTCCCCTTTCCTGGACTCTTCCCAGAGTAAGCATGCTTGTACAATGTGGTCAAATCGGCCAGGGTGCCAACGCCTTAAGCTGATTTCATGTTGCACAATGTGGTAAACCACAGGATCAACCATGTACTCTGACTTGACCAATAAGCCAGCCAAAAGAGTAATCACATTATGGGTGATTCAGCTCTAAAGGAAGAGGTTTCCTTGAACATATGGAAAACCTAAAACTTCCAAATAGTTGGAATTACATGTTTTTATTTGTAAATTCTTAGGAAGACAGTAATGGA
Source organism: Panthera onca (assembly GCF_046562875.1). Classification (NCBI taxonomy): domain Eukaryota; kingdom Metazoa; phylum Chordata; class Mammalia; order Carnivora; family Felidae; genus Panthera; species Panthera onca. The sequence continues at coordinate 9,627,234 of NC_138345.1, read as the reverse complement.
ATGGTGATATGAAGTACACAGATACAAAGGACAGGCATCAAGAATATTTCCAATTGTTAAGCAATGTTTTTATTAGTCATTACTAATTTGAACAAAATATTTGTACTAACGCTGAAGATATTAGACATGATTTTTTGACTATTTTGTCTCTTAGCCGATCAAGACTTCTGTGCTCATGACCGAAGGGCTGCTGGCTACAAGAGGTAGGTAATTTTAGCCAAATCTATTGGAGCAGCTCTTTGTAGAAAGACTAGCAGGCTACAGTGAATACATCTTTTTTCTGGGGTGCCTCGGTGGCTCAGTTGGTTGAGCATCTGACTTTGGCTCAGGTCATGATCTCACAGTTCGTGAGTTCAGGCCCCACACTGGGGTCTGCTTGGATCTTCTGTTCCCCTCCCTTCCCCCTCCCCTCCCCCCACTTGTGCTTTCCATCAAAAATAAATAAACATTAAAAAATACATCTTTGTTCCTATGCACTTATGTTTGTTCCTCAGCTCACCCATCATAATTTATATAACAAGTCAGTCAATTATTATTATTATTTCTGCTACTACTGCCATTATGAGAGGCCATTTTGCTCTGTCTACAGGAGGCCATCCAACTTCTTTTTGACCAGAACAATGATTCACTAGTTCCTAGTGAACCACAGCCAAAATACTAAATATACAGAGCCTTAAGTTAATGTTTTAAATTTTTTTTAATATTTATTTATTTTTGAGAGAAAGAGAGCGAGAGCATGAGCAGGGAAGGAGCAGAGAGGGAGACACAGACTCCAAAGCAGGCTCTAAGCTGTTAGCACACAGCCCTACACGGGGCTCGAACCCACTAAGTGGGAGATCGTGACCTGAGCCCAAGTTGGATACTCAACCGACTGAACCACCCCAATTTGCAATTATGCACCCCATAATTTGTATTACCTTATGAGGCTCAATTATTATTTGTGAATCTTGTAAACATTTCAATTGTATTCCTCTCTAAAGCACTGCAACCTTTATCATTTATATCATGAAAAATATTAATTTTGGGGGCACCTGGGTGGCTCAGTCAGTTGAACATCCAATTTTGGCTCAGGTCATGATTTCACAGCTCATGAGCTCGAGCCCTGCATCAGGCTCTGTGCTGACAGCTCAGAGCCTGGAGCCTACTTTGGATTCTGTGTCTCCCTCTCTCTCTGCCCCTCCCCCACTCACACTCTGTGTCTCTCTCTCTCAAAAATAAATACATTAAAAATTTTTTTAAACTTTTAAAAATATTAATTTTGTAGGTTAAAGGTTTTCTATTTAAAGGTGATTTTTTTCTTTTCCTTTTTTTTTTGGTGAAAATATCCCAGACATTGTTTCCTTACATTGTGTGTCTTTAGGCAGTAAGACATCTGACCACTTTCTGTAGTAGCACTCAGGGTTTAGAGGTTTATTAGCAGACTATTAAAGAAAAGACATTTATCCTTCTTTTATGCAGAGAAGGGGCTTTTTTTTTTTACAGTAAAATATTCCAAGTTTTGGTTTAAGTTAGTGGTGCAGTTCTAGTGATAAGATTAATGATGAAGTCTAATTTTGTGATAATTGGCCCCCTTTCCTCCCCACTTTCCCAAAATAAGAAGAGAGTTTAGACTGCAATGCATCCCAGGAGGCGGAAGACAGTGGCCCCAAGGTAAAAGCAATTTAAGCTTTCATCTCAAGCTTGCTCCCTTAGCTGTTCATTCATTTTGTGGCTTGAATGGAGAATGCATTGCCCGGATTTGCAAAATATATGGAAAATAATTCTACCTCCAGTTCATTGTCCTCTTGGCTATTTTTCTCATTTTGAAGCTGCATGGAACTATTTTGGGCCTTCCCACTACACTTAACATTGCTTTAAAACAGATTTAAGTCTCCCTACAAGCCTGAATTTCCAATTCTCCATCCAACAGAGCAGTGTGCTATTAAAGATCCACCAGGTGTTGCAAATATGCACACATTTATCTGACTTCTTTTAGTTAGAAATAATAGAAAATGAAATCGGAGATTTATGGTTACAGCACAGGCTGATGAAAATACTGGTATAAAGGCAGTTTTAGGACTACTTGGCAAAGATACAAATGAGATCCAAAATATTTTTAAGTGTAAGTGCATATTCCCTCTTTGTGTACCTCTTTGATATGCATAGTTACATATTTTAGAGACAACTGCAAATCCCCCAAAACCACATCAGTTAGGAAAAGACAGGGAAAATTATCTGTGAGTTACTCCTTATGGTTTGTCAATTTTGTGGCTCACATGCGACGAGTTGTTGAAAACAAAAAACCAGTTCCCTATTGCCATCACGGATACTTTTGTGATGCGTGCCTAGTTTTTATAAATACATGTATTCTCACCAAGTGTCAATGAATCAAAAAATAGCTGAAAATCACCGTAGGAAATACAATTGTCTTATCTCCCTCCAGTTTTGGGAGGAACTCATAGCCCAAATGATAATTTATTAATTTTTTGAAATCTCATCACCAAACCTAAAGTTTGAGTAGACACTTAATAAATACTTGTGAAATGGAAATGAATTTACCTGAACACTAAGAATTTTCAAGTCATGGTATACCTGCTGATTTTGGTTCATCCAGGTCGTAATACTATTGTGAGCAATTCAGTTCTATTCTATTTTTAAAATAATTAGGCGCTGGGGTGCCTGGGTGGCTCAGTCGATTAAGCCTCCCACTTCAGCTAAGGTCATGATCTCCCAGTTTGTGGTTCTAGTCCCGGTCCGGCTCTGTGCTGACAGCTCAGAGAGCCTGGAGCCTGCTTCGGATTCTGTGTCTCCCTTTTCTCTCTGCCCCTCCTCCTCTTGCACTCTTTCTCTCTCTCAAAAATAAATGAACATTTGAGAAAATTTTTAAAATTAAATAATTAGGTGCCAACTGTGTGCATAAATGCGGGATGGTTTTCTTTTTGGGCAGGGGTAAGCAGATATAATGAATGAGAGCCCTTATTTAAGGAGCCCAGACTTGAGGCCAGGGTTCAAAGACTTTGTACAACTGTTGAAGGTCAGCAAAGCCTCGAGAAGTTCGGAAAAAAATCCACATACAAAACTCATCATCACTGTGCAGCACCAATCCCAGAAATCAAGAAACCCGATGCTTAAAGCAAAATGCTATTGAGGGAGGCCAAATCTAGGAGCTGCGTTTGTTTTTTGTTTGTAAGAGGGAAGAGAGCACAGATGGGCCATTCCTTAGATTTACGATGCAGCCAATTAGACATTTAAAAGGTTAGAGACAGAATGTTTTGAAGAGAAATAAACTGCAGTTTAAATGTGCCTCATTTCAGTACGGGCTTTCCTAGCCCAAAGCTCAGGGAGTGGTCTGTTTCCCACGTACCCATATATAGGGTTTTGTTTTTGTTTTTTGTTTTTGTTTTTGCAGGTCTGGGCTGTGGAAAGTTCTTTATGATTCCTGATTAAATCCTATCACCCCAAATAGAGATCCACCACAATTCTGACACCACGAATTTCTTCCTCTCCTCTCCTTTGCTGGGGCTTTCCACCCCCACTCTCTCTGCCAACGCAACAACGACTTGAAGTGACTTTATCTTTCCCCTTATTCCCTCTTGGAACATCACTTTAGAGATTTGGGTTGGAAGCATTATGGAGAGACTGGGACTATCTTTCACAGGACTTTGGCAGGGAAATTAAAACCCTATTTGTGAAGAATGGAGAGGAAAGGGAATTCTAAAAGTTTCATTGTTGGCTAAACATTTTGGAGCTAACAGATCACTATTCTTTGCTCTTCCCCATTTCTCCTAATCTCGTTGCTGCTCTGACCTCTTTAAGACTTATTCCTCCTCTTCCACAATATCTTCTCAGACCTTTCTAATCCTGGAGTTAGGTTTTCTGGATCTAAACTCTCGGATCTACCCCTTACTGGCTGTGTGACCTTGGGCAGATTACTTCACTTCTCCGTGCTTCAGTTTACTTATCTGTAAAAGAAGCAAATATAAGAGAGTAATAATAGTCCCTATGTCACACGGCGGCACAAAATTTAAATAAGTGATTTAATTTATTTAAACAAGGTTTAAATAAATAGGCGCTTTATATAAGATTTATAGAGAGTGCTTAAAAATGCCACATAGCATGTCCTACCAGTTTTCCCTTGTTAGTTTATTTATTGAACTTTGCATAAAATCCTTTGAGAAGAGGATCTATGTCTAAAAAAGTTGGAACATCTCTGTTCAAGTTTGTCCCCCTCCCTTGCTTTAGGTGTCAAATAAATATATTGGTTCCTCTCTCCCTTTCAGACTATTAGGATTGTCTGCTTTTTCTCTATCCATCATCTGAACGGAGGCGTTTTCCAAAGGTCTGCACCCAGATTTCATGATTCCTCCTTGACTTTGGGATCTTATTTGTTTCCATGGCTACAAATATCACCACCATGCCAGCAACTTACGTGTCTCATTTTTATCCAAATTATCTCCTTTAAAAACATTATAAGCAAAAATCCTTCCAACCCTTTCAATTAGAGGAATACAAAGTGGAATGTTAGGGACATGTTAGGAATGGTGCTGTGGTCTTCAGAATGACTTCAGAGATAGACCGGACTCCTATGAAGAAGTTTTAAAATGGATTTGAGTAATTGACTCCCTAAGAATGTCAATTGAGAAAATAACTTTTAAATGGAAGCTTACTCTGCAAAATCCTCTATCTCTACATCATGAACCAGCTTCCCCGTCCCTCGCATCTCCCTCCCGGGACGCATGAACTGCACGGCATTTTCCTGATGACATGTTCATGAGCCCCCACCACGTTAACTGGTAAAAACTATTAAGGATTTAATAGCATGTTTGTGTGGGAAGTCAGCATTAAGGCATACCAATAAGAGGGACAGAGAATAAACAATAAAGACAACAGAAAAAAAATGAAAAACATGTCATAGGTGGTTTGGTAGCAAAGGGCATAGTGATATGATAATCTTGTCACCCATTGCAGACATGTTTTCCACTTTCCCCTTTGCATGCCCGCCAGCCACAAAGCTAATGCATCTCCTGATGTCAACATTCCATAGTATTATAGACTTGATGGGCATGCTTCATGCTATCACCTAGAATTCAGAGACAGAATAAACCCTTTATAACATGACTTTGTCTATTGCTGGTAAACATAAAGATGGATTGTTAATATTTATTGAGTACATATTCTGAGCTGAGCATGGTACTAAGTGCTTTTAATGTATCTTCCTCATTTCATCTCAGTAACTCCAGAGAGAGAGACTACTTTGATCTCCATTATACGGGTAAGGAACTTGAATCTCAGAGAAATTCAGAGCCCGTGACAAGCTCTGGTCACAGTTTATAAGGGGTGGAGCCAAAATGGCAATTCAAGTCTCATCAAAAACCATGGTTCTCAATGACTTCTTTACGTTTTTGTCTTAGTCTGTTGGTCTATTGCCTCATTTTGTCTGCTATAACAAAATGACACAGACTGGTGTCTCATGAACAACAGAAATTAATTGCTCACAGTTCTGGAGCCTGGAGGTTCAAGATTCAGGTATCAGCATAGTCAGATTCTGATGAGAGTCTTGTTCTGGATCGAAGACTGCCAGCTTCCCCATAAGCTCACATGTGGAAGGGTTGAGCTAGCTCTCTGGGGCCTCTTGCACAAGGGCACTAATCCCACCAGGAAGGCTCCGCTCTCATGACCTAGTGACTTCCCCAAGGCTGCACCTCTTCACACCATCCCACTGGCGATTAGGATTTCAACACATGAATTTTAAGGGTACACAAATATTCAGACCACAGCAAATTTCTTCTCATTTATATTAGTTAACGGTTTTCATCCATACACCAGCCAGCTTAAAAATCAGGCCCCAAAGCAAGCACAGGGAGGGAAGAGAAGCAAAATGCTAAATTACCCACAAATTAGAACATCAGCCCTTGATTTTCAAAAGGTGCCAAGAACCCACAGATTGTTGAGGATGCCTAAATTCTTCAGCTTTAGCAAGTTATCCATCTAAATAGTATACTCTGAATATCCATACACATTCACAATAATTTGCCAGGTATGGGTGCCCTCACAACTGCATGCACATGTACTGTGATGTGTAAGTGGAACCAGGTGGCCCCTGACCAGCATGCTGTCACATCGGAGACCTAGGCCACTTTACCACACCCCAACGACAAGAGTGAGGCATTGACTGTGGCGTCTCAGTTTTGTGTTTTGCTATTAATTATTACAGCTGTCCAACATGAGTCACAGCCTTCATGCATAACCCACTGCCAAATCCCTAAAGAACTGTGGTCAAAGTGAAAAAAAGCTCCTTGAAAGAATGATGGCCGACATAAATCTCTGAAGGGCCTTTTCTGAGGATGGGCTGAGACTACATGTAATAAATATGTTCATGTTTTATTCATGCCTATCTGAGGTTCCAGAACACAATCTTTGGCCATATCAACATCTCATACTAAATACTCAGGTAGAATATAAGATTTGAAAATTAAGTGCGTTGGAAGTGCTCCATTCATTAGGACCCCTACTCTCTCTGGACACAGGTTTCTATCAGTTTAAGAGAAAGTATTATCTGAAATGCTCTTCAGTCCAGGAACCAAGGGGTTCCCTCTTAACTACAAAGCACTATTTTGATAAATGATACCCCCTCTGCACACAAAGGTAGTCTCCCTAGACTAGATTCATTAGAATAAAGGGCACACACCTGGATTTTATTGAGAAGTAATATTTACGTGTTAATTCTGGGCACCATTTTCCTTTGGAATGCACTGGGGAATATTTAAGAGAAAACATTTAATTGGGCAAATGAGTTGCTTTATCTATAGTCGAGTGTCAGGGTCATTAGGACAGGCACTTGAGAAAGATTGGAAAACATTGTGCATTGTGGTAGAAGAGGCCTAGGGATCAGGGCACTTGAAAAATGTGATTTTTGCTAATGTTGTCACACTTCATTGCATTCATTTGCCCAATCTTACCATTAACTTGGAATCAGCTACAAGGGGTTTTCAGAGAGATGTGTATCACACACTGGTCCTCTACAGTTAATTATAATTACTATGTAATATACAAAGGTTATTATACAAAATGTTCCTTTTGTCATTAGAGTTCATTTTGTCTATGTCACATTTATGCCTGCCTGGAAAGGATTTAGAAGTGTGGTTTCTCGTTATTAGTCAATAAACCCCAAGCTTTGAGTACTCATTCCACAGCTGTTTGTGTTTACATTCTAGGAGGTTTTGGCATATGAGACAAAAAGAAATGACAGTGTCCAGGCTTATTTTAAAATATGCCTGTTGTTTGGAATGGCATTTCCAAATGTACCACCACTCAGAGTTCAGCGTGGACAATTACAAGTGGCTGAATATCTTTAGGCAAATTCTCTGACTCATTGGGCCCTTCATTCTCTTAGATGAAAACATCAATCTCCTTCCCAAATTTAAATTACTAGAGATATGTGTCTTGTTTTAAAAAACAATTAAATAATATTTTTATGTTTAATTTTGAGAGACAGAGAGAGAAAGAGAGGTGGGGGGGAAGGGGAAGAGAGAAGGAGACAGAGGATATGAAGAAGGCTCTCGCAGAGAGTCCAATGCAGGGCTCAAACTCACCAACCGGGAGATCATGACCTGAGCTGAAGTCAGATGCTTAACTGACTGAGCCACCTAGGTGCCCTGAGACGTGTGTCTTTCTATCCTGGATTAACACACTCAAGAAACTCAGATTTGGTTTGAGGATGGGAAGGGGATTATGAGAAGAGTGTGTCTCTTGAGTGAACTTGGAGGAACCACTGTATTTTAGTGGGCCGAGGAGGAAGGGACATCCATGGGAGGGATCCCAGAGAAGTTAGGGAGATGCTGTCACAGTAAGGCCGAAACCCCTCATCCCTGAGTCGAGTCCGTGGGCCACCTCCACAGTTTTCAGTGTTGAACTTCAACCCAAAGAGAGGAAACCATGGGGAATGCTCAAGAGGAGGAAGTGAAGACAACAGAGATGGTGGCTTTCCTCCCCTCTGACAACTGGGTAAAGATTAAGCCGATATAGGCATACATGCAGGGGTGCTGGGCAGGAGCCCATGCCTGAGAACATCAAGCTCTTTGAAGCAAGAAGTGGTAAGGTGGTTGAGGGGGCTTAACCCCTATCCTTGTATTTGCTCCATAACATAGCGCTGCCTGACGTTACTGGGACACCTACGCTTTTTGCAGTAGCAATTGGGTCTCCTGCACAGATTGCTGCCTACCCACCACAGCAAAGCAGACCCAAGTCTCATGCACACAATGTTCCCGGAAAGGACACCGAGCCATGTGGGCCAATCCAAGACAAAGGCAGAGAGTGGGTGGGTTGCCTGGAATGATAATCTAAACCCAGGAAAGTGAAAATTGAGTTTCTTAAATGCCTCTTTCAAAGCAAACTTTATAACAAAGACTTAAATTTGGTATTGTTAGGATTTTTTGCTTTTTTTTTTAACAGGTAGAAGTCAGAATCCCTTTTCAAATTCCAAAATTCTTTACTTTTTCATTAAGCTCGATCCTTTTAGCCTCAGTACCTATATGACCAAAATGGAGTAATACAGTGGTTTTCCCAAACTACCTTCAGCATGTCATGATCAAATCTCTCAATCATTCCAGCTAACATCCTGGTGTAATTGTGCACCCCTTGTATATCTTGGCCTTGACCTGGTCCCTGTACCACTCTTGAGAATGAGGGCTCATTTGGTGACCCTTGTGTTTCCTCCTACCCACTTTCTGTGTCTATGTTGATAGCTTTGGGTCCTCAGATATGTCTATTTTCCATGCGTGGTCTCTTAAGAGTCTTATGCAAGTTCTAAAATTGTATGGGTAATTGTCTGTGAATGTGAATTTTCATGGGGAGATAGTTTATGATTTTCATCAGTTTAAGAACTAGTGATTGGGGCACCTGGGTGGCTCAGTTGGTTAAGCATCTGACTTCAGCTCAGATCATGATCTCATGATTTGTGAGTTCAAGCCCCACATCAGGCTCTCTGATGTCAGCAAAGAGCCCACTTCAAATCCTCTGTCTCTCTCTCTGCCTCTCCCCTGTTGTCTCTCTCTCTCTCAAAAATAAATCAATATTAAAAAAAAAGAACTAATGACCTAGGAGTCATATATTTTAGGACCGTTTGTCCTATACACTAACATGTTTGTGAACTCTCCTGTCTGCACTAAGTCCAAGGGCAGAGGCTCCAGCTACTTCCACTATACTGTCTGGGGACAGACCTCCGGATGAGCACCCAGCTCACCCTCTGATAGCTCTTCTGCCTAAAAGACTTTATGGCCACCTGCAGGGGAGAGATGGAGTGGTCCCAGAGTTCTGAGAATTAAGGGGTGAGGGAATTAATTTCTAAAAGAACCGAGTGTGTACCTTTTACTCTTCTAGTAAAAGTTCTACAGTTCTTGTTAAGCAAAGTTGTGTCTTTCTTCTTTTCTTGCCAGGTGATCCTTGATCCTCATCATGTAATTGGGAATCTGCAGTGCTTTTGTTTGGAACAGTCTACATTGCTGTACCCAATTAGAGGAGGCAAAAATCCCATCTCGTTCCCCCCAGGATTTTGTTTTCCTCTCTGGTTGACCACTTCTGGTCTTCTCTGCTTCCAGGCATTTCCCCTAAGTCAGCCCCTTCCAATGGAGACCTCTGATGGGATGATGAGGTAAGCACTGTCTTAACTTCCAGGGAGGCTGCAATTAGTTAAATAACACTGAACAAAACAAGGAATGCCAGGTACTTACTTTTGCTTATTAGGGTTTGGATTTTACGGAAGAATACGGGTCTATTCACCTCTAAAAATACAATCCTTTGAAATTCTTGTACATTGCTGCTGGGATTATAAATTGGTGCATCCACTATGAAAAACAGTATGGAGGTTCCTCAAAAAAATTACAAGTGGAACTACCATATGATCCAGCAATTTCGCTTCTGGGAATAAACCTGAAAGAAATGATAACACTATACGAAAGAAATATCTGCATCCCCCGTGTTCACTGCAGCACTAATCACAATAGCCAAGACATGGAAACAAGCCAAGTGTCCACTGACAGACGAAGGGATAAAGAGGTTGTGGCATATATATGCAACGGGATATTATTCGGCTATTAAAATGAAGGAAGTCCTACTATTTACAATACTATGGATGGACCTTGAGGGCAGTATGCTAAGTGAAATAAGTCAGACAGAGAAAGACAAATACTCTATCATCTTACTTATAAGTGGGACTCAATAGCAACAACAACAATCAAGCTCATAGACAAAGAGATCAGATTTGTGGTTACAAGAGGCGGGGGCTGGGGAATTGGAGGAAGGTGGTCAAAAGGTACAAACTTCCAGTTATAAGATCAATAAATCCTGGAGATGTAATGGACAACAAAATGAATATAGCTAATACTGCTATATTGGTCTATTTAAAAATTGTTAAGAGCATAAATCCTAAGTATTCTCATCACGGAAAAAAAAACCCCAATTTTTCTTTCTATCTGTATGAGATGATGGATGTTAACCATTCCATTACTGTGGAAATCATTTCACAATATATGTAAGTCAAGTCATGATCCTGTGCACCTTAAATTTACGAAGTGCAATATGTCAATGATATCTCAATAAAATGGGGAAAAATGAAACCTTTGCCTGAAAGTATATACATTTACAATTAAAGTTTCTTTTCACATTATGTAATCTCACGGCTGGGCACAGTTAGGTTTGAACTTCAACTAACAGTGTTTGTCCAATGGGTGCCCATAAGCCTAGACTCTATAGGTGCCTCAAACTCTCCTTAAAAAAAAAACTCATCATTTTTCCTTCTATCTAAACTTGGCCTCCTATCCTAACTATGTCAGTTATAAGCAAACAGCTCACGCAGTAGCCTAAGCTGGAAAATCTGGAGATTTCTCTTGAGTTTTCCTTCTCCTTAGAGCTCCACACGCAATCAATTTCCTTCATCCTCCAATGCTAACTCCCAAATATTTCTCAAACCTCTCTTCACTGCCTCAGCTACTATTGCTCATTCTAGGCTTTTATCAGCTCTCCCATGAACTTCTATATCTGGGTCCTGATTGCTCCCTCAGATTCATAATAACAATAAACTAATAATGGCTAATGCTTCATGCATGGTTAACACAGGCTTTAGACTATTTTGAAGTGCTTTAGATGCCTTATCTCATGTAATCCTCACTATAACCCTATGGATTAGGCATTCAGTGTTATCTCCACTTGATAGATGAGAAAACTGAGGATTCCAGAGGGCAAGGAACTCGCTCAAAGTCACATACTTAGACTGTGGTATGGCCAAGATGCAAATCTAGGTCTGCCTGTCTTTAGATCATGAGTTTTTATCACGCTATACTTTCTATAATTTCTCCGAACTCTATAATTTCTCTGAACTCATAGTTGCCTGGGTAGTCCTTTTAAAATATAAATTTCCTGTGTTTAAATGCCTGAAGGAGTCTCCTATTTCTTTAGCATGTTATTCAAGGCCCTCTATCATCTCACCTCTTGTGGCAGATTGTGAAGAGTACCCACTTGCAACATATCACACTTCCATGTATCCATGCCCTTGAAGGTTCTCTCCCACGCTGGCTGTGGGCTTGGCCACTGGGACATCAGCAAGTGTGATGCAAGTGAAGTCTTGAAAAATATCCTCACATGGCATTTGCATTCTGGGAATCTCCTTGCTCTCTGTGGACCCTGTGGCCTCCACAGGAAGAATCTAAAGCTAACTTCCTCCAAGATAGGAGACCACATGAAGTCATGTCAATTATCCTAGGTGAGGGCCTCAGATGCGTAAGCAAAGCCATCTTAGAACATCCATCTCTGGCTAAGGTGGCCCAGATGAAAAGAAACACCCAGATGACCCACAGAGTCATGAATGAATGACTGAAATGATGGTTATTTTAAGCCAGCTTTTGGGATGGTTTATTTGGGAGTAGTTTGTTACACAGCAAAAGCCAGCTGATACACCTGCCTAATTTTCTATCTTCATCTCTCACCACTCCTTGCCTGCCATTCATTCTGCTTGTTGGCCTCTCTGCCTTCACTCATGTTGAGCCCTTGGCTGGGACTGCACTTCCTCTCAGCCTGGTTAACTTTGATTAATCCTTTACTACTTTGTTTAGATTTTACCTCCTTGTTCCTTCCTTGACACTTCTCACCCCTCCCTGTGGCCCTTCAGGTTGGGTTAGGAAGCTACCTCTTCTAACCATTTTCACAACTCCCTATCACCACACCTCCACATAATTTTATAATCTCTTTTTTGTGGGTCTATTCCCCTGCTAGAGGCTGGGGTTTTTGAAGACACAGTCTTGCTTTGTTCTCTCTTCTCTATCTCTTCAGTATCTAGCAGAACAGCTGACAGTAGTAGCCAATAAAACTTGTTGAATGAATGAATGATGGAAGGAATAAAGGGAATCAGGAGGTAGTCTGTAGCTAGTAGGGAAAGGCCCCTGAATCTAAGGTATTGATTTGCGTCGACACTCTTTTTTTTTTTTTTTAACATTTATTTATTATTGAGAGACAGAGAGAGACAGAGCATGAGCAGGGGGGTGGGGGGCAGAGAGAGGAGGAGACACAGAATCCGAAGCAGAGTCCAGGCTCCGAACTGTCAGCACAGGGCCCGACGCGGAGCTCGAACTCACAAACTGTGAGATCATGACCTGAGCCGAAGTCGGACGCTCAACCGACTGAACCACCCAGGTGCCCCAACACTCTTTAATTTAACTTTTATATATCTTCGTCCTACCCCAATAAAGTGTGATCTTGGCAAGAAAACCTACATGAATTTGGGCAGATATCTCAGAGAATTCAACTGTGTGGCTTATATGATGGTGCAGAAGAATGGAAGGTAGCTACAAGAAACGCACAGGAAGTAGGTCTGAGGTAGATTACTGAGCTTGCTTAGATGTTCAAAATGGAAATCTGAATCCATTTTCTAATAGGTTTGCCTTAACTGGATAGAAAACAGAAAGAGATTTTTTTTCTTTCCTTTCTCTATCCCAAACCTCCTAGCGCCATCGTAAAACTCACCCCGAGACAGAGTTGATAAACTGACAGATAGCATCAAATGTCAGCCAGGGCTTTGCTTCCATCCTGAGGCTCTTGGGAACAGCGTTTGAACAGATTGTTCCTGCCAGAGTATCTCATTATTTTAAGCAAATTGAATTTCTCATTGACTATGTTGAAAGGTTGTACGCTAGTTATAATTACCGGTTTTACTTAATTTCCTTTTATAAATAGGTCGGTACTCTGTACTTGAAAGTAGTATGTTGATTACTGATTTTTTTTTTCTCTTGGCCTCAGGGACTGTTTAGAGGAGAAACTGCTGACCGAGTGAATTTAATGAAACAAATACATGTCCAATTACAAGAGGGTGTATGTGCGCGAGCACACACACAGGCATACAGGTGGCAAACACACACTAAGCCACAATCATATGTGTGACAATGAGGGCAGGAGAGGGTTTGTGTTCCAATGCTGCCTTAGGCACACTGGAACTGCTGGTGGAGAAAGCTGCCCAGAGGCTGGGGAAGTCAAGAGGCTGGAAAATACCCCCTCTGAAGCATTATCTTCTCTATTTGAATAGCCACTGACTTCTACTCATGGAACCCCTGTGTCCTAATGAGAGTCAGATTCCTAAAAAAGTGCGTATGTGTTGTCTGCAAAGGGGACGATCAAACTGTCGATTCATTAAAAATGCATTTTTTTTATTTTTCATAATTATAAAAGTGAAGCATTTTTGGCAGGTGGGGGCAGAACATTTAGAAAATGAAATCTGAAGGAGAAAAATAATAAAAATTACCTATAATCTTACCTCCTAGAGATAAACATTCAGAATTTCACATATTTTCTTTACTTTTTGTTTATATGTATGTATGTATATATATGTATGTGTGTGTGTATATATATATATATATATATATATGTATACACATTCATATGCACAACTTTGCATTTTGTCTTTTCAGTAATATTAATCTATTGAAAGCATATCCCCATATTCTATGCCTTTGTAAATGGAACTTTAAAAAATTAAAAAGAATGCTTATTTATTTTGAGAGAGAGAGAGAGAGAGGGAGAGTGAGTGGACGGGCAGAGAGAGAGAGAGTTGGGGGGGCAGAGAGAGAGAGAGAGAGAATCCCAAGAAGGACCTCACTGTCAGGTCAGAGTCTGATTCAGGGCTCAATCTCATGAACTGTGAGATCATGACCTGAGCCGAAGTCAGGTGTCAGACGCTCAACCAACAGAGCCACCCAGGTGCCCCTGTAAATATAACTTTAAAAAATTTTTTTAAATGTTTATTTATTTTTGAGTGACAGCATGAGCGGGGAGGGGGCAGAGAGAAAGAGGGAGACCCAGAATATGAAGCAGGCTCCAGGCTCTGAGCTGTCAGCACAGAGCCCGATGTTGGGCTCAAACTCACAAGCCGTGAGATCATGACCTGAGCCGAAGTCGGACGCTCACCCGACTGAGCCACCCAGGCGCCCCTGTAGACATAACTTTTAATGATTATATATTATTCCATAATGTGGGTAGACTGGGATGTCTTTAATGATCCCATTATTATTATTAAATGCTTCATTTCACTTACTCATCATTTCTGATATTATAAATAACACACTACTGAATGTTCCCATACTTCACCATTCTGCATATCTTTCACTGTGTTCTTTGGGTAAGTGCAAGAAATAAAATTTAGGCATCAGCGCATTTAAGCTCTTCTCTGTCTTAATTACTTTTTTTTAGAAATGTGTCAGTTTATACTCAATGGTACATAAGGCTGAATGTTTTACCATATTCTCGTAAACACAAGGAGTTAAATATTCCAAAAATATTGCTAATGTGATAAGTGAAAAGGTCTATTTCATTGTTTTAATTTGCATTGCCTTTGCTCTTAGTTGGGACGATTTTGTCTACCATAGCAATTTAACTTATGCATTTTGCTCTGGAAGGGGAGAGGATTTGACTGAATGGAACACACACAAATACATTTTGATAGAAAAGACAAGAAAAGAAAGAAACGTCCAGAGCTTAGATACAGCTGCACAAAAGTATCAGCTGAGGAATTTATGAAGATTTTGACTTAACTGCTTATGGCGAGGCCAGGTATTGGTACTTTCTGAAAGCTTTGCCAGGAGATCTAACATGGAACTAGGGGTGAGACAGAGATTTGCCAGGGAGAGCAGGACTGTGTGGGTCCCCAAGAGAGGCTGACAGTGAGACATGAAGGCTCTGGGCTGCTGGTGGGAACAGTGCAAGAAAGTTACAGAAAATGAGAATCTGAGATAAAAATAGCCTAGTGCCATTCTGTCTTTCCTTATAACACTGATTCTTGATTTGGGGCTGATAAATCTGCCTTTTATTATATAACTTACTCTCCACTTGGAGCTGATAATTCAGTTTGTGAATTGTTCTGGCTCCTGGGTTTTCTTGCTCCAGGGTGAGTTTTAGACACGTCCTTGCTCATCAGTACCTCTATGGAATGTTACAAAGTAATGGCTAACATGAGGGCTGGAGATTATCTGTGGATTCCCAATAAGCAATTTTTTTCTCAACCTCTGTTGTCACAAAAAATAAGAAATGAACTTGTAGGAGCTTTTTCTCTTCATTCCCCTACCTCAAATAGAGACCAGTTATAGAAAGGGTGTGTGTGTGTGTGTCTGTGTGTGTGTGTGTGTGTCTGGTGTGTCACATTCTGGATCAGAGAGTTACTTTATATTCCTGGAGGATGACCAGCATCCAGGAGAGCAGCCTCACATGTGCCTTCTGCTCTGGTGATGGGGAAACGTTCCTAAGCTGCCTGTGAACAGATCACACCCAGCTGCCCTGACTTCCTGAAAGCTGGCCAGCCACACATGGGCCGCCTCGAACGCAGCACTTTTATGATCCTAAGGACAATGGTCCTAGTGTTTGAGGAATGTCTAGAACTTTAGCCAGGGCTTTAGAAGCAGCATGATGCACAAAAAGAATATAAACTCAGGAAAGATGGGTTCTAGGGTTGTAGTCCTGCTTTCTGCCACTAACAGGTTAAAGGACTTCTGAGGAGTCACCTAACTTCTCTGGGGCTTGAGGTTTTCTCACATGAACAATGAAGACAGTGACTCACGTCCTCTGGTGTGGTGGTGGAAAGGACACATTCCATCCTCAGCTGGGCTGGGCACTAGCTCGTGGCCTGGAGTGGTCACTGGGCATCAAGGAGCCTTAGTTTTGTGTTCTATTAAATGGGGCTAACAGCACCAGCCACAGCTACGGGACATAAATGGTGGAAAGGTGTAGGGATTCCAGTCAGTTAATGTGTGTGAACTCACTAGGGCAGTGTGCATTAAGGAACGTGATAGCGCCAGGGAGACTAAATTGGTATTTCAACATAAGGGGCTAATTCCTGGCATCCACACCAGAATGAGGTGGGGCACGATGTGCTTAGTGAGCAAAGCCTGGAACACCCCGAGGACATTGAGAGGGTTCATCGTTCCCTCAGTGGGCTTTGAGGTAAGATTGCTCCCCTTTTAAACTCATGACCTCTTGTGATAAAATATGCCCCTTGTGCTTCTTTTACGCTGTTTAAAATGTCAAAATATATTACTAGCAAGACCCAACTGCACCATCTACAGACCCTCAAAGAGCTGCCCCTGTATCCCACCTTCCCCACTGCTATCCTGAGCGTCACTTCTCCGGGGTCAACCCTAAGATGACAGCAACGGTTCCCCTCCGAGGCTTTTGGGGATGCCAGGATGGTGTAGTGGTACATCCGGACCAACCTTGCAATCAAACCTCAACTGAGGTTTGGAGCAGTTAATGACAGGCACACCGTCCCCCTGCCTTCCAGGCAGTTAGGGACAAGATGGGAGCCAGGATCACGTGTCTCACTGACCTGCTCTTTCATTTTGATGAAAAGCTCTCAAGGCCGATGCAGTTTCCTTCCTGTGGCTCAAAGTTCCAAAAGCAATCCTCAGGAGACCCCAGGGAGGGGCCACCGGCTCATGAAGAGTCTGCCAGTTGTAAAGCATGCACAGTTTCAGGCCTGCTGGCTCAGCTGGTGGAAACTTTTTTATGCTTCTTTAACATGGAATCTGTTAGAAGGGGGCCATATCTTTGTCTTTGGCAGTTTTAGGTAAAAGATAAGAATTGAATCTGTACTTTCCCTCCTAGGTCCTCCTTCTCAGGGTGAGTGGGGGCCAGTTCACATGTGCTTGGGTTGGGACATCTGGTAAACTTTCTCAGGCCCTGCAAATATCTCTTTATAAGTTACCCCAGGATCTTCCCCAGGAGCCCGTAAAGCCCATAAGCTAGTTTTCCATATTACCTCAGCCCTAATTTCTTCTCTTGAATTTAGCTGAGTTGGGCCCTTCGGTAGAAAAATCTTGATGGGGAAAAGTAAAAAAAAAAAAAAAATTAAAAAAAAAAAACAAACAAGAAAAGAATTGAGCTGGAAATCTCAGCAGGCAATACTGGCACTAAACTGTGTAGTTCTGATGCTCCAAGCTCATGGGAACTTCACTTGAACAGAGAGGAGGAAATAAATCCCTAGAATTTACTTATTGTTTTGCTTCTTATTTTATTTTTAAGTTTACAAAATGATCTATTTTGCACAGGAGCCTCATGAGTCAAAATAACGTGGAGTAACAGGTACCCACTGTCCAGCATCCACGGGCATTTACTTGTGTGGTGAGGGTTCCATGGGCCCCACTTAGTTGTACAAAAGATAATCCCAAATTCAAATCCTTTTAGGGTTAGGCAGGGACATACATGACTAACACGAGTGAGGCAAGTTGGTTATCAGACAATAGGATGGTGAGGCCAGAGCAGCCAGTATGTGCATGTCCCGCCTACAGGCGTCACATTGAATTTTTAATAAATCCCATGCAGGCTACACAAAATACACATTTTGCCCAAAGTAGGCTGCATTGTTTTCTGATTCTACACAGTGATGTGAACTCCCTTCCCTTCCTTCCTCCCTCTAAGCAGTAGTGTGACAGAGTGGTTATGAACATGGATGCCAGGACACAGTTAACCGTGTAACCCTGGGCTAGTGCTTTCACCTTTTTGCGACCCAGTTTCATTCATGTGTAAAAGGTGGATGATAAGATTAACAAGGCTATCAAGTGCTTAGATCACTGCCAGGTACACATAAAGTGTTATATCTCTGTTTTCTTTTATTATTCATTCATTACCCATTTGGAATTATTCAAGCACCTCTCACGGTCCAGGAGTTGTACTGACTTGCCTGGGAGCTATGTTGATGGACCAGGTATGAAAACTTTGTTTCAAGGAAGTAGGGGAATGAAGAACTAGTTTTGTTTTTGTTTTTGTTTTTGTTTTTTGCCTTTTAAGTGCTAGGTATGTTACAAGCTTTTAACCCATTATTAGTTTAGTGTTCAAAGGAGTTTATGAGATATGTTTTATTTTTCCTATTGTTTAATGAGGCAGGGGAGTTGACCTCCTCAAGGTGACATGGCCATGAATGGTGGAAACTCAGGTTTGAATCTAGGCCTCTGAGGTTTGTGGGTTTCAGACCTCTTAGGGTCTAAAAGCAGAGTAAGTGAGGCTTCTGTGATCACTCTTGCATTAACCATTCATCCTGGTACCTTGCTCACCTAGCCCTGGACTTGGCCTTGCTATTCTTCTTATAAGGTTCCAGGTTCTACCATTAGTCAGTTATAGTTGACATGAGAGCAAGAAACTATTTCCCATCCTAGCAATGTTCTAGGCTGCCTCAAGG
This sequence comes from Panthera onca, assembly GCF_046562875.1. Taxonomy (NCBI): domain Eukaryota; kingdom Metazoa; phylum Chordata; class Mammalia; order Carnivora; family Felidae; genus Panthera; species Panthera onca. The sequence continues at coordinate 9,608,555 of NC_138345.1, read as the reverse complement.
GAAAACTTGACTCATCTTAGAACCATTTTCACTGCGCCGCTAAGAAATGGCCTTGAGTGAACAGGAAAGGCCACAGCCCACTCTGGTTCTGCTCACATTTTATATATTATTTGCATGATTCAGACTGGTAACGTCTTTCTTCCTGAGGTCTCTGGCTTATACCCTGCATGGATACATTTCAATCACAGACATTTAGAACAGGAAAGGACAGTGAAGACCCTTGAGTCCCCCAGCTGCCATATACCACCCACTGGGTTTGTTTGGGTATGAGAACTGATAGAGGAACTTGTTTAGAGAAAACAATATATACACACTCACACGTGTGTGTGTGCGTGTATATATATGTGTATGTGTGTGTGTGTGTATATATATATATATATATATATATATATATATATATGGATTCATGGGCCTCAATCTTTGCAAATTCTGACTTAGTAGTGCTGGAGAAAGGCCAAGGAATATGTATTTTAATAAATTCTAATGGAAAGAAAGATTAGGGACCACTGATCAAGATGACCTTCTTAATTTCAAAGAAAAAGAAATTATATGATTTTCCCAAGCTTACGCAGCTAGTTCATATCAGTTAGATTAGGACTCAGCACTGCTGACTTACAACTGAATAGTTTTTCTACTACATTGTATGGTTTCTAAAAGGGGGCATCACCCAAGTCTTTAGGACTAATATCTTCCTAATTTGCAACTGACATTAAATTGTAGGACTTCACTGTTAGATTTCAGGGCTGGAGTTTTGCTTAAAATCAATACATGCAGAAGAACACACAAACACAAACATGTTAATGTCACCTGGGCAACACACTTATGTAGATTTCCCTTGGCCTAAATTGGAGCAATCTCAGAGGGAGTGAACCATGGCCTTTTATTATCCCGGGATATTTCAGAGAAAAAAAAAAACGAAAAAAAAGATTTTAAAAATAGATAGTAACTAGATTTTAAGAATAGAAAACCTATTTTCCCTGTTACAAGGTTATGGTCCCAAGGGGGAGATGGAATAAGTATAAAGCATGCCTATTTCAAGAAAAGATTAAACAAAGGCAGACCTGCCTCAGAGTTGTTAGAGGGAAAACATTTGCAGTGGAAAAGCTTAAAAGCACGTCTTATTTTTATTTGCATCCACTTCTTTTCTGAAAGGCTAATTGTAAAATTTATAGAGCTAATTATCTCTCTAGATTAATATTTATGAACACACAATAGCAAATGTGAGTTCCAAGTGTTGTATTAAGCGTTGGATTTTCTCCCTTCACACATACAAGCAAACAACAGATAGCTCAAGGTGATGTTAATATTCTCTCTACAATGTATGTAAACAGTCATGCCAAATTTTTCTTCCCAATTGCTGCAAATTGGTATTTACCCAGCAACTGCAAACTATTTTTAACAGTTAATACTCCTGAAATGTATGGGGACCTTCCTGCGATATGATAAAGAGGCTGCAAAATCAATTGCATAAAGGCTCCCCTAATCAAACACCAAGGAGCAAGACTTCTCTTTATTGACTCCTTTTAACCACATTTTATTCTTATAAGAGCCAGGAAAGAAAATCAAAAGCACTTTGTTGTTCTTCCTGCACTTGGAATATGGAACTAATGGTTCCTTCATTTCCAGAAATGGGACAACAAGGTTAAGTATTACAAAAATACATTGCACTTTCAAATAAATGCAAGGGTGCTTACTCCAGCACACCCTGCTGAACTCCCAACCTTTGTGGATAAATCTAAGCTCATTCTACTATCAACATAAAATGTGAAATTTACATGACCCAGGGTAAAGAAAGATGTATGGAGGACAGGGTGGGATGCACTGAAAGCCAAGCTTGACGATAAATGAATGGCTTTGGGCCAATCCTGAAAGTCTGTGCTTTAGTGTTCCTGTCTATAGACTGAGGGTGTTTGCTATATCAGGAATTCCCAGTCAGGGATTTGTAGTTTGGAAAGGGGACAGTGGATGCTTTAGGGATTTTCTAACTCTTCTACCCAAAACCTCATAGAAATTTATCATATAAATTAGTACCTTCCTATTACTGGCTCTGAAAATGCATTGCTTTCATCAATTCTCAAAGGGTTCCAGAAACTCAGAAAGGCTATGAACTATTCCATGAGATGAAGTCTGAGGTCCCTTCCTGTTACAATTTTCTTCAGTTTTTGCTGCATCTTTGCTCTAACCTCCAATTGCCTCGATGGCCCAGCCTTACTCTTAGGCATCGCAAACTTATTCCTCTCTAAGCTTCCTTGTTCTAAGACTTTAGAATTGTGCTATTCAACATGGCCGCCTCTAGTCACACACGGCTATTGAAATTTAAATTAATTAAAGTGAACTAAACTTAAAGCTTCAGTCCATTAGTCACACCAGTCACATTTGAAATGCTCATTAGGCTCATGTGGCTTGTGGTTTCTGTATTGGACAACACAGATATGGAACATTTCCATCACTGCAGAAAGTCCTGTTGGATAGCACCTCTTTAAAGACAACGATTTCTAAGCTGTCATTCTAAGAATCTACATTTTTAATGAGCTCCCGAGGTGAGTTTTGATGCAGAGTGTCTGCACATCATACTTGGAGAAACAGCACTAGGACTGACACATAGAAGAGGACCACAAGACATCCTGACCCTTTGTTTTCCACTTGTTTCAGGGTCTGTGATGATGACTGCCCCACTGATCAATATCTACGACCAACATCCTAGTTCGGTGTCCAAGGTGAGTAAATAGCTTTAGACTCTAGCTTTAGACTCTCACAGTCTTAGAGTTGGATGGGATCTTTAAGCTTATCTAGTCTAAACACTCATTTGTTGTTTGAATCCTCTCTAGATGACTTTCCATCAAGCACTCATGGGATATGCACTTGAACTTGAATAGCGGTGGGGAGAAAACTTTCAAGATGGCACATCTGATCTGATAAAAGCCCCGAATATTTACTAGTCTTCCTTTACTTGGAAGCATGTCCCAGTAGCTTCCTCTCATTGGTCAGAGCTTTCTCTGGCCAGAGCTCAATCTTGACTTTGGTGTTTAAGATAGATGCCAGTCAGCCCTCTTTTCCAGATGTCATGCTCTGTGCATATATTTTATAGAAGGAAGGGGCTTTTTGAAAAGAGAAATTTTGGGTGTGATAGCAGAGAATCTGGTCTCTGGTTTTGACCCAACAACAAGGTCTTGGGCTTTACTGGGAGAAGGGATGGTCTCCTCATTTAGAGCAACACAGAAGCAACTTTAAGCCTAAAACGCCCATAGATTTTTGCATTTGAGTGAGTTTGAAGTTTTGGGGCACACAAAGACCACATCCTTGGCAGAGAAACAGTTTCCACCAGCAGCACTGGTACTCATGAAGTAACTCTGTCATGGCGCTCAGGAGCAATGGAGTGAGAGCAGAAAAATACAGAAGGGAATAAACTATAAGTATTTGGAAAATAGCCTAAGGGCACAGACATAAACAGGGCTGAGTCTGAGGGGCAGAGCCCAACTCTGCAGTTATAAAAGTGGGAAAGGGCAGATAAATAAAATCACTTCTACTTTTGGCCTGGTGCTTTTAGAGATAACTCAGGCTATATATATACTACACACACACACACACACACACACACACACACACACACATATATACACACATATATAATATGCTATATATGATCATTATGCTCTTTCACACAATTGCATACAAGACCTTCTCATATTTGAGGACAGCTTTCATTATCCTCCTACATACTCTCTTCTTTAGGTTAAGGTCTGTATTATTTTTCAGTCTTCCGTTATTCTACACAGTCTTGGGATTTTTTGTTATCCCCGGAACATACAGGTTGTCTAACTCCTCTTAAATTGAGAGTCCAGGACTGACCGTCTTATTCCAGATGGGGTTTGATCACCTTTGCATAGAATGAAACCATCACTTCCTTCTCTCCAAATCCTATACTTCTGTTAACACAAATCACCACCACTTTTTGTTGAAGGCTGAAGCTGGCAGAATATATAGAATATATAGAAGCTCATGAACCATCAGTCCCTGATATTTCATTTATTTTACCCTCTTTTCTAAGATTTTAATGATCTTAGGGAAAATAACATGATACATATAGTTCTACCATATCCTCTAGATCAGCTAGCAGACTTTGGAGTATGATAAATACTCAAAACTTATTGATTGTTGAAAGTCTAAGAATATACACAACCGAGGAAATTATAAAATTTGTTATTTTGTATGTTTATTGTTGCATATTTACTATTTTGTATATTATTATCTGGGGGATGATTAGGAGAGCTGGTTGGTAAAACAATTCCAGGGAATAAAGTTTGTCTATCTATAAAGTGAGAAGTCTGCACCCCATAATCACTTAGTTTCTTCTTTGTCTCAATTTATGTATTTCTATGAAAACATATATTTGGATCCCAAGAGGCGAACTCAGTCATTAGCAAAAATACTACTAGCCTTTGTAATATCCTGGTTATCTCAGCATGATTGAAAGCCTCACCAAAGACACATAACCAAAAACCATCTAATCATGGGTTTTGTTAATATATTTAAATTCTGATAAAACATTTAAAATCTTGGGAAGCCATCAAACTCCTCGAGCAGAAAGCAGGCAAAAACCTCTTTGATCTTGGCTACAGCAACTTCTTACTCAACATGTCTCCAGAGGCAAGGGACACAAAAGCAAAAATGAACTACTGGGACCTCATCAAGATAAGAAGCTTCTGCACAGTGAAGGAAACAATCAGCAAAACTAAAAGGTAACCGATGGAATGGGAGAAGATATTTGCAAACGACATATCAGATAAAGGGTTAGTATCCAAAACTATAAAGAACTTATCAAACTCAACACCCAATAAGCAAATAATCCAGTGAAGAAATGGGCAAAAGACATGAATAGACACTTCTCCAAAGAAGACATCCAGATGGCCAACCAACACATGAAAAAATGCTCAACATCACTCACCATCAAGGAAATTCAAATTAAAACCACAATGAGCTATCACCTTATACCTGTCAGAATGGCTAACATTAACAACTCAGGCAACAACAGATGTTGGCGAGGATGCGGAGAAAGAGGATCTCTTTTGCATTGTTGATGGCAATGCAAGCTGTGGCAGCCACTCTGGAAAACAGTTTTTGAGGTTCCTCAAAAAACTAAAATAGAACTACCCTATGACCCAGCAATTGCACTACTAAGCATTTATCCATGGGATACAGGTGTGCTGTTTTGAAGGGACACATGCACCCCCATGTTTATAGCAGCACTATCAACAATAGCCAAAGTAGGGAAAGAGCCCAAATGTCCAATAATGGATGAATGGGTAAAGAAGATGTGGTATATACATACACAATGGAGTATTACTTGGCAATCAAAAAGAATGAAATCTTGCCATTTGCAACTACGTGGATGGAACTAGAGGGTATTATGCTAAGTGAAATTAGTCAGAGACAAATATCATATGACTTCACTCATATGAGGACTTTAAGACACAGAACAGATGAGCATAAGGGAAGGGAAGCAAAAATAAAATAAAAACACGGAGAGGGACAAAACATAAGAGACTCTTAGATATGGAGAACAGAGGGTTATTGGAGGGTTGTGGGAGGGAGGATGGGCTAAATGGGTAAGGGGCACTAAGGAATCTTTTCCTGAAATCATTGTTGCACTATATGCTAACTAATTCGGATGTAAATTAAAAATAATAAAATTAAAAAAAATAAAAAACAAAAAAAAGGAAAGAAAAAAAAAACATTTAAAATCTTATAAAGGTAACTAATTACATCAAGTAGTTAATATAGCTTTAGTACCCAAGCTGGGATTCAGAAGTTCAGGGTAGTGTGCAAGAAAACTGTGTCAAGTGGAAATGAAATTTTATTGGAAAAGAAACTTTATGGGATTGTATAAAGAATTGGGGAAATAGAGGCACCTGGCTCAGTTGGTTAAGTATCCGACTTCAGCTCAGGTCATTATCTCGTGTTCCCGAGTTTGAGCCTTGAGTAGGTCTCTGTGCTGACAGCTCAGAGCTTGGAGCCTGTTTCAGATTCTGTGTCTCCCTCTCTCTCTCCCCCTCCCCTATTCATGCTAATGTTTATTTAAACATTAAAAAAATTAAAAAAAAAGAATTAGAGAAATATTCACAGGAAGGAGTTAACCTTGCTCCTGCTGGTTGGAATATGGAACTCTTTTACCCTTATAGTAAGTAGTAGGTATGTGAGGCGATTCAATAATTGCCCAAATCTTTAGGTTAGATGTTTTCTTGATTTTCAAAAGAACTTGGAGACGGCTATGTAACAATGGTCTCCGGGGTGAGCATGGCGGCCGTTGCCAACTTTCTGTCTCCATTCCACTCCTTCTCTTTGAAGCCTCGCGTGACTGAAATACCCGTTTGCCTGAATGTGGGAGGGAGATAGAGTGGTCTTTTTCTGTTACTGGTGTCAATGTGTCAGCTTTTCTGAGTACTATTGACACAATATCCACCCCTGCCAAAGTCTTCGCATCATCTCTCATCTTGACTGTCATCTCCTATTTGCAATGGTCAATCCCAGATCCAGAGCTTTGGGCTTCTCCATCAAGGCACTCTCTTGACAGTAAATGGATCAAAATCAGCACTATTTCCAACTTAGCCTTCACAGATTGTTCCTTGACTCAAATTATTGGCTACTTATAAAAGTATTTTTAATATGCAAGTTACAGCTGAAGGTTATACTTAAACTACTATGTGGGGAGCAACTATTAGCAAATGGAATGAATAGGGCCACATCCTTTGTTCAGTTTGTGAATACTACCCATTTGTTTGCTTGTAAATACCACATACCTTCCACAACAATCATTACATTAAAGCACTGACATCTTATACTTGGCAAGAGATTCAAATATATGTAATTCAATAGCATTAAAAAAATTTAAAAAAACACATTATCTCTGACATACAAGCAGTAATGACCACACTAAGCTGAGAGGGCCAACAAAGGGCTATAGTAACGGTAGTGTAATTGTGACCTGAAAAAATCTGTTTCTCTAAAATTGTAACCTTCCCATGGACATTAGCATAAAGAAGTGAAATTTATAAATGAAAATCATTCCCTACCACCTGCACTATATTTTCAGATAATTCTATTGACTTCTACAGGGTTTACGCCGTCAATATGAGATCTCTTCACCTGTTGACTCAATCATATAGTAAATGTTTACTGACCCAACAGAATACAGTTTGTTAAGCCATTTCTACTGCCTTGTCTCCGACTCTCAGGAGACAGAATTTCCAAGAGGAGAGGGCTTGAAAACTGCAAAATACATTGATTTGGGCTCTATTTTCTCACATGTATTATGATCTGTGCCACGTATTGATTCCTTAAAATCAAAGTTGTAGCACTTTCAGGACTTTGAGAATTGTTTAGTTTTGACCACTCTATTTTAAACATGGAGAAACTTAGTCCCAGAAGAGTTAAGGAGCTTTCTCAAGATTACACAGTTGATTAGTGAGAGTGCCAGAACGGTCTTCCTGCTCAACCAACCTCCATGTATGTGTACAAAATGCAAATTGTTTTTACTTGAGAACAGGTTGTGAGCTTTGAAGATTAGAAAAAGGACTTCCTACAGTCACACGTGAGTGGATCCATGGGAGAAATAGGGCCTGGAGTCTTCATTTCAATGAAGGGCTCCGGATAGTTGCGACATTAACGGCAAAATTAAATAAACTAACCCTTGCAAAGTGCATGGATGAATCTGGGAAAGGAACAGATACCCTCTTCCTCTCTACTTTCCTCTGCATAAAATTGATCCTGTATTGATTAATCCAAAAATGACCATAGGCTTTTCAAACGGCTTGAATTTGTAAACTCATTCTCTCATTTTAAAGTTCATACGAAACATGTTTTTGTGATGCGGTATTTTAAGGAAAATATTTAACTATGTTTTTCTTGTGTGGCAACTATTACTACTGTGTAGGAGCAGAACACGATTTATGTTAACCTTTTTTGACATGTTGTTGGATCCCCAGAGGTCAATCCATATCTTACATTCTTTGTTATCTGTTCCTGTAATTCAGATCTCTCCCCCACCCCATAAGCATTCTATTTATAAGTCATTCCATCAGTACTTAATTGCATTTTGGGCATATCTTCTTTATTCTGCAGGTCCCACTCAAAAACAATTTTTTCTCCCCAGATGTATGAGCTTCTATGTATTCTAGAGTATCAGATACTCAATGTTTCCCAGAGGAGATTAAAATTCCTTCAGTGTATTCTGAGAGGGAAATCTGTAGCACTAAAAGATGAATATTCTTATTATTCTGGGGCAGCATTGTTTCTGTTGAAAGACTGCCTGTTTACCCTCTCTTAAAGATGCCACTTCTTCAAGGTGGGAGAGCGTTTATTCTAGGTTACATATTTTCATTCTATCCTAATCCCAAAGCCGTGTAACAGAGGTTCTAAGGCTAATAACAAATGCAACACAATGAAAAAGTCATCTTAAGTAACAATTTAACAACTTATACTGATCCTTGAGGATCTAGTCAGATGGAGCTGAAATGAGACTTCTGTTTCATCTTTACCAGAGAGCCTCCAACCAATGGAGAAAGGCAAACATATGAAGAATGCTGAAAGACAATGAACAGCCCTTACATGGAGGCCTTTTTGTGAGTTTAACTCACACATTTTCATCATTCTTGAACCCTAAGCCCCAAATTCATAACATTCCTTGATGCAGTGGCTGGAATTCAAATTTTCCTAGGTGGCAAGCTGAAAATTCCAAGAAATCAGAACCTAGAAGAATTGTGTTATTCTTTTACAACAGTGTATTTGCTTCTTTAATCACTTATTACATGAAATGTTTGTTCTACTATATGTACAGAATTAGCAGGCATTTTCAAATTTTCAAAAGAAGGAAATACAGTTCCAATGTTCTAGACCTGGAGATTATAATGTAATTGAAGAGCAAGGACATGCATAAGATAAAAAGCTAAGGGGCATGTATGTTACTAACCTTAAAAACATGTAAAAATGCCAAGTCTTGGAATAATCAGTGTAGAATAAAATTATTATTTAAATTAAAATTATTTTTAAAATTTTTTAATGTTTGTTTTTTAGAGAGAGAGAGAGACAGAGAAACAGAGCATGAGTGGGGCGGGGGGAAGGAGCAGAGAGAGAGGGAGACACAGAATCGGAAGCAGGCTCCAGGCTCTGAGCCATCAGCACAGAGCCCGATGTGGGGCTTGAACTCACAAACTATAAGATCATGACCTGAGCCAAAGTCAGACGTTTAACTGACTGAGCCACCCAGGTGCCCCTAAAATTATTGTTTTTTATAGGTAGAACTGATATAAAGATTTAAATGGCTAAAGAGTCTCTGGACCCATGGAAAGACCCAATATATGCATGAAATATGAGCAACTAAAGTCATCCTAGTGAAAGCTGTAAATGCAGTGAGAGAGTATCCAAAGAGAAGCATATCTGGTTAAGATGATTATAGTTTATGTCTGGAGGATGCCCAATTGGTACTTTGCTCACTTTGTAAATCAATATTCTACTTGAAATAGTCTTGTAGGCAAACCCTGGATATGCATTTACACTGGATTATTTCTCTGATGTATGAAAACTGAAGAGCTTGTGAAACCTGATAGATTGATTTGTTGAGAACAATTTAACTTAAATTTCACAATAAGAACAACATACAGATTTTTCCACCTACCAAAAACATCTGAAGAATTGACCAAGTGATTTCTCCAACTCTAGTTCCTCTCTGCTAAGGGAAAAATAACCCATGGCCATGGAGCCTCAGCAAATAGAGCTAGTCTGGTCTACATATTTTTCTGGCATCCTGCAATACTCTCATCACTCACTGTTGGCTTGAGGCAGCTTGCTGTTAGCACTTGCTCAAAGTACAGTCTTCTTTTTTTTTTTTTCATTTTAAGTTTATTTATTTATTGAGAGGGGGTTGGTTAGGATAGGGGCAGAGAGAGAGGGGAGAGAGAATCCCAAGCAGGCTCCACACTGTCAGCACAGAGTCCTATGCGGGGCTAGAACTCACGAACCATGAGATCATAACCTGAGCTGAGTTCAAGAGTCAGATGATTAACCAACTGAGCCATCCAGGTGCCCCTCAAAGTACAGCATTCTGACTCTGAGTTTCTCTCTGCTGTGATCTGAGATCTCTGCTCTGATGGCTTCCGTCTCCTTGTGTGCTTAGTATTTTCTTTGCTGTGGTAATGAGATTGGATTGGTAAGCCAGCTTGGGGATAGCATAGCCTTTTCCTATTTGGCCTCTAAAATGAAAATGGGTCTTTCACTTACTTATGCATGAGAAACACTATGCTTCCTGTACAACACAATGAAACATCCCACTGGTAAGAGTAATTCTGGTGTTAGTTTATTTACTTTCCATAGGATCTTCAGGATCATTGCATGAGTGCATGCGGAATGGGAGAAAGGATCAGAGTGGATAGAATTGGGCAAGGCAGAGAAAGAATCTCGAAGGAGATGCATTTATGCCAAGTTTTATAGTTTGGTTAAAGATGGTTGGTGGGTAGTCTAAATAATGGAAACAGCATGAGTAAAGGCACAATGACAGGAATATGTAAGCCATCCCCCCCCCCCCCCACCATGAAGGCAATTGCACAAATGCAGGTCATTATTGTACCCGATCAAGTTTGTATTGTGGGTAGGCTCACAGAGTAACCACAGAATGGCTGGCATGTACTGAGAGCTTGGTAAGAGAGAACTACTGAGCCAGATGCCCTGTATGTATTAGCTCATCGCTTTTCACAACTTCTTGGAGTAGAAGCTATTTTTATTTACCTTGTACAAGTGGGGAACCAAGGTCTATGGTGTTTAAACAATTGGAAACAACATTCATAAGTAGTAGACCAAGGACTCAAACCTAGGTAGTTTGGCTCAAAGGAGACCATGCACTGTTTCAAAGATTCCCTTATCTATCCACTGATGACTTCATAGTTAACAATACATTGACTAGCTAACTAAGAGCATCAGAAGCCTGTTTGGGGGTTAATTTCTTCTTTTGTGAGTGCATAGTATGTCAAAACTTGGGCTGGAGAAATCAAACACTTGAGCTCACCTTGATCTTATTAAAGATAAGAACCTAAAAATTACTCCAGGCTGTCTCTTGTGCTTGTGTTAACTATGAACTTTAGAGATAGAGGCAATGGGGAGGAAACTTTCAGTTGGCTATACTCAGTCATCTGACCCTTCCAAGTTCTTTAACTTCTTGTACAGCCTGAAGCCCCTATCTCCCTGCAAAGATGAGACTGGGCTCCTGGAGTGCCCACCTTGTGAGAAACAGAAACAGAAAAACTCTGAGGCTAAATACCTGTGGGATAAAGAAGCCGGTGGATGCCTGTCTATGTTGGACTTTGTGGCTTTTGCAAAGGATTCAAAATGCAGAAGCTTTTATATCAGTCCATGAGACTGATAAAATGTCCACTCTGATTTGATTTAAAGTCTACTTTGATATGATTTACTTTTCCAAATCTGGAGATAATGCCTGTTCATGATTATTGACCTTGCCAGGGGTCACGGGATACCTTTAATGCTATCTTGAAAAAATGTTTTTTGAGTGGTTGAATTTTAGAGTACCCAGCACTTCCAGCACAAACCAATATGAAACTTTGATTTTTCCCCCTTAATTATGTAACCTCAGACAAGTGAATGTCTTGTCCTTTGTAAACCTTCTGCCTTTTATTGTCTATTCTGAACTGAATCTGTTTTAATTGGATATGTTGACCTAAAAAATTAAACACATGACCTTAGTAGCCAGAGGAAAGCTAGGCTTTCAATTCTGGTAATGCACGATAGCTATTTGATGCAAGGTCAGACAGAGATTCCATACTGAGAGTGTATTCCTTTTGTATGTTGGTAGAATGGGTCCTGCATTGGAAAAAAAAAATCCTGGCCGTGGTACATAAAACACTCAACAAAAGAAAAACCTGTCTAGATCAGATACTTTGAAAATGAAAATCTCCTTCCATTTCCACACACATGAATCTCCAACATGAAGCAAGCTTTATCAGTGCTTTAGTCTATACAAAATACCAATTAACCAAGGCCAATAACGTTTGTTAATAAAGCAAAATCAGAAAAGCATAATCTAAACATGAAGCATGGGTTTACACAGATTTCTTCCATGATTTGTCCCTTATTCCACATCAGGCTTTATATATTCTCTTTACTCAGTGTCTAATGCCCATCAAGAATAAGTTAACGAGTAATGTGCACTCTTGTGTTTATTTATGTTTATGTTGCCATTATTAGGAGCAACCTGGCTCAATGAAACACCGTATGCCTGGCATGGTGATCGATTGTGCCTCTATTTATTCTTCCAGTGTTAACACTGGTTTTAAAAGTTATTAGACATACTTAGCATTTCTAATAAGAACAACAAAATAAAAAGTCACTTGCTTGAAATAAAACATTAACATACACACTGCCAACTTCTAATTTTGGGGTTGCTTGTATATATTATCCTTTGCAAGCACGAGAATACTAAGTTTGAGCTAAAACAGTTTTCTTTCTTATTTTTCACTCTGTTCATAATTTTATTAATTAAATTTAACTCCTGTTGGACTCTTTTGAATGCCTGATTTATTCTTGCCATCACTTCACTGCTGATGATTAGCAATGAAGTCTATTGGTTGACCCTAATGTCTTTTTCATTCAGCCATATATTTTTTCTTTCTCTCTTACCTCTGGAGTAGGCTCATGTCTCTTCAAGCCTAGGACTGAACTTCTAACAGAGTTTCATGACTCTAATGTCTCTTTTATACTATTTTCTTATATCTCACCATCAGTCAGTCCTAAACCACTGACTCCATGATATCGTTTATCTGCCCCCAAACCTTCCCTTGGCCCAAAGTGCCTATGGGTTAATGTCCTTGGCATTCAAAGCCTTTCACCATGTAATCTGTATTTTACATTATTACCACACAAATACTCTATATTTAGGAATGGTTCTATGAAGTAGTCTTCTGTTTTGCTGTTTCTCAATTTGTATTCAAGCCATTTTTTAACTTTCTATTTATCTTTGGAATACAGAATCTCTCTGAGGTTCTCTTTGAGCAGATCAGACCATATTGACCCTATCTACTTTGAACACGCAGAGCAATTTTTATAATAATCTGGGTAATACTTCTTTTGACACTTAATATGTATCAGCTTTTCTAAAATATTATATATATTAAAAATACATAAACTGAAATTCTGGAAAGCAGGGACATTGTCTTATACTTCTTTGTATCACCTGTGACACAGAAACCATCACCTAAGATGTTCAAGGAGGTCAATAAATATTTTTATTTATTTTCAAATCATGTGAAATCTAAAATACTTATTTAATCTGGGGCACCTGGGTGGCTCAGTTGATTAAGTGTCTGACTCCTGTTTTCAGCTCAGGTTACAATCTTGGTGTTTATGAGGCTGAGCCCCACGGCTCTGAGCTGACAGTGAGAAGCCTATTTGGGATTCTCTCTCTCCTCTGCCCCTCTCCCACTCCATGTTTTTCTTTTCTCTCTCTCTATAAATAAATGAAAATTAAAAAAAAAATAAAGTACATGATTAATCAGGGTGTTCTATTCCTTATGTATTGAGCCTAATTTTAGATTTAAATTTATATTACAGATAGATTTTATCTACATACTGCAGGATGTTTGCATAGTTTATTTATAACCAATATATAATCAATATAAGCAATAAAACATAGAAGTGTAGGTACTCATAATGATATATTTCCTACTCTTCTTTCATTGGACTGTAGATTCCTTGATAAATAGACTTCTGAATCTTGTTGGTGTAGATTTCTTCCTCGGAGAATAGTGTATAGTTCCATACAACCCTCGGACACTTATCAAATTGTAAGGCAATGCGAACAAGGCATAAGAGCTCTTCCAAAAATCTTGACATTAAGTCAGAAAATCTAATCTTGAGACATCCAGAAAGAACAATGACACTTAACTGCCCTTAACGATAAAAAAAAAAAAAATGAATTTCTAGATTCCCTTTATTTCTAATTTAAGCCTTGCAAATAAGAACTCTAAAAAGACTCATTTTGCAGTGTGGTTCATTGGCCCAGACTCTCTTTCTCAGAAACCCACACTATACATGTTGTCATCATTTGGGTGGAAAATAGAACATCAAACTTTCAAGAGCTGCTCCTCATGGCCACACCCAAGTTCTTTCAAGACACACCACTCCATCAGGCTACTCTAACTCCATGTTTTCCTTATTGCCTTTATTTATAGATCACATCATCACTCCCCTCACTTATTGAACCCTTGGATTTTTCTTCTTTTTTTCTTTTTTAACATTTATTCATTTTTGAGAGTGAGAGAGACAGAGCATGAGCGGGGGAGGGGCAGAGAAAGAGGGAGACCTAGAATCCGAAGCAGGCTCCAGGCTCTGAGCTGTCAGCACAAAGCCCGATGTGGGGCTCGAACCCACAAACCGTGAGATCCTGACTTGAGCTGAAGTCAGACGCTTAACCGACTAAGCCACCCATGTGCCCTGTGAACCCTTGGATTTCTGACCCTCTGCCTTCTCCTCCATTCTCACTCCCATCTCATTCTGAGGCATGATAGAATTTTGTCACTTCCTAGATTTTGCTTCTAAATTTTTTTCTTCTGCCTCATCTCATGACTCACACCCATGGTCACCCTATCAGAGCAATGCCTCTGAAATCTGTTGCAAGGATCCGATCTTTCACAGCTTTCTATCCTACCCTATCAGGGTCCTGATTGTAACTTTTCCTTGACCTCATTGAGACTTCCTAATGATCCTACCATTTTTGCACTATTTATTACAGCTCAGATGCCTTTATTTTCTTTATAATTCCATTCACAACCTATGCTCCACCATTATTTTTGTTTCCTGATACATGATCACCAACCTGGCCTCTGTTGCTGACTTTTAAATTCATGTGGTAAAATATCAACTTACTTAACATTCTTTAAAAAAAATTTTTTTTTAGTTTATTTATTTATTTTGAGAGAGCATGAGTGGGGGAGAAGAAGAGAGAGGGAGAGAGGGAGAGGGAGGGGAAGGAAGGGAGGGAGGGAGGGAGGGAAGGAGACAGAGAGAGAGAGAGAGAGAGAGAGAGAGAATCCCAAGCAGGCTCCACACTGCCAGCATAGAGCCCGACTCAGGGCTCAAACTCATGAAACCATGAGATCATGACCTGAGCTGAAACCTACAGTCAGACACTTAACCACCTGAGCCACCCAGGGGCCTCAACTATTTACATTCTTTATGCCAACACTTGAGCTGATTAATATGCCTAGATTTTGGAGAAAAAAATATATTATTTGGGTGACTGGATTCACTTTTTTATTGTTAACAATGATAATATTTACTGACATTTTCATCAATGTCTTACTTGCGATTTCTTCTTTTATACATGCCAACTGAATATGTTCACTTATTGTTCTTGCTGAAGTACATTGTTGATTAATAATTTCAGTAAAGTTCTGTGGGTAGTAAGTACTCTATGTCTTTGAATGTCTGAATATTTTGTTTTGCTGTCATTTAAAAAAAAATCTAGTCAAACTAGACATAGAGTTGTGGTTGCCATTTATATTTTTCAGTCCTCTGAAACTAGCATGACATTTACTTCTGAAAACACTACATTATTGCTGATGAGAATTCTGATGGTATGTACTTGTCTGGTTCTTTTAAGCCATCTTTCTTTTTTTCTCTAGAAGCTCTTAAGATTTTAACATTATCCTTGAAGTGCTTTTATTTAATTACAACTCATCTCAGTGTGGGTTTATTTTTATTTGAGCTGCTTAGTATTCACAGTACACTTGCAATCTAAGAAAAACTATCTTTTTTCTTTTTGCAAAAATCTCATAAGTATGTTTCCAAATATTATTTGTCCATTATTTCTTGCATTCTCTGTTTTTGAAACTCCCTTTAGATATAACAGCATCTGAAATGATCTTCCACATCTCCTAATTTCTTGTTTATGTTTTTAATATCTCTATTCATGTTCCAGGTGAATTCATCATTACTATGTTTCAATTTACTAATTCTCTCCTTAACTATGCCAGTTTTGTATTTATGGCATCTATTGATTTTTTTTTAACTTGACAACTACATTTTAATTCACAGACCTTAAGTTTCTTTTTCATATCCACCTATTTTTAGGCAGTTTTTCTTTCACAGGTTATTGCTCTTTTGAAATTGATACTATTCTTTCATTTATGTCTTTGAACATCCTAAATGCTTATATAAAGTTAATTTCACCTGGAGTGAATTTTTGTTCTAATTGCTGATTTGTTGCTTTCTTCGAATGCATTTAAGTTGTTAAGTTCATTTGGAGTTGATGTTCTCTGTTTTCTTTCTTTCACTTTCTCTTCACTAGTGCCAACCTAGCAGCTGCCTCCTGGATGCAAAACTTATCACTCAGTCTTACAATGGTTTTCCGTGCTCACCAGACCATTCACTGAGCCAGGAGGTGATCTGACTCCGTTTCTGACCCTGAGGCCTTTGTCCTTCTTCTGGCTGCCCCAAAAGACCCACAGCTGTCTTTAACAGAAGACCCCAGGCCTCAGGGAGCAACCCCTTCATGTTATGATACCTCATGGTGGTGGATACTAGATTGGTTTCTGCCATTTCTTTTTCCTTTTATCTGAAGAAGTTACACAACTGTGAACTCTTTCTCAGATGTGAAATAGGTACATCCATGCTAGATTTCAAAAGTGCAAGTGAGGTAGAGGCAATCTTCCTGAAGCCTCTGTCTGCCTCTGTTGGGATGCAAGTGCACAGCTTTCTTGAGGCAGTTTCTGGTGAGCATTCTAACGATGTCCAGAGACTTGTGAAGCTGCCAGTTTAGGACAGTTCCCAGAGCAGCTGAGGTTGTTGTATCTGGCTCCATGGTATTCTGCCATCATTCCAAGATGTCCAGCCTAAAACCTGATTCTTCAACCCTCCCAGTGACTTGTAAGCACCTAATTCTCTGTACTAAATTCCTCTATGTTTTTCTAGAATGATTTGTATTTTCTCTGCTGAACCTGACCAATACACACACCCTAACTTCAGCTTTAACAGTGAGACTCAGACGCAGAGTGTCTCATTTTGGCTCAGGTCATGATTTCATGGTTCGTGAATTCAAGCCCCTTGTCGAACTCTGTGCTGACGGTTCGGAGCCTGAAGCCTGCTTTGGATTCTCTCTCTCTCTCTCTCTCTCTCTCTCTCTCAAAATTAAACATGAAAAAAAAATTTAAAAAAAAAAAGTGAGCCTGAAATTGAGTTTATTATATCCCTCACCCTGATAACCCCCAACTCTAGGCCCCAGTGCTGGATTCTTCAAGTGAACTATACTGCTGTGTTTTCTGCTGTTTTGGGTATATGGAGATGATTATCTTCTTTTTAAATTCAATTGAGTCTCTTTCTTTTTTTTTTAAATTCTATTAGTGTTTTATTTCTCACTGCTTAAGGTTGGAGGAGAGAGACTGCTGTCAAAGTATAAATTTATTACAACATCATAACTAGTGGGCTCTTTATTAATTTGGGTTTACTTCAAATTTGAGGCCACGATCTCCTCCTCTTTCAGTTCTACTACACTACCATAGTAAATTAGCCTTTATTAATCAAGAACTTCAAGACCTCTCTACCTTTTTTCAAATACTTCCAACTCCTCCCTTCGCAGTCTTATTTTATTTGCCACTGAGAAAATAAATGCCATCAAAATGGAACTCCTTTCTTTTTGCCACCACCAATCTATAAACCTACCTACCTCTGGGTAGATTTTCTTTGCCTTTCTTCCTGTTACATCCCAAGACAGGCACCTTCTCCATCCCTAGGTGAGCCTCTTCAGATCTGCCTGGGATCCCATTCCCTCTTGCCTCCTCAAAACCACAGGTCAGCAGACATTTTTGGTAAAAGTCCAGATAGTAAAAGTTTTTGTGGCCCATGAGGTTTTGTGGTTTGTAGGTTTTGTGGGCCATGAGTTCACTCACAATAACTCAAGGCTGCTGATGTAGCAGGAAAACAGCCACAGACAATAACTCACCAAATGGGTGTGGCTTTGTAAAGCTTTATTTTTATTTTTTATTTATTAGAAATATTTTTTAATGTTTAATTATTTTTGAAAGACAGAAAGACTGAACATGAGCATGGAAGGAGCAGAAAGAGAAGGAGACACAGAATCCAAAGCAGGCTCCAGGCTCTGAGTTTCCAGGCTCAGCACAGAGTCCGACACAGGGCTCGAACTCACAAGCTGTGAGATCTTGACCTGAACCGAAGTTGGAGGCTTAACGGACTGAGCCACCCAGGTTCCCCCATGAAGCTTTACTTACAAAACCAGATGCCAGAGTCGGGGCCCTAGTATGCTGATTCCTGATGTGGGACCTTGCTTCTTCAGTTACTTTTCTTTTCTCCTGACTCACCCTTCCCTTCTTTTCTACCCATCAACCTTGCAAACACATTACGAAAATAACCCATGACCTTTTAGACATCATGTCCTCCTGTAGCTATGGTCCCATTTCTCTCCTTCACCTCATAGTCAATGTTTTCAAAGGAATTGTTTGCTCTCACTCTCTCCATTCATTCATCGGTCCTCTCTCTTTGAAATGGCTCGATTTAAAGTGGCTTCTCCTCCTCCTCATCTCTGTCTTATCACTATTTTCTTCAGAAGACTAACACTTGGCAATTATTTCATTTGTTTGTTTCCTTTTTATAAAACTTCCTCCCCATCCTCCAGAGCATAAGTCCCAAGAGGGTGAGGACCTGGTCTGCTTTGTTTATCACTCGATCACGGGCACACGAATTGCAGACTAGGAAACTTCCATAAATATCCATTGGCTGAATACATGAATGAGTACAGTGTACTGTTTCAGATACTGAGGTGCCCCTTTTCCAGAATTTATTTCTCCAGATACTAAGAGTGCTCCTGGCAGATGGCTTTTTGCTAGTGCCTCTGCTGAAAGGAACCGTATTGCTCAAAGTCATGGCCTTCGTGGGGAGGTCCATCCAGTGAGTCATCAGGGTGGGAGTTACAAGGGCCTGATCCCGTTTGGACTCAGGACCATTGTAAAGGGTCAACCCAGCTTCTTGTAAAACAATTGGAAGCCTCCACTGAGACTGCAGGGAAGCTCAACTTCTCTCTACTCAATCCTGCTTCAATCTCTTCCTTTTCCTCCCTTTTCTTGGGTGTTCATCCCAAGTGCACCCCCAGATAAATCTCCTGTTGTAGAGTCAGCCTCTTTAGGGAACTCAACTTGTAACAGTTGGCTGAAGTTGAACTGATCTGTAAGTGGCAAGTTGGGAGTCAAACAAATTCCTGCTGGATTTTAAAGTCAATGCACTTTCTCTCACCTGTTTATTGGAAGTCTTATGTGATTCTGTAGTTTTAAAATAAACCTCTTTCCATTAGAGTGGAAGAGAGCCAAATCATAAGAGACTCTTAAAAACTGAGAACAAACTGAGGGTTGATGGGGGGGTGGGAGGGAGGGGAGGGTGGGTGATGGGTATTGAGGAGGGCACCTTTTGGGATGAGCACTGGGTGTTATATGGAAACCAATTTGACAATAAACTTCATATATTGAAAAAAAATAATAAAACTGTACTGCCTTGAAGCCAATAAAATACACTCACATAATAAAAAATAAAGAGAATTAGTTATTATTTTGCAATTGAATAAATCTTCCTAGATTTCTAAGCAAAAAATAATAATAAACCTCTTTCCTTTGTTTTCCTTCTTTAGTTCTCTTTACCATTAAAACTGACTTAGAGCAACAGAGTGAGTGTTTATTTTACTCATCAAATCTATATGCATCAATTTTTTTAGTTTAGAACAAATCTATCCAGTTATTTTAGTCTTTCATACATCGTTATGGTATCTTTTCTTAAATGCCCACTGTCTTTCTATTTGCACCAATCTCTTTACTCTTAGTAGCAATGTGATGAATATTTAAATACGTGTAATTATTTATATATATTTAAGTATTTATGTCTCTGACAGCCACAATGCATTGCATGTTCTTTGACTATAGCTTGATACTCTAAGCAAACCCAAAAATTTAAGGACGGGTATGTGGAAGAAACACATTGCAGAAGAGTTATTTATTTCCAAGAAGCTAAATCAATTTCCAGGGGTGTCTTTTTAAAAAATCCCAAAATAATAGCCTTGGAAAATCTAAAGCCTTTTGGACTCAACCTAGAATTCAGCTATAATTCACTTATTTAAGTAATGGACAAAAATGACCAACCTAAGAAGTTTACAAAATATGACTGCTTAATCTGCTTTTTTTTCTGAAAGTTAAAATTCTTTATCTTAACCTGCCATAAAAGGTCCTTAAAAGAGCCTGGCACAATCGCTGAGAATTGAGAAACCTTTTTCCTATGTGTTTTCAGTATAAGAGAATGGGAAGCCCGGCAAAATCCTCAGGACTTTGGGACTCAGCTTGATCGCATCTATATAGATTATCGTTCCCATTTTCCCTGGAGCCTTCTTTTTAAATGATGTCTGTGGAAATCTTCTATGGTTATGCCTAGACTCTGAGTTCTTTGAGCAAAGGGACCATGTGGGGTTCTGTTTGTATCCTCAGGTACTGAATACATTCTTGCCACCCAACTATATGGGGATGTGTTGGAACACAATTCTGTGTTATTTCCAAGGTCTTCCTTTACATAGCAGCCCAAGTGCAGGAAAAGGGGGAACTGATGCAAAGTTGCAACCGTGTTTAATTTCTGGTAACTAAACATAAAGTCTAGCACGGTAACCTCAACTGCTGCATTAATTGCCCACCCTTATTGCACAGCATTAAGAACTGGGCCTAAGTAACGTAAATGCAAAATTAGATAAGCAAAGCTGTTACCTTCATATGAAGCTACTATAGCTCCTTATTTAATGATTACACAAACTGGGGCCCATGCTGAAGATAACTGATATTTTCATTACTATCATGCTTGCTAAAAGGAAAGCGTGAGTCCAAAATTCTCCCTGCGGAAAAATTAACGCACATACATAAAGGCTTCCACAGTCTTATAAATTCTTGGGCCAGAAACATCTAGGAATGACCCAGATAGTCTTCTCATGAGGGCCTTTTCACACCCTCTAGAGCCAGGTCTCACAGAAGTTAGAATCAGGAGCTGTGTTTCTCATCCAACACATATGCTTAGGGCTTGACAGAATGAGGGTAATTGGATTATACCATTCATTCGCTCTGGGCAAGCCCCTCTCCCTATTTATTTTCAAATATTCTTGTTATGTTTGTTTCCCCTCTGCACAGAGGGACCTGTGGGTTCATTGTCACCATCATTACTACTTAGCATTTCAAAACTGTTACCTATTGTTTATTTCAGTCTCTTGTTACATAACCCAAGGAAGCAGGTCAACGTTGCTATTAACATTTCCCAGAAAAATGAAGGAGTAGGGCTGCAGAGACTTGTTTCGAATGGTGCCAGCCAGTGCACAGGGACTCCAAGTGCTCAGATAATAGCCTGGATTTCTTGACTACACACCTCTCCCCATCTATCATTTCTCAGACCCGAGTGAGAAAATCTGTCCCTTTATCAGTTAAGTCAAGAGCATGGGCACTGCAGCCAGGTGAATTTGGGTTCCAATTCTGATCCAATTCAGACACATAGGGCTGTGTGATCTTAGGCAAAATTTCTTTATCTCTCTGAGCATGCAGTTCTTAATTTGTATAAGGGTGAAAATGCTGATCGCATAGGATCATGATGAAATGATTAATGCAAAGCTCTCACCACGGTACCTGCACACTGCTGGTCCTCAATAAAAGGGATGCCCCTGCTTTGTGTATTCATCTGACTAGTTATTTCTTGTGGATGTATTTTAAGTGAACCTTCTGTTTGTGTTTCTTGGTGAGAGAGAGGAAGGGCAGACAGTGAGTCAGGGTGGTGTGTGTTTCTCTTCTCTCTCTGGGATTCTACTCTGGCACTCTACCTACTCTTGCAGAATGTGTGTCTCTCTTTGAACGGCAAAGGGCAAAGGGCAAGTGGTAATGAGTAAAAGAGTCAGGGACAAATGAAAGAGGTAAAAGGATGATAGAAATTGTGGTAAGCCCTTGTCTTCATCCCTAGCCACTTTCACATAAACGCAATTCAAATGATTTGCTACAAGAAATATCTTCACAGGTGTGATGTGTTGAAATGAAAAGAGAAGATCAACAGTGAACAAAGAAATCAAAACGATTGTCTTTTTAAAATTATTATTAATTTCTTAGACCCAGTGCCCCCCCAAGAGGGAGACCTGCCCAGCCTAGCTTTTCCTGACGAATGTGTTGATGTGGAGCCATTTCTGCTGGTGCATTTTTAAGCAGCGCTGCAGGGGACGTCATGTGTTGCAGTAATTGCCATGGAAACCATTGTTGTGGAATGAATAGGAGAGGTTTTAAATCCTTGGTAATGAGCCTGAGAAACTAAGTAGGTCTTCAAGTTTAACTTGTTTGGAAGTGGTTCATATTTCACACAGAGATATTGGAGGCAAAATGTGGGGGGCAAAGGATCAGAGAGAGGAAGTTTTAAAAAAAATCACAAATTAACTTAATATGTTACACTTCTCCTAGGACTTTTTAATAATAATAAAAAAATACCAAAAATGAGCAGTATCAAGCCTTAAGCCTTGAGCAACACTCCTGTCTGTTGAACAAAGTGTAATTTTGATACATTTCTACTGAAGTCAACACTCAATTCACCTCACTCAAACCTTTGCAAATGAGAATGTTAAATACTTTTTTTTTATTAAAAACTTTTTTGGGGGGAGAGAGAGAAACAGAGAGCAGGCAGGGGAGGGAAAGAGAGAGGGGGAGACACAGAATCGGAATCAGGCTCCAGGCTCTGAGAGCTGTCAGCACAGAGCCCCCCACAGGGCTCAAACTCACAGACCTCAAGATCATGACCTGAACAGAAGTCGGCCACTTAACCAACTGAGCCACCCAGGCACTTCAAGAATGCTACATGTTTTTAAGGCAGTTTAACGATCAGGTTTGTCTGGATTGTGAGATCCTTGAGAAGGCAGGCTGAGCTTTGTCACCTTTTTATGACCCTAAGCTGTAAAATGTACCATCACAGAATATATGGTCTCAGTATGTGCATTATATTTGAATGGTGATCAAAGAATGGCCAGTGATTAAGGTATTCCCACCTCAGCCATCAACCATTTCTGAGGCTCTCGCTTCTTCCTCACATCTTCACGGTTCTATAATCCTGACACCTTCTTTCTCACCCAAGACTTTTTTCAGGCTGGGCGCCCTCTAGGCAGGACTGGTGATAGAAGCATTGGGAGAGACAGAGAACAATGGATAAAGGGCCAGTGACAAGGGGCTCCCCATTCAGCTCTTCCCCCTCAGCCAGAGACACTGTGGCACACATACAGGATTTTGGGGGGAGAAGTGGCTTCCTGAAAATTAACATGGTGAAGGGGGTCAGGACATGCCACCCCCAAATATGCCATTTTGGCATAAGAATTCTTTTGATCTAAAGGTATTTGAGTTCCTCGGGGCACCTGGGTGGCTCAGTCAGTTGACTGACCGACTCTTGTTTTCGGCTCAGGTTATGATCTCGCAGTTTGTGAGACTGAGCCCCCTGTCAGGCTCTGCACTGACAGCACTGAACCTGCTTGGGATTCTCTGTCTTTCTCTGTTCCTCCCCCATTCTCTCTCTCTCACTCTCTCAAAACAAATAAGTCAGCTTTAAAAAAAAACTACTTAAAAGGTATTTGAATTCCTGAAATCTCTGATCTGCCTGAAAGCAAAGCCTCTTCAAAATATTCAACTCCTCGGGTAACTCTGCTCTCTCCAGCACCATACCCAGACACTGCCACGCACTATCACATCGTTCATCACTTCTCCTAAGGGCCCACTTATCTTTCCAGACAGTCCCTTGCTTTTCAGTGTCTTTCTTCCCCTCCCTCTCCCTGCTAAGTTAGCTGCACAGACCTCCAAGTCCAACCCTCTGTTGAGTTACTCAGGACTGGGCACCGTGTGAATGCACGATGCACCTGTGAGAACACTTCTGTTTTTCTCTTGTTGATCTGCTTCTGTCAGACCAAGGTACAGGCTGTGGCTGGAGAACCTGGCAGGGTGGAAGGAAAAATAACATTTCCTTCCTCCCCTACAATGGTAACTTTGTCCTTCTCTGCAGGATTTAAGAGAAAGAGAAGGTGGTGAGGAGGAAGGGCCCTAGTAAGAAGTCTTTATGTTCTGTCTCTTTATCTGTGTTACTAGCGTGTAGAAAAAGTATTAGGAAGGCTCCCCAAAGATTCTGTGCTAGAGGGTAAGAATGAGAGCATCCTTAGCTGGAAGCACCAGGATAGCAGGGGAGGGCAAAGATGTGAAATCAACATCTGACCCAGAAATTAAAAGAAAGGAAATAAATGGGAAAGGGAGGAAAGGGAAAGGAAGAAAGGGACAATACCATGGGAAGCTTGAGGGATCAAAGCTTGTAACTCATGTGGGTAACTTAACCAATGAGGATATTTCCTTTTAAATCGCCATATTCCAGTATTCCATGGAAAATACTGCATGGTCTCTAGAATGAATGCTCTGGAGCCGAAAGGCCTACATGTGGGTCTTAGATCTGCCATTACTCACTGCAAATTACTTAACTTCTTTATGGTCTGTCCTCCTTAAATGTAAGAAGTGGATAATTATATACATAAACAACAAAATTATTGGGAGGATTAAATATGATGATATATACACATTTTTAGTTAAGTGCTAAAACATAGGCATTTCAATAAGAAAGTAAGTGATCAATAAAAATGAGTGATTATGATTATTCATCTCTAATTGCACAGAACTGCTCCTTTTTAGTTTTCACTGAACTAGAAACCCAGACTTGGCTGTAGAAGCCATTATTCACAGTTTTAGATTGGGAATCTCTTCTTCCTCCCTACTCTGCAGGAGCTTAGGGGAGATGAAGAGAAGAGAGAAGCCAGAGGGTAAGAGTGTTGCTTTTGAGTACTATTTTAGAGCTATTACAACTGGAAATACAGCAATTCTAAAATTCTGCCCTGCTAATAACTTCAACTTCTGGAGAAACTGTCAAGGGAATTCTAGGTAACGAACAGCAGAGTTGGTTGGTCATGTTGGTAGGTTCACAGTCCTCTGGTTAATGCTGGAATTACAGCACACAGCTTAGATTTTCTCTGCAGAATTTAATCTTGAGATTGAACCACTCTCTAACTAGGCTTACAAAGAAATGAAGTCAAGGAAAAGGTGGGAGCCAGATGGCTGCATCTATAGCCAGATCTTAGGACATAATGCCACCTTCTCAGTGAAGTTGCCTTCCTCTGTCCTGTCTTTAAAATGCAACACCTA
This sequence comes from Panthera onca, assembly GCF_046562875.1. Taxonomy (NCBI): domain Eukaryota; kingdom Metazoa; phylum Chordata; class Mammalia; order Carnivora; family Felidae; genus Panthera; species Panthera onca. The sequence goes on along the minus strand of NC_138345.1, from coordinate 9,583,287 downwards.
TACCCCCCACTCCCACCCTCCGCCCCATTTCCTGGCTTCATTTTCTCCTTAGCACTTATCACCTGAGATACTCAATGTCTTAGTTATTTATCTTGTTGATAAGGATCACTCACAACTAAAATGTAAATTCCACAAAGAAAGTGATTTGGTCTGTTTTGTTCACTGCTTTATCTCAGCAACTAAAACAGCCTCTAAAACAGAAAAGACACTTCTCACATATTGAGAATGAATGAATGAATGAATGAATGAAGTAGAAGGGCATGAATCATGCCTATGTATCTTTTAACACAGAGTAGCCCATGCAACTGGTAAACCCCAGCCCAAATAAATGGTCTGGGATGCTACCCAGTCAGATCAGTAAGTCTTCTAGTGGGACTGGGTTGCAGTGTGGCTGGGAAGGGGACAGAGCAAGTAGATGTGGTCCCTTTGAAGAGAGAGGAGCCTGAGAATTTGTTTGTAAGTGGAGGGATCAAGCAGGAGAATCAAAGAAGGGTGTGACAGATGAGAGAACACCATCCTCAATCCCATCAGGACAGAAAAGAGTATATGCTAGACTAATGTTAGGTTCTGGACTCATTTTTCCATGGGGAAAAATGGTTAGGTTTTTTTGGTCAGTAATAGTTCAGTGTGTTTCAGAGATATACGCAATATGGTAGTGATGCAAGAAATTACTTCTATGTTTCAACAAAAATAAGCATGTATGTTTTAGTATGCCTACATTTGATTTATGCCTACCTATCATTCTTTTGAGGAAAGAACAAGGAGAGCTATGCACCTTAGAAAGAATGGGTTCAGAATAAAATTCTCTTGGATAGGCTGTAGGCTGCTATTAAGTAACAGGAAAGCTGACCTGAGTTTTGGGAAGTCTGTCCAGAGTCATAACAGAGATGAAGCATATTGAGGATTTCATGACATTGAGAATTCATTTAAGATTTCCTGTTTTACCTGGTTAAATGGTTGGAAAGCCAACCTACATCAGTGTGAGGTTGGCTTTGTAGTGTATTTTTTAGAAGCACAGAGAACTATCAGAGACTTCTGAAGCTTCATCAAACAGCAAATTTGCATTCAATAACTATTTCAGTGCCCATTTTTATACTCCTAGAGCTCTTTACCAAAGATCACAGCTAAGGCTGTGGAGGTCTTAGGGACAAGGGGAGAGTATGGCAGGCAGCAGAGAGTGGTTCACAACTAAGCAAAGGGAAGCATGCCTCGCTCGTTTCCCTTATGCCATTGGCATAAATCCTACCTTGGAATTCCCAGGTAGACCATTTAAATGGGTTAGAGATTTACATGATTTGTAATTAACAGAGTTAAGGGAGCCTTTACCAAATAACACTTTGCTGGTGGGACCCCTCCTTCCATCTGCCTCAGTCTATTCACTGACCACCGATGCTGCTTGAGTTGCCATGCTGACCGATGCTGTCGGTCTGGTGCTACCCACCTGTTCTCATGCACACTCGATGTAAAAGCAAATAAAATAATTGGTATTATTCTTGAGCAGTTACTATATGCCAGACACTGAGCTAAGCACTTGACATTCATTATCCTTAATCCTTCTAAGCATCCTGTGGGGTGTCTAATTGATGCGGAAATTAAGACTCAGAGAGTTGAATAACTCGCTCAGGGCCACACAGCTACTGAGCACTAGATTCAAAGCCAGATTTCTCTAACTACCAATCTCATTTGATTTTGCCCTACTTCATGTCTCCCAGACGAAACAGTGCATTTCCCCAAATCACCAATGAGGTGGCCAGATATGCTTAATGGTGGTGGTGGGAGGAGATTTGAATATCATGGTACCTATTACAATCTGTCTTTAGATGGGTGATGATTTAAACTGCCCTTAGCAAAGTATGTATTTTTTAATTTTCCAGTAGCCACATTAAAAAAGTAATAAGAAACCATTAAAATTAATTTTAGAAGTATATGCAATTTAGTATGTTTGAAATATAATTACTTCAACATATAATCAGCACAAAAAGTATTAATGCAATATTTCATATTATTTTTGTATTAGGTCTTAGAGGAATCCAGTGTGCATTTTATACTTACAATACATCTCAATTCAGACTATTACTTTTAAAGTCTTCAGTAGCCATTTGTGGCCAGTGACTGCCATCTCAGATAGCAACTGAGGAGCACTAGGTGAGGCTGTGATCCTGGTATGCGTCATATTTGCTGCTGTAGCTTACTGAACTTGACTTGAAAATCTGGAATTAATGGTGTTTGGAGATTGATGTAAGTGTGTGTGTGTGTGTGTGTGTGTATGTGTACACTCACATGAGGAGGTGGAGAGGTTACATAATTTAACTTGTTTAATATACTAAATGGTGCAGGGTATACTATATATCAAACAATGTGGGCTATTTATAAAAGCCACAATCTGGGTCATTCCCAGCACAAATTGCTAATACATAGGTTATATTTACAACCGAGCAAATCCAATTTTGTATTACACTAGAATTATCCTCATGAGTGGATAAAGGTCCCAGCTCTGAACAAATGCGACTTGGGTTCAGGCTTTCACGTCCTGCCCTGGTATATCAGCCTTGCATTTACCAATGATACGTACACTATAAAGACATGATGTTTTTTTGTTTTTGGTAAATGGCAATCAATATAGAATGGAGACTGGACAGCTAGCACAGCTTGGTACAGACTTTAGGTGGAAATTATTTTAACTGTATCATAGATAAAGTAAAACACCGAATAGATTTTTGGTTCCCACACTTCTATATTTTGCTAATATAGCTTTCTAATTATTGCTCTTGAGATCCTACTTTTAGCTGTCTAATTGTTAATAGCACTTTGCTATACCTTACCTAATCTTTGGCCTTCTCCTTGTGATTCTGTTTAATGTTCCTCCATCCCAACCCCACTGCATCTTGTTCTCTTGTACCAAATATATACATTGTGCTGTCTGGGGGAAAACATATGTCTTATGTATAATTCGATTTGTAGAACCTCCTAGGATTATTTGCATCTAAAGCCTTCTATTTCACGGTGGAGGAAAACGAATGAGTTTTAGACATTGAGAAGTGGTTGGAAGGGATGCATTTCTGGCCTTAGTGGTGTAAGAACCACAGGAAACAAGGTCAGACCAGGCACACAGAGGAAGCTTAATTCACAGAAATAGTTATACGGATGATAGAAGGGCTGAGAAGCCAAATAGGGGTTAGTGAGATAAGGCAGCAACTGGTAACCAGAAAAATACTATGGCACTTAGTGTGGGGGGACCATGGAAGAAGCAGTGATTTGGGAACCCAGGGCTGGGGCCATCTGAGGGAAGCTGGAGGCAAGGCAGACCTGGACCTGGAACTCCAGAAGATACTATCTGAGACAGTATCTTGTCTTCTTCCTGTTCTCTACTCCGCAGAACCTCTCAATGGCCAGATGCAGCCAGAACTGGCCTGGAAAACAAAGACTACAGGGGCCAACCTCTCTGTAATTAGAGCAGAGCAGGAGGTCAAAGAAGAGGGCTGAGAGCAAACAGGTCATGACCCACCCAGGCCATGGGGAATATGTATCATGTTGATATAGGAGGCATACCCTGAGTGTTCCATGTGAAGACTGACGGGTATGAGATCTGGAATGTGCTGTGTGCACACACATCTGGGCCAGATTCTTCTGTCAGGTGTCAAGGATAATGAGATTCACTAATTCCTTCTCCTTTGTCCCCAGGATCTAGTCTATTGTCAAATCCTGTTGCCTTTACCTCCCCAGTGACTCCCAAATCAGCTCACATGTCTCCTTTCCTACCATTACCACTCCAGTCCAAGCCACTGTGGACTCCTACTTGGATTACTGCAATGACTTCCTACCATCTACTGGCTTCCATTCAGACTCGAGCCACTTTTCAGTCTGTTCTTTACACCCAAGACAGGATAATCTTCTCAAACCGTGAAAATGATCATGCTGCCACCTTGTGTAAATTCCTTTAGAGGATTCACTTTGGGTTGTGTAGGCAAGGACCTGCCTGGTCTGGCCCCACCAGCCTCTCTGACCACACCCTGCCCATTATGCTTCCCTGAGCTCTTTCTTCTCCAAGTACAATGAAGACCTTTTTTGGGCTTTGAACTTGTCACGTCTGCTCCTGCTATGGGGCCTCTGCTCCTACTGTCCACTTGCCTCAAATGCTCTTTCCTAGTTGACCTCTGTTCATCTCTCAGATCCTCGTTTAGTCATTTCTTGAGGGAGGTCTTCTCTGACTTCCCTAACTATGTTATGTCTCTCTCATCCCAATCTTTGAAAGCAGAGACTATATCCCTTCTACCCCCTTCTCTCCATGGCATAGAAGGTGTTGTGGACTGAAACATATTCCCCAACATATTCATACTCATATGAAATTAACATATTCATATTTAGTCTTTCTGAGACTCATGATGTAATGGGATTTGCCTTGCTGGGTTTTGGCTTGCTTGGGACACATCACCCTTTCCTTCTTTTCTATTTCTCCCTTTTGGAATGGTAACGCCTATGCTCCCCTGATCCCACCAGTGCATTTTTGGAAGCATACAACTTGTCTAGTTTTATAGGGTCTAGTTTTATATAGTTTTTACATCTCAAAAGGGATTTTGTCTCAGGATGAATTATACCTCAAGACTCCCTCACATTTGATTTAGATGAGACTTTGGACTTCACACTTGATGCTGGAATGACTTAAGACTTGTGAGGTTGTTTGGATGGAATGAATGACTATAATTTGTAAGTGAGAAGAACATGAATTTTGGGAGTCAAGGGGACAGAATGCTATGAAATGAATTGCGTTTCCTCAAAAGGAAAACACTGAAGTCCTAATATGATGGTATTTGGAGATGGGGTCTTTGGGAAGGTTTAGAGGAAGTCATAAGGGTGGGGCCCCCATGATGGGATTAGTGCCCTTATAAGAAGAGAGCCAGAGAGCTTGCTCCCTCTCTCTCTGCCATGTGAGCACAACGGGAGAAGGTAGCCATTCGTAAGCCAGGATGGGACCCTCACCAGGAAACTAAATCTGCTGGCACCTTGTTCTTGGACTGTCAGCCTCTGGATGTGTGAGAAATAAACGTTTGTTATTTAAGCTGCCCAGTCTATAGTATTTTGTTACGGGAACCTGAGCAGAAGGTGCCCTGTAAATGAAGAATTAATGAATAAAACAAGGCTACAAGGGAAATGGCAACCCACCGAGCCAACAGCATCCCTTGGGATCTGTCTCTGATCCCTGACTCACGTAATGGGAAATAGCCTTCTCTACTCTTTATTCATTATGCAGGGTGTGAATCTGTTTTATGCCACAAAACACAAAACCCTCCGAAGACACCTTTGTGGTCAGAGCAAACTGTTTCATTTCACAGCCTGAAGCATTTTTTCTTTGCTTCTTTATCCTTCCTTACTTGGGGGGTGTGAGTTTACACCTGGAAATAGGATCCACCTCCGGGAGGTACTGAAGGACAGGCCACCTGAGGTGTTGTCCTTGGGAGAACAAATATATCAGGCAAATCTCCATTTATTTTCTGCTGGTCTCCATTAGGAAAAGCTGCAGGCAAGAAGGATCCTACGTACTTCTTTCACTCCCACACGGTGCCTTTCTTTACTTAAAATTCTTTATTTCTTCCCATCCATTCATTGCTGGGTTACATTTTCCGGAACAATAGCCTGCCATTTAGCTTCTCCCTCTAAGCCTCACTGTGCCTCAACCCAAGGACTCACCGCCATGAAGTATTATTGCACAGTTTGGAGAGGCACGTGGCTCTCCCAAACGGACTTTGATTTGCACTGATCAACAGCACCGACAAAAGCCTCGTGTCAGAGATACAAGGCAACCTCTTTGTCTGAAATCACCCCCTCCTCTTTTGTTTTCTTCCAGAGCTCACTGTGCATTATGTTCCACGTGTTCTTCTCCGTGCCTCTGCAGATGTGAAACTTTAAATGCAGGGTATTTAAAAATAATAAAGGAAAAAAAAAACACCGTGAAATTTACAGAGCTTTGTAGTGGAACAGCAGCACGTGGCTCCCTAAAGAGCTCCGTTTATCAAGAGTTCAGATGGTTTATGCGTTGTGATTTGAGCTATATGGATGACAGAAGGAAGGGGGTCAGAGGGCAGGGAAGTTAAATATCAAGACTGGAAAGTACCTGAAAACCAGCTCTACTGCACCCTGTTCCTATTCAGCAGAAACTCATTAAGTAGATTTGTGTGGGAGGCCAGGATCCTCTACGGCTTGAGGATCTTGCTGTCAAGGAAAGGCCTTGTGGACATGCGCAGATTGGGGCCATGGAGGGGAAATCATTCGAGCTTCTAAATATTAGTCCACATGCTGGTCTCAGTCAGTCTTATCCAAATCCCATAAAATGGTGAAATTGAAATCTACTTTTCCAGTGGAAGTTGGGGGCACCACCCTGCACCCCACCTACAGGACCAAGGCACTCAACGCTCCGGCTGCCAAGCTGAAGGTTCACATGAATGACCTTCAATTACCGGGAGTCTCCTGGCTCAAGGATACACCTCCTTTCCTTCCCTGGGGGCATCTGGTCCATGTCAGGGCACAAAGACCTGGCCTCCACGTGGGGCAACTCTAAAGGGCCGTCCTAGCTCCAGCGCTCTCTGGGATCAGTCGAGGCCTCTGTGACAACTGTCATGGTTCTGCTTCTTCCACTGCTCAATGCTGTTTCCTTCGCTTCTTTGCTGAGTTTGTTCCTGAGACCTTGCCTAACCCGTCACCCCCAGCAGGCCTGCCACATGCAGATAGCCAGCTCAGGGACTGCTGCCCAGGGAACCTGCCGGTTGTGAGTTGTGTTCCCCCCCCAAACTCATATGATGAAGTCCTCACCCCCAAAATGTGACTGTATTCAGAGATAAGGTCTTTAAAAAGGTGACTGAGTTAACATGAGGTCTTTAGGATGGGTGCTCATCGAAATGACTGGTGGCCTTATAGGAGAAGGAAATTTGGACACACACACACACACACACACACACAGACACCAGACACAGTATACACAGAGGGATGGTCATGATGGCAGAGAAAGGAGGCTCCCATGTGCAAGCCACAGAGAGAGGCCTCTGAAAGGACTCACCGTGCCTGCACCTGCCTTCAGAACTGCGAGAAATACGTCTGTTGGGGCTTAACCATCCAGGCTGTGATATTTTGTTATGGCAGCACCTGTGAATTAATACACCACCTAAGACATCTTCTGAGTTCCTCTATCTGTCCATTTTACAAATGAGAATCCGAGGGTCAGAGAGGTTAAATAATTCGTTTAAGGTCACAGAGCACAAAAGTGAGAGTCACGAGCCCAAGTCTATGCCCTTCTGCTACAGGAGATGAAATCTAACTTTCCTATTGCCACCTGCTAATCCTTCTGTAACCATCATTAACCCCCACTAGAGACACTAAGGACTAAATTGCACTCAATAGCATTTAGCCCCTGTCCAGAATGAAGGCTCCTTCTAATTGGGGTTGATCAAGAGGAATAAGCCACAGACTGCTATTTATTTGCTTTACTAATCATTTAAAAAAGCATGTTCCCCCACACCCCAAACATACTTATGAAATTAAAGGCAATATATGACTTGAAAAATAACTATGGGAAGGAAAATGGATACTCATTTAAGAAAACTATATTAACAATAACTTTAAACCATATCAAAAGAGAGATTAAGAAAACCTTGATGAATTTCCTCAGATAACAGGAAATTATGATCTATTCTTAGCCAAGGGAAAATTATTGATCCAGGAAGAGAAAAGCTATTTATACTTAATTTTGCAAAATACTGTGGTCCCCATAGCCATGAAATAAGTTCGGTTCAAGTCTTCAATGTTCAAAATGTCAAACATACCAAACTGTTTGTACTACGAGGATATTTATTAGAATATATATTCATAATTAAAACCAAAACCTTATTAGAATGGCTTAAAGGCTCGCGTCTCCAACCCTTGCTGCCCCCTGTACTCGGAAAGAAAGGCTGATGGTTAGCTTGGTGTTCAGGGAGTGTAAGGCTGAAATCTGAAGCCGAGACTGACAAATCCCCTTAAGGAGGAAAAAACGACCAGCACATGCATGCTTGCAGGGGTAATTATACAGAGGGAGGTTGACAGTGAATGATTTCAGATTGTATGTTAGGCTGGGAGGGACCTTGGGGACGCTCTAGTCCACTTAACAGATGAGGGGACGGGGCCCAGGAAGATTGAACGGTGTGTCTGCAGTCACACGCTCATTAGTGCTGGAGCCTGGGCTGGAACTAGTGGCCCCCGGCTGCTCATCCGGGGTTCTCTCCCCTGTGACTTGCTGCCTTTTCTTTCCATGGAAACTGAACTTAAAAAGGTGACCAAATTAAATGAAAGCCGAAAATAATCTTTAAAACAGATTTTGGTGAACGGTGTTTATCTCTGCATGTTGTAAATGGAATTAATCGATGCATTTTGCTTGTGTTCTCTAACACGTAATAGAATATTAGCTCTTTGAGGGTGGGATGATAGATATTTTATAGAGAACAGATCAAAACTTGCTCAACAATGAAGGTTAGAGAACAACAGGCCCAATAATCTCACCAGTCTAATGAAATGGACATAAAGAGAACTTAGTGCTGAGGTGACAAAAAACATCATTGTACTATAAGACTCCTTGCACTCTTTGCCATTCTAAGGACAAATCAGTAATATTTCGTGGGAGAGGGGACCAGCCGGGGTGAGATCTCCAGAGAGACTGAGTGGCTCACACATGGCTAAGTGACTCCTGGTGACATAAGAGGCAAAGGCTCTATACACTTGAAGAATAAATTGCATATTGAAAAGGCACTGAAATCTACAGCATACGACCTCCTGTTTCTGTGCTTTGAAGATCCTGTGGTATCCATTTGTGAGTTAAGCCCACATTTATCTCTTATTAGCTCTTCTGCTGGAAAAATCAGTAGGTATAAAATCCGCTGCGGTTTAAGACGTATTTGTGACCATCGTAGAACCAATTAAGGTAATTACTGGGTGGGATGGTAACCCACCATACAGCCTGGCTGGGCAGTTAGCCCCCAGTGGGGCTGCAGTTTTGGTAAAACAATGGTAAGTGTATAATGGAAACTTCTTGACAGGCAAATATTTGGGTAGGGTTAGGATGCAAAATACGGGACTCTCCAAGATTCCTCCTCCTGCTCACATACACACAAAATCATTTTTATTCATAGGTGCTTCCTGGAAAATCAAGTTTCCAAGCATTAAGAAAAACAAAACGTCTGTGAGGTACTTGTTCCCTCTCTTCTCACCTGTTTGGAGAGGACTGTATCGTGTTCTTTCCTGACAAAAATCAGGAAAATAATTTAGCTACAACATATAAGTCCATTCTCACGTAGGCTGTTCTCGACTAGAGAGTAATTATGGTGTTCAGTTGGGTGGCTGAGCTGGCTCATTACCCTCCGGTGCGTGTCCTCGTGGAGAGGAAGTGGGTCACCCTCTGACCCGCTCAGACACTTACAACCAGTTTATTTATAATGTCGTCAGCTTACCATTAAAAACACAGGGTTCATCTACCTAAGTGTCCTGGACGTAAACTCAACGACTGACCGTGAGCACCCTCTCCTTGCAATCTGCGGCGACCGGTCCTCATTAACGAAACCGCGATGAGCTCTTGAAAAAGGTGTCTGCCTGAACTCTGCGAACAAAAGCGCCTGTCCTGCTATTTTATAGGTACTTTATCAAAATTCAGCGGGTACGATTAGCAATGTAGAGATTATTTGATGATGGCTGCCACGTTATCCTGCACTGTGTGGACCTGCATGGCACCCGCCGTATGACAATCTGTGGGAATGGTCTCAGCGTTTAGTGGCAATTTTGTAGATGACTGCCATCGGCTATACAGCCCCGGTGCTTCTGACGCCGTTCTGAATGGGTTACTGGTGCCGGCTACCTGAGGTCTGCATAATTTTTCTAAAGCGCTTGTCACATTTCTTTCCCTGATTGTTCTCAGTGTCATCCTGTGTCCTGAGGGGTTTTTAGCACGAGGCCTGTTCTCTGAACCTCTCACTGGGCTGTTGCCTTTCTCCAGAAGCACAGCCAAAATGACACACCTCCTCTGTGGACGTATTCCCACCCGTCTTGGTGCTTTGAACCATGGACGGGGCCTTATTTTGATAGGCTCTTCCTTTAGACGCGGCTTCCGCCGGAGCCCATGCTAATATTCCTCAGTGCCCTGCAAAAATGTCTCTTTGAGGGGTTTGCTACCTCCCTCATCCTAAAAGGACGAACTTCTCTCTCTCTCTCTCTGTTTTTAAATATATCTTCTATTTGAAGAGCTACTCCTCCTTAACATAAAAAGATTATATGTATAATTTTATTCCGAGGATAATATCAATGCAACCAAAGCGTCACTTTATTTGTGTCTTTGTGCTTTATTTGTTTTTGTGACTCACTGTAGAGAATAATGCAGTGGGCGATCAACTCCTTCTTAATATGATAGGAAATCTTTGTCCTTAATTAAAACACCCTTATTTCTTACTTAGAGAAACATACATAGTGTCAAGGCTTTGTAGTGGGACTTGTTTGGGTTTCTTTTGATTGTAGGCAGAAATCCAGTTAAGCCAAGTATAAGACGATCAGCCATACTAGATGAAGTGGAATGTTTATATCTAAGAATGACTGCTGTAGCCTGAGAGGGGATGTGGGATTCGGTGTCCTTACACACACATATGCGTGCACGCGCACCCACTCACACACACACCTGCCGACACGCATCTCTCTAGATCGTGTCTGGCTTTCAAAATAAATCACAAAAGAAGGCTGTACTTTAAGGTGGAAATGGGCATCCTTATGTAAAGAATAGAAAGCATCATCTCTCAGGTTGTATTGCGGTCTCTCATTTTATTCATCAAGTGCTCGAGGAGAGCAGAGGAATTGCGTGGGCTGATTGCTTAAAGGCTCTATGTGTATTGAAGAGAAACAGAAAACCCATTGAGATGTGTGCATGACGGTGATTAGGAATTCAGGTGCTTCAGGTTTAAGGATTTTAAAGACGACTTTGGACAAAATATTTGCTTTCAGATGTAGAACTAGATACTCATTCAAGTGTCCTGGAAAGACGACGGGGTTTATTTTGCTACTGTTTGCCAATAGAATATTAAATTAGGGAATTATTTTACATGTGTTATTGGGAGTAATGTTCAGGAGCACCTGGGTGGTTCAGTTGGTTAAGCCTCCGACTTTGGCTCAGGTCATGATCTTGTGGTCCGTGGGCTCAAGCCCCGCATCTGGCTCTCTGCTGACAGCTCAGAGCCTGGAACCTGCTTCGGATTCTGTGTCTCCCCCTCTTTCTGCCTCTCCCCTGCTCATGCTCTGTCTCTCTCAAAAATAAATAAATGTTAATTTTTTTTTTAAAGGAAGGGATGTTCAGATTCGCTTCAATACCTATTGGTGAGCAATCTCTTACAATTCCTTTTTTATTTATTACATGTGTGGCTTCTTAAAGGAAAATGCTCCTTCTTTCTTCTGTCTGTAGAGTTAATGGTGAGAAGAGTTTGCAAAATTTTTGGCGTGTTCTTTTCTCTTTTCAAGTCTTCCATTACTTTTCCTTCTATGAAGCCATCATTTTGGTGAATAATACTAGCAAAATTATCCTAATCGTTTTCTACATGGAATATTCTTATTTTAATTTTAAACACTTTATATAAGAGTGCCTGGGTGGCTCAGTCAGTTAAGCCTCCGACTTTGACTCAGGTCATGATCTCACAGTTTGTGAGTTTGAGCCCCGTGTCAGGTCTGTGCTGATAACTCGGAGCCTGGAGCCTGCTTCGGATTCTGTGTCTCCCTCTCTCTCTGCCCTTCCTCCTCTCTCACTCTGTCTCTCTCTCTCTCTCTCTCTCTCAAAAATAAATAAACATTGAAAAATATTTAAACACTTTATGTCTATATATATATATTACCTATATATGTAATATAATATTATATTGTCCATATATTGGACATATATCATATAATCATATTGTACATATATAATATATATTGTCTTATAATGTCCACTGAAGCCCAGAGAGGGAAGCAATTTGCCCAAAGTCATTCCTTAGGTAACTGAGTCAGGTTAGAACCCACATTTATTGGGGCGCCTGGGTGGCTCAGTCGGTTGGGCGGCCGACTTCGGCTCAGGTCATGATCTCACTGTCCGTGAGTTCAAGCCCCGCGTCGGGCTCTGTGCTGACAGCTTGGAGCCTGGAGCCTGTTTCAGATTCTGTGTCTCCCTCTCTCTGACCCTCCCCTGTTCATGCTCTGTCTCTCTCTGTCTCAAAAAATAAATAAACGTTAAAAGAAAAAAGAAAAAAAAGAACCCACATTTATCAAACTTCACACTATCCTTGCTGTGCTGTATATAACAGGATAGTCCTCACATCCAGTTTCTTGGGACTCTTTTCCTGGTCCCAAATTGTTCCCTGCCAGGAGGAGTGAGTAAGATCATGGCCTTGGCCAAACACTCCATGCCTTCATCAGCATTTTACCTGCATTGCTAATGGGTAATGTGCTTCTGGATTTGTGCTTACCCATTAGCTGGAAAGAGCCATCGTTTAATTTTACATTAGATTCCAATGTTAACACTGGTCACTGGTACTTGTTACATCAGAACATTCACAGGTAGGATGCTGGCATCCCTTTAATTGTGTTCTCCTCCTTTAACATCTTTAGAACATATATCTGTACTTGTTGTGGATACATAATTGATTCAGGTCCCCAAATGCAAGCACTTGTGTTAGCTTTCATATTAACTTTGTGTTAGAAAGAGTCAATAAAATCACAGCTAGAGCCATATCTCATTAGGGGCTCATGTATTTCTCAAGGCAAAACTCACTGGATGCTTAGTGTTGAATTTGTTTATCATTCACTCCAGTCATTAAAAATTGGTATCTCACACAAAAGACTATAAGACTCTCTGAAGGCAGGGACATTATATCCTACTTTTATCATAATTAACACAGAATTGGTTCTTAGGGAAAAAAATATTGATTAGCTGTGTTATTTATATTTCAGTCTCTCTGGGATGTACTTGGTTCTCTTGAAAACAGAACCATCTGCTAACATAATGAGAGGTTTAGGCTACTGTGTAGGTCACCAGCTGCTGAAAAGGATCTCAGTCTTGGGGAGCAAAAGCCTCATGAACAGGCTGATTATCCTCTACTTCGCTTGAGCAGTCATTTTGAGATCTGCATTTTAGCTTGAAAATGGAAAGAGAAATTCTCCCCTCCTTCTTTATCTGCTAAGACCTTGGTCAACTTTTGGCATTTATTCTGGGGCCACAATTAGGGGTAAGGCCAGCAATTTTTCTACCCTTTGGCTCCTCACCACCAGGCAAATATTCAGTTGTAATGAAGAGATCACCAGGAAACTCAATGGACATCTATTTGTCAGAAATCAAGACTTTGACCTAATTCACAAACCTGCTTCAGTGCAAGAATCTGACAGCTGGAAGACTCTTCCAGAAGGAGGTGTCTGTCATTCCATGCTTGGGGAAAATGAATGATTCTAGGAGATCCTTCTGCCTGAGAGATTACATCTACAAACCGACAATGCCAGACCATATATAAAAATAGGACTGCGACCTACTCTCTGTAGCAACTGGTTCAGGAAACCAACCTATTATCTTCAGTAACCAGCTCTGGAAGCCAGCTACCCAGAAGCCAGACTTGTAGAAAGTGTCCCTTTAATATTTCTAGAAAGTAGTCCAGGAAGCCAAACAATAACCCTTTTAACGATTGGCTAAAATGACCAGGACTTAATCAATAACTGTGAGTTTTCCTAATTTTTGTCTCTGCTTCTGACTTAGGGTCAACCAGAGAGAGCCAAATGTGAACCTCTACCAATCACATGGGATGAGTCAGTTCTAGTGAGCTTGCATAAAACCCTCCCATGTCAACAGCCCTCCATCAGGGCATACCTGAAGCCTTTCTTTTTGTCTCTATGCAGTGTCCCCACTTCCACAAGACATGGTGGCTGACTCTTAGCTGCAGCAAACTTGGAATAAATAATCCGTGTCTGTTCTCATTTGCTTGATCTTTGTTTATTTCCACATGCCCCAAAGCTTCTTTTCCCATCTTGTTGTATAGTAATTAAGTATGGGGCTCTGGCAACACACTAATTACCTGCGTTTTTTTTTTTTTTTTTTTTTTTAATTTTTTTTTCAACTTTTTTTTTTTTATTTATTTTTGGGACAGAGAGAGACAGAGCATGAACCGGGGAGGGGCAGAGAGAGAGGGAGACACAGAATCGGAAACAGGCTCCAGGCTCCGAGCCATCAGCCCAGAGCCTGACGCGGGGCTCGAACTCACGGACCGCGAGATCGTGACCTGGCTGAAGTCGGACGCTTAACCGACTGCGCCACCCAGGCGCCCCACCTGCGTTTTAACACAGGCATCAACACTTGCCAGCTGTGTGGCCTTTGGTGGGTTACTGAACCCTCTATGTGTCAGTTTCCTCAATTATAAATGGTGCTGGTAATCGCATTTACTTCACAAGATACTGAGTTAGATGATGTCATACCCATTAAAGCGCCTAGAACACTGTTTAAGCACTACTGTTAGCCATTTTATCAGCCCTATTACAATGAAGTTCATTGTCCCATCACCCATTCCTTTGACCTGCATTATACAGGTATAAATCCTAAAAAGATGTAAATCCTATCTCGGAAAAATAGAACTTGAAACTTTGACTTTATTCACAAAAATAACCTGAATTAATTAGCATATAATATTTATTAACCTAAGAGGGGCCCCTGGGTTGGGGTTATTAAGTTAAGAAACTCTTGGTTTCTGCTCAGGTCATGATCTCATGGTTCATGAGATTGGGCCTCATGTCAGGCTCTGTGCTGACAGCGTGGAGTCTGCTTGGGATTCTCTCTTCCTCTCCCCTGCTCTCTCTCTCTCTCTCTCTCAAAATAAATAAATACACTTTAAAAATTAGGAAAAAAAGATTTATTAATCTATGAAGCATCCCGAAATTTGATATTAGCAAGTCTTTAAAAAGGCTTTACACTTGTGGTCTTTTGGGTGATGAGGTGGTTAGGGACTTCAGTAGGCATCAAATGAACACCAAAGGGGCAAGAACAGGGAGAGGACTGAATTTTTTAGGATATGCATGTGACTGTGGGGGAGGATACCAGCACCGGGAAATCCATCCACCTAATGAGGCCAGGATTTTGATGGCGGACACAGTCCTGGTAGCCTCATAGGTTTTAATTATTGGTGGCAACCCCCTTCTCCAGAAAATACCCAGTGCTCCCTGTGCAGATTTTTTATTTCTGTTCATTAGGAAGTTATCTGGATAATTTATCATTTGTCACATTCACCAGTTTGGACTGAGAGGGATCAGCCATTCCCTCCCTGCTGTTCTGCAACCTCCTGTTTAGTCATGAATCGCTTGTGTGGGTAGGCAGGTCCTAGAGTTAAAGCCTTCAAAACAAAACAAAACAAAACAAAACAAAACAAAACAAAACAACAACAAAAAACCTTTTGCTCTTGTCAAAAGGCGAATCCAGCCTAGGTATCTTGCTAGAAAATAGTCAAGGCATGAGATACATCTTGACGGTGACTGTGAAAGGCCCCCTTAGCAAAAAGTCCCTGAGAGCATGTCACTTTCAAGCCTCAGAGCCCAGGCCTGTGTGGGCAGCAGATAAGGGGAACAGGTGTGAAAAGCCAGGAGCATGCAGCCCTTTGTCTCACGTTAAACTGAGCCTGTTCCTGGGGTGTTCGGTTTGGGGGCAGATATATTATGCTGTGTGCGCTGACATGCCTGCTTCCACACTCTCCAATGAAACAGCTTGGACTTGATCTTGAAGAATTAAAGAATTAAAACTTCACCTTGAAGTCCTTTTTCACCTCACTGAGGAAGGCTGCCTCCAGCAAAAGAGGTTATAGAGTTCTTAATATCGACTCTGCTGTTCAAAACTGAGACACCAGAGCAACAGGAATTATTACTGCCTCAATCTTTTTTGGAAAGAATTCGAGTATGAGTATTTAAAGACACACACACACGCACGCACGCACACGCACACACACACACACTCGCACACACACACACAAACCAAGGGAGCCAGAGAAGTCCAGTTCTCCCTCTACCTCTGCTGAAATACTCTGTTTCTTAAAATTTGTTAGAGCTACACCTGGTAGTTTTCCCTGAGGACCCGAGGGAAAAGAAATAAAAATCTAGGAAAGATTCCCTTATTTAGCCTGGCTTATTTTCTTACTTTCTGCTTCAAGTAGCCAAGTTATTTACTTTGAAAGCTTCTGTAACTGAACATGTATATTTGCTGAGCTATTTCAAATGGGTTCTATTATGCCTCAGCCTTTTCCAGTGATGGACTTCGCACATACTTCTAATGCCTGGTGGTACAATTTCTTACTGGGAGGCATTCTCAGTGCAGGCTGAGTAAAAGCAGTAGCACAGTTGAGGAATAAAAATAATCTCTTGAGAGTTGGTGTTCCAGAGTTTTCCGTTTAGCTCCAGCAGCCAAGATCCTCCAGCCCGGTTCAGGGAGTGTGCCCTTGGGTGTTGGCTTTACCATCTGCACAGTGGAAGTGAAATACCTGACCCAACGTCTTTTGCTGCAGTCATGATGAGTGACATCCGAATGGGTGAGTAAGTTTCCAAAGTAGCATAGAGAGGGAGAGTCCTGGTTCTTTGGAAACCATAGAGTCCCTCTAAAGTTAGCCAAGCAGAGGGTCACCTTCTGCACTGGCCAGCCCCATAGAGAACAAGGGAAAAAACTAAACATTGGTCCCTAGTGGTGATCAGTGAGAACTGTGCTCAGTCCTCTTACACGTATTATCTGTTATTTACTAAAACAGAATAGATGCTGTTATTTCTTTTATAGATGATAAAAGGCTCAGAGAGGTTAAGAAAGCTTTCCTAAATCTCATAGCAACACTGTAACTCTAGCTTTGCTGCTTTTAACCACTTCAGCAATGACTTTAGGGCCAACTCCTAGAAATTTGAAATGTAGACCAGATACTGGCATTTTATAAAGCATCTGGATGATTCTGTTATGAATCAGTGGTCATCAGACTAATGAGAAACACTGAACTATAGTACTATTCACTGTCCTGCTGCTGTTTATTATATACAGCCTTATCCTACTTGTTTTTTAAAAGAATTTGGGAAAGATTTAAAAAAGGATGTTGTCCACACAAAAAGGTTAAAAAAATACTAGGGAACATCAGAACTAATAAAGAGACCGAGAGAACAAGAGAAACAAAATGCTTCTTTCCAGTTAATAGGACAGGGAACAGTGGTATATATTCAGCATAACCAACCTCTTTCCCCTGACATTTCTTCTTTCCTTCAGTAATTCCTACATGCTTAGCACATATGGCTGTTTTGAGGTTATCCAATCTTCATACCGTATTGTTATTCATCCCTCTTCTGTAGAATGTTCTGGGCTGGGTATTTGATCTCTGACTATATTATGACCATGCTGGGCTTTTGGGGGGACACATGGGAGGTGACCCTGCTGTCAGATGATGGATGAAAGCCAGGAGGACAGAGAGAGAGATGTAGGGGCTTAACCACAGACACGTGGGGCCAGACATAGCACAAAACAAAAGCTTGAGGGACTGGTGTATCAGGTATGTGGTATGGCCTCCACTTGCCCCTCCAGACCCACATTCTCCATCTCCCTCTGTGCCCAGGAGGTTGAGTTCTATGGGTTGTGTCAACTGGACTCTCTTGCCCGTTGGCTTGGCTTCCAGTTGGGTTCAACCAATGGGGAGTGGAGGAAATTTCACAGAGGAGGGGGAATGGAGTATTTATATTCTGCTTATGTCCCTACTGGGCAAAGGGGTGGTTGACAATAGCAGTGTTCCTCTGCTGAAGGCCACACTCTCTGTCAGATAATCATCTCCTTCAGCTCCCAGTGGTCCTTGAACAACGAGAGGGATTAGGAGCGCTGACCCCCTGCATGGTTGAAAATCCATGTGTACCTTTTGATTGTTCAAAAACTTTACTAATTAGCCCACTGTTGACTGGAAGTCTTATTGATAAAACAGTTGATTAACACACATTTTGCATGTTAAATGTATTATATACTATATTCCTATAATAAAGCACGTTAGGGAAAAGAAAAAGTCATTACGAAAATCATAAGGAAGAGAAAATACGTTTATAGTACTGCACTATATTCATCAAAAAAATCTACGTGTGTGGACCTGTGTCATTCAAAGCTGTGTTGTTTGAGGGTCAACTGGACTCTCTTGGTTCCTGTGACCACTCTCTCTCCTTGCCCTTTCATGCCTACAGGTCATAATGGGGCCTGAACTGCTTTTAGGGCTTTTACCGGTACGGCTTTGCCCCTCTAGCCATAACCCTCTTCATTCCACGCGTAGTCCTCGGGCACAAGGTGTCATGCCACTTGAAGGACATGCACCACCTCCTTCTATATCAGGCTTCAAGTACTGAGGACCTCAAATTCTCTGTCTACATGGCTCCAAGCCTAGTTGCATGTTCCGCCAGGACTTTCTTCTGGCCTGATCCCGCAACAGTAGTGTTTTCAGCCTCAGGCTCAAGGAGTGGTTACAGCTCAGTGGTTTGTGGGGGGAGAGTGACCTGAGGTGGGATATGTGGGACCCTCTCATGGGACAGTACAGAGATTGAGGTGGGAAGAAAAGTGATAGCACATGTTGATGGCTCTCGCTAACCACAAATTTCCAGCAGAACTCCAAGGAGTCCCAGAAGCGTCCTTTTGAGCCAGCTCCTGGGCCAGCAGGAAATGCTATTTGGTTAGGTAAGTGGACAGGATATATTTTAGTTCACAGTTGGTCTGCTTACTTTATAACGTTTACATTTATAGATCTATGGGGAGGTGGGTCTCCATTTGTGCTCTTGCCTTGGGCCTCACAAATGTTAGGGATAAGTCTCCTGTGTCCCCCACGTGCCTCGGCAGTTTGCCTTCATGTTGCCCCACCTTTTGGAATGTTCCTGTGCTGGTTTTAAAGCTAGTGACTCTCAGCTTCAAAACTCACCCCCCTGGATGTTTCTTTGTGATACAGGACCTGGTTTGCATTTCTGCTAGTCCAGCTAGCTCTTTGTTAGGCTCTTCACACCACAGGGAGACGATAAGCCTGGAGGAAGAAGGGGTTTCTCCCTCTTATTTATTTCTTGTTCTTATTAGTATCATGGCAGCTATACCTGACACTCTGGTGGTGGCATTTTTTTCCATAGCAGTGATTGAATCCCGTTGGTCTAATTTTTTTTAGGTTTATTTATTTTGAAAGAGAGATTGAGAAAGAGAGAGAGAGAGAGAGAGAGAGAGAGAGAGATTGAATCTCAAGGAGGTTCCACACTGTCAGCACAGAGCCCAATGCAGGGCTTGAACTCATGAGCCGTGAGATCATGATCTGAGCCGAAACCAAGAGTTGGACGCTTAACCTAGTAAGCCACCCAGGCACTCCCCCACCCCCCCACCCCCCCCACCCGTCCAATTGCTGTTTGTTCTTCAAAACTTGCAGAACCAGCCTCACCATGACCCCCCAAGAGCCATCAGCACCCGCCAATGGAGGGCTTGGTTCCCACCCATGAGGGCCCTCCTCTAATCCCTGTTAATACTTCCTGTTACTGCCCATCATTTCTCCCAGTCCAAGCTCATGTACCCTCTGCAATTATTTAGTGTTCTCTTTTTACCCTTTCACGTACCCAGGAGGCACATCCTCGTATTAAATTCTCTGTGTTAAAATGGTGCAATTTCTGTCTCTGATGGGATCCACCATCAGACTCTTTTGAATGGCCCTGCTTGATGGAGCTGTGTGCTACCTGCTGGGACCCTGAATGATTTTCCTAGCCAAGAGTGAAGCCCAGAATCCTGCTTCTGGAATCACAGGGCAAATGATGAGTGTTGCCATCCACAAAACTGACTTGATATTTAATCAGTGGCTTGGGATTCCTTAAATTCTCCTCAGTGAGGAACACTTCACTTAGACAAAGAACATATGCTTACAGAGCAGATGCCATTGCAAAACAGACCACAAGCATTAGGAGGTATTTATGGGAGCAATTCTTTTTGTGGTGCTTTCAAACCGTGTATGTGGAAAGCACATAAAGTGTCATTCATACAAATCACTCCAATAAGAGTCCAGAGCTTTCCTAAGCCCGCCTGCCCTGGGCAAAATGCTTTGCTGCCTCAAATTCCAACATGATCCCATTATAACATGACTACTTATTATGTCGTGTTGGTTATGTCACGAGTGTGGTGTAAGGCATAAAAGTAAGGCTCAGTATTACATGCTGGCTTGACATGTGGCACAATGAGAATGGCCTTGAATGGCCTAACCACAAGTTTCCCTCCCTATCCTGCTCCTGTGGGTAAGGTCTCCACCTCAACAGTCCTCCTTACCAGGCACAATTCCTGCTCACCTCTGAGTAGTATGTTTCAGCTCTCTGTAGGTTCATAGATTTATTCAAACACACCAATTGCACCCTCCCATATGGCAACGAGGGGACATCTCACCCTTTTGACACCATAAGGCCTACCTCCCAGAGTCCTGGTTGTTCACCCTGTCCCCAAATGCACAGCCCTATGGCCCTATGTGGCATGCAGTTTCCTCCTCCTCCATGCTGTGAATATACGTAACCAATAAACCACAGGTGGTTTCACTCGTCCAGTGTTGGCGTCCCGTGTTCACAGATACCATCATAACCCTGGGGCAGGGGTCTTTCCTTCACCAACGAAATGAATGGGAGGTGTTGAAAAGGTAGGTATAATAGATCCCCCTAATTGTATACTGGGGCTGATATAATGGGATTTGGTTTACAGAAAACAATTTTTTTTCTTTCCTGTAAACTTTTCTTAGCAAGGAGTTCTGTAGTATTAAACAGATTAGTGTTTTATCTGTGCCTACACAGTCACAGATTTGTTTTAACATTGCACTGTTGATAAATAAGATCTCTTTAAGTATTAAGTATTCTACCTTATGCTTAATCCTACTTGGGGAAAGAATTAAGTTGCCCCCCCTTTCAAAGCACATCAATTCTTCTAGACCATAATGATATATCAGGATGACCTCTTGATTTCTAAGAAATGCCTCAGTGGCCTGAAGTTAACCATATCTTAAAAATGAACCTATTCTTTTCTTTCAAAGATAGGATTCTAACTGATGTCTGGTAAGGGGGTACAACAGGCACAGAACAAGTAGGGAAAAAACAAGCTGAGGTGGAGCATGAGGTCCACGTGACCCTCACAAAATCTATCTGTGTTTCCCTTTACCCCTCTCCCTCTGGCTCAGATGAAAAAGATTCTCTCTTTTCCAAGGTTATCCTAACTCTGTGTCCCTCACCTTGTTTCCTCCTTGGTTCACTGGAAACTGGCTTGATGCATTTCTCTTCCTCTCTGAGCTCTTTGCCCCATCAACAAACATACTCTGGCCTCCCAACTTTAAAAGAAGTTTGCTGGATTGCCTCAAATCATTGTGCTATTTTCACCTCTCCTTTTACTCTAAACTTCTTAAAAGTGTGTCTATATTTAGTGCCTGCCTTTCCCTACTACACTTACTCCTAACCTCTTGGCTTTTATTTTTCCAGCCCTGATCTTTTTTGACAACTTTAAAGCACCTGATCTTGTGGTCTACTTTCTCTCACTCCAACACTCTGCGAAATGGAAGTTGGTTTTCTTTCTATTTTCAGCGGATCCTTTCTTGGTTCTTTAATTACCATTGATCTTTCAATTTTCCAACCATATCCTTAGAGTTCTTTTTTTTTTTTTCTCCCTACTCTTTCCTATTCTAGTTCTCTCCTTGACCCTGATACCCTACTTCCTGCTATATATCTCTTCCTGGATGGTCTGCTGGCATCTCCGAGTCAACATACCAAGACCTTAACGACATATTTATTTCCCCAAAAAGGTCTGTCTCTGGGCATAGTCTTTGTCCCATTACCTCTGATTCTATTTCTCCCTCATTTGTGAATCTTACCTCTCTATCAGAGTGGTTAGGCCATTTACCCAAGGTCACACAGTTAGTCAGCTGTGAGACAAGAGTCAAGCCAGAGTATGTCTGACTCCACTACACGATACTCTTTCCTTTATCAGCTACTCTGGGCTGGAGAGATTAATAAGACCTAGTTTCAGCTCTTGAAGGATCTATAACAAAGTTCAGGGAGTGCTATTCAAACAAAATTAATGACTCTTGGTAGATTCTTAAAAATTGTTAGTGTACCTGGGGCACTTGGGTGGCTTAGTCGGTTAAGCACCTGACCTCAGCTCAGGTCATGATTTCAGGGTTTCTTGAATTTAAGCCCCATATTGGGCTCTCTGGTCTCAGCACAGAGCCTGCTTCCTATCCTCTGCCCCCACCCCCCTGTCCCTCCCCTGCTCATATGCTCTCTCTCTCAAAAATAAATAAACATTAAAAAAATTGTTAGTGTTACCTTCCTACCTCCCCATAATAATCAGTGAATGTTTGTGTCATAATTATAAAAATAATTTATTCTGGGTCTTCCAAAATTTGTATGGTCTGAATATTGGACAGTAGCCCCTTTCCAGTGCCCCTTAAAATCGTCTTTATTTAAAGACAAAACAAGTCTGTTTGATCAACACTTACGGTTAAAATAATAAATGACAACCTGAAATCAAAACACGTCCCCATATTTAAGCCCATACTGTAAATCACACTCTCCACATTCAAATGTGCTCTCTCTAATTAATTTCAGGTGTTTAAAGCTATATTATGGTAAGTTGTCATGGTTTCGAACAAGTGAAGATAATTTAGCCATCTGCACTATTTCTTCTCAGTTAGAAACCCAGCAGTCTGAAATAAGATGGATTTAAATCTGCAGAGACAGCATTCAGAGAAAGAACAAAGCCAGAAATGCTAAGTTCATGAAAATTCCCATCAGCCCAAATCTCCCGCCAATATTTGGAGGATGTCTGATTGAGCGTGGCTGCTCTACATTTATGTTGTCTTTTGACTGATCTCTTTAAGAAAATGATATCTCCATTTAATTTTTTTCCCTCTCGTATCATTGTAGCATCTAATCTCCCAATGATAGGCCAAGATAGCTCACAAAGCTCCCAGATCTCTAGTAAGTAAATAATTTTTTTTGGTAATAGAAATATGTGATGCTAAAGGAGATATAAAATTCGCCAGCAGGTAGGGACCCACACTTAACAAGTGATATCTAAGACAAACCTTCAAGCTGCGTGTGTCCTACTTAGAGATCAATACTACAGAAACTAGAACAATGATGCAATATGATTTAACTTGTGTTGTGCTGCTTACAATATTAAGTTGTATAATCACAGAAACCTTTATCACAGGAGAGTACGCCTCTCTCCCTTAACTTGTGACTCCCATTTAAACTGTTAGGATTCCAACTGTGCAAATAAAACTGCTGTTTTGGTAACAGCTTGTTGAGAGAACTCCATGTTTCCCCAGAACACACTTGAAGAAGATTAATGAGTCCTACATACATGCCAAGTCAATCTGTTCCTCCCTGTCAATCACCACCCCAAGAACAAGCTTCTCTGTCTCTGCCTATAAGTTTGCAAACAGATGTGTGGCTTAAATTTTAATTAAATTATTGGAACAAATGATTACTAAAGACTTTCCAAATGTATATGGCTAAGGAGTTTTCCAGTAGTATCAAATGGACTTTATTGAGAACACCTCTCCACTCCTGCGGTTCTCCACCATAGCAGTGACAGTAAGGGTTGAAAAGACGTTGCTTGCCTGTCATTTGAGGAAGTTGAGTAACTTCTACTGTATTGGTTATTTGAATACCTAAGACTTAAACTATTATGTTCTTTCTTTTTTCTTAGCCATCTTCAGCTAAGGATGTCCAAACATTTAGTCAACTCCCCGGGTGCCTGCTTTCCTCATAGGGTAATGGCTAAAACTGTAGCTTTAATGCAACTGCAATACCATGGGAGTAGTTGGGGCACCCTGTCATGCTGGGGACTTCTGAGAATACCAGCTGTTCCTGGTTGCCCACAGGACCAAAGGGTGCTACCTCTCTTAACAGTTGATAAAATGTGTTCTTTCTACAAGTGGTGAATTTATAGTTAAACAATGTCTAAATGGAAACTTAGCTGATTAATTCTGATTCAAAATTTATTTTAAAAACAAGAAGTGAGAAGAGAAATTGAATGTAGGGGACTTAAGTGCTAGGCATCTCCTGCAGGATTCATGGATAATCACATCTCAGCCCTATGTGAAGAGTATACTGCCTAGTGTTCCATGGACTGGGCAGAGCTGGCTCAGTGTGAAAGATTCAGGAGTGGCTCATGCCTGAATCCAGAATTGCCCAAGATGTACCCGAAAGAATGATTCAGAATAGGATCTGAGGTCAGGATCTGGGGTATGTGGTCAAGTAAACAGTATTTTCCTTTCACAGGACTATTTGTGTTGCTTATTTCATCATCATAAAGACACCATAAGACTTTGGTCAATCATCCTACTTTGTTTTAGAAGGTGATTCTTAAACATGGCACCCATCAAAACCACTCAGGAAAATATTAAAATACAGATTCGTGGAGCTTAACCCAGTAGGTCCAGAGTGAGGTCAAGGAATCTGTATCTTAGAACGTGTCCCCAGTGGATTCTGATGTATGTGGTTCTCACGTCCTACTGTGAGAGACCTTGAGAGTCTGTGGCTTACAAGAATACCAATTTACATGGAGATAATGTATGATCATAGTTGAATGCCAAGTCAAATGCATTTCTTTGGAAGATGTGGCTAGCTTATTTTTGAAAGATCTGGCATTAAATTAACCATTAGTTTTTAGCTTGCTGATACTGTACAGGGTAAAAGCACATAGAGACACAACCATGATTTTGTGTGCTAATATCATCAGAAAACTACCACTTGACCATAATCTTAATTAGCTATTTTGTATTATAAATACTATGAGCAATCATCAGCTGCAGGTGTAGGCCCACCCTCTAGTTTACTCCTATGTAATTTGAAGACAGGACATTAAAGAGACAATTCTATTCTGTATCTGGGATAAAAGAACAGTACCAATTCAACCCTGAAAATAGTTTTTAATAAGAATTAGTGAATAGCATGCTGTACTTATTCACTGCTTCAGAAACCTTTCTTCATTCAATATACCCCGTCCATCTCTGCATTCACTGTTTTCAAACAGCTTGGTAGGTAACCAGGTATCAATACATGAGAGTTGTGTAGCAACTGAGAAGGGTCTGCCCTGGATCTCTCCTAACCTTTCATGAATTCTTAACCTGAAGGGCAGGGAGGGCTCCAGACACCCAAAGAAATCCCCCTGGACGGTAGGTGTGTATTTGTGTATGGGTGTCGGAGGATGATGGTATGTAGGAAAAAGGAATAAACATCCCTCTTATTTCCCATTAAGAACACAGAGCAGCTCTATAAATTGTTCAGCTCCTACAAAGCTTGGATACTGTCTTGAGAATAAAGATACGTGTCAAGCCACAGCCTAGAAATGTTGGCACTGCCTTGATTTCTTTCAGAGTTGATGAGGAAGGCCCTGGGATAGAGTGCCTCTGTAGCCCTTGCAAGGGATTCTTAATGTTCCGACTGAGGCTGGCATAGATTTCATTGACTTTATCTGTCCACCAGGGAACCAGGTATGGAGGTGGCTGGAAGACACGTTCATAAATGTAAGTGGTCTCCAAAATGTGGCAAATACTTTACTAATCTTTAAGACTGGTGTACAAAAAGAGCATGACAGGTGCTTAATATTTTATGAACCAAGCTCTGATGGGGAAGGCTGACAGAACCTCCACTCACTAAGAAGAACACACCATCCCCTCTGCACATGTGCCTCAGAATGTGACAGGGCAGAAATAAATGGCATGTCTACTAAATATCATTCAGCAGCAGCATTAGACTCTGTCCAGGAGGGTGAAATGGACTGAATTTGCTAGGATGCTGAGTTGCAATACCTTTAATGAACATACATGTTTAACTCATAGACGAAGAAGTGCTATTGTACACCTAGCTTCTTTCTACCCCATTCGGGCTGATAAGACGTTCTCCAGACAATTGTAATTATGGGCAATTTGTAACCATAATAATAGTTGCTTTTTATTAGATGCAATAAAAATCAATTCTCCATTCAATTACCGTTCTTGACTATGCTATGATAGATAGTCCTGGGTAAATACTAATGTCAACATAAAACTAATAATAATGACAATAGTAAAGTTTTAGAGGACAAAATCCTCCATTTAAGATCAAAATATACCCCTTTATTTAAGTCCCTCCCATACCACTGAGTCATGAATGAATTATGTACATTTTTATTTCATTTGTTTGATGATAAAGGACCTTAAACAGATATTGCCACATGTAATAGCACAAGTCTTTTCAAGAATGCGACACCATAGTAATTATCACCACTCAGTAAATAAAGGGAATGGATCACGAGTATGGGCTGAACATCAACTCAGCATTGACACGGGCCAGCACTGCTGATGGACTCTGTATATACGATGAGATTCCTCCTCCCCAAAGTCTCCCATTAATTTACAGGGGGTAGATTAGCACATTTCATGTTTAGGTTCCAGAGTGAATTCTCTAAGCTTGGGACTTCCCTCTTGTTACGGAGCTATTATGTATTTGGCAGGAAACCTCCCACATTAATTTTGAATGCTAATGTCAACTAGCTGCCCACGTGACAGGAAGGCTAAAGGGGTCTACTGTCACAGGATCACCTTTCTAAGCCTGCACGCCTGTCTTGTTTTCATCCTCCAGGTGATCTGTACCTTTTGTTCATTATGTCTTCCACCTTAGTATCATCTCCCAGAGAGTCTGGTGCATTTGCTCATGCCTTCCTGGTGCATTTGCTTTGTGACCAAAACAAAACAAAACGGATATATCTCAAGTTGTGAAAATTCAAGCACCTATGAACTGAAATCAAATGCAGTGAGGTGGTTTGCTTAGCACTATTGCATGATGAGCATGAGGAGGCTTGGGCTCTAATGTGAGACCCTCTACTATCTGTGTGATGTTGGGTAAGTGTTTTAACAGGGCATGGAATAAAACAATGTAGGGGAAAGTCCCATACATGTCAACACTAAATGAAGCTCTGAGTATATGTCATATAGTCAATTTGTTGGGTTTTCTGATATGAACTTTTCTTGAGTAAGGATTATAGAGTCAAGTCAAAGAAGTATGAGCACTTAGGAATCTTCATAGCGATTCCTTCATGATAGGGTGGCCTTGTCCATGCACTTACTCCTGAAGGGGTCAAAACTCCAGAAAAGCTATGTAAGTAACAGCACTGTTCTTCCTGTAAAGAATTAATATGAACCACTGGACACAGTAATTGGTTCTTCAATTGCTGTTGGAGATTCCTTGGACTTTAGCCAGAATACCCTCTGCAGTCACAGCCATGTAAAAAGTTAAAGACTCATAAAAGAAACACAGACATCATTTAGAAGAACTCAAGTATTAGAGTCACACAGCAGAGTCAAATAAATTCCACGTACTCTATGAAATATATTATCTTTAAAAGGAGAATCATGCATTAACACATTATTCTACTCTGTAGTTTGGCTAATTAAGAATAGGCCAGATTCACAACCTCATTCATTTATCATTGGAGTATGACATCACTGAGTACTGTAGTGGTGGGAGATGGTCAACCAAATATTAACCAACTTGGTCTCCTTTTATGTGTGCAAAGGAACACATCTGGATCTTTCTCTGCTTCTAATGAAACCACAACATTTTGCTCGAATGGATCAAAATTAAGTGCTACAGATGATTTATAAACTGTGGTACAAGTTTAATATATCCTTGTCTGGTCCTAGCCTAGAATATGCTTCTTAGCTCAAATGACCAGAATCCCAGGTCCCTATTACTTGTCTAGCCTCTGATTTCCAGAAAGAATAGCCAAACTAACCCTACTTAGAAAGGATCCATCCAATTTAAAAGGAATCCATCCATCCATCTCATTACATAGAAAAATGAATGCTTGCCTTCCATATGACATTTGTTTAGAAGTTGTTGAGATAATTCATTTATTTATTCAACAAACATGTATTGAGAAAAAGAAGAGTAGCAAGTGGCAGAGTGTAGGGTTGGTGGGGAATGAGCTCAGAGGGGGTCTGTGGAATCTGAGATGTCCAGCAGGCAGTTGAATAGATGTTTGACCCTAAGGGCTGGTTTAGAAGCCATCAGTATCTGCTATGTATGGAGTCACTTTCAATTTAAGTGAAGTGGCAAATAGTGATGGCGGAGGGAAGCCTGTCAAATAGCAACAATTTAAGGTGGACAGAAGGAACTTACTAAGAAGTCATCAGACAGTAGGAAGACCAGTCCCATTTGCTCCTTTATAACATTACTCATTACTGTAATGTCTCTCCATAAAACTTTATCTGACATTTTGATTCCAGACAAAGGTCTTCGGAGAAACCTTTATGTACTGAATTACGTGTGACGGTCTATTATTTTTGATTCTATAATGCTTTTGCAGAAACAGTTGGAAAAGAAAGGGGTATAAACTTGGTTAGTAAACAGATTAAAAACCTAACAAGTTCAGTAAGCAGCTCTTTAAAATCTTTGTTTAAAAAAAAGCTGAGAAACTTAGAAATAGAGCCCCATTTCAGAACCCTCTATTGTTAGGGCTAGAATAATGATTTTATCAGAAACACATGCACATATTCACACACACATACATACACAAAGACATAACATTCACCATCCACATGTGATATTGGTAGGCCTCCAGGAACTAAAATAAGCAGTACATACTGACCCTCTCCCCAAGAAATACACAGCCTATTTTTCTAAACAAAACTTAAGTTTCATCCCAAGTTTCAAAACTACCTAGGTAGCTTATTAGCTCAAAAGGATGTCCTCACATCTTCCAACAGTGTGAGGCATCATTTGAATACTGTTACAATAGAAAATAGATGACAGTGCTTGAAATCTCTTTAAAAAGCCATGTACCCAATCCTGGAAATTTCAGTGGGAGAAATTCTCTCACTTCTATCACTGCTAAAGGCTGTCTCCTAAGTCATCATTTCTGAACGCAAAATCTCCTTTGAAACAACTTAAAGTTAAGGTGATGGGTTGCCTTTGGTGTGATGGGCAGTTTCATGGGGTATTGGTATACAAATGGCCACAGACCCTGGATCTCAATCCCATGTTAATAATGGCTGAGTATCTATTCATGAGTTTGTTCATCTTGTGTTCATACTAAGCAGAAAGTGATTGCTGCCTCAAGGTCTCTGAAATCTCTGAGGAGAAGATTATTTTTATTTTAGGGTTAGGTATTCACAGAGAGAGGCATACATACAGGCACATACGCGCCCAGAAGGAACTTTTTCAAACTTCTCTCATGATCTTTGCCTTCTGAAACATACTTAGCTCAAGAGCAAACTGTCTCTTGAGGGTCCCCATATACTTTGCCATTCTAATTCTTTCTTGTTCCTTCCATTTTATCTTATTTTGATCTTTCCACATTTCTTATTATATTAGGTACCAAGTGTCTATGGAAGACGTCCTTTATTGAAAGACTTTCCTGCCAGATAGGGACATACAGATTACAAATCTCTCTTACAACTTCTATTTGTGCAGAATTTAAACCAACTCTGCCTTAATCATTAATGCATAGAGTTTATCTACAGAATTTCATCTCTGTAGAATTTTGCTGGCTGAAGGATTTGGACTGGAAGCTGGATGGTGCCATTCATAGGTGTAAGATGCTCTTGTCTTGTGTGACCAACCAGACTGAAGTGTGAAGGCTTTCATTTACTAAATGGAAATTGTGGGTAATTCCTGGGCTGCTGACCTCACTCTCGCACAGCCCCACTCTGGAGATTGCGCCTGCACCTTCAGCCCTGGGAGGGCAGGGACTGTGCTATGTCTCTTTCCATTGTGGTAACCTCAGTATTAATAGCAAAGAATTATGTTCGGTGAACATTTGTTAAGTGAATGAATGCTGAATGGAGGTTGAGTGGATGCATCATGTTCCTAGTCCCACTGCAGGGACTTCTTAATTTGACTCCAGGAAATGGCAGCTTTGGTGGTAGAGGCTGAGGAGGTCTCCTATGCTGGTTTCAAACTAAGTTAACAAGGTTTCACTAGCTCCCCAGCAACATCTAGTTAAGTGTACATAGCCCTATAGTATGATGCCTCCAAATTCTGGAGATGAGTCACTTTCTGACTGCTAATCAATAAAAGCCGAAGTACAATGGATGTAAGGGGCCATCTTCAGACTAACCCATTATTAGTAATGGCTTAAATGCATGCAGCTAAAGTAACTCAAATGTTCCCAGATATCCTTTGAAAGATATATGTAGAGTCGAGCCTGGAGTGTAACTGAAGAATGTTGTAACCTAATAAATTGCATTACAACTCAATGGGCTGAAGGAATTGCATGGTGCATGCAAAAGGGGAAATTTGACAAGAGGAATCGTCAGTGTTTGTCAGGTCACTGTTGCCTGCCAGCTCCTCCCTGCCTCCTCTCCCAGAGCCAGACTCATGTGGCTTTCCACAAGGAGGCACCATTCTGCAAAAGACTCTAGAATCCACCCTTCCTCTCAGCAAGGGAGACTGAAAGAATTCCAGCCCTTTGGATCTCAGCATCCAACATCTTTTCTGTTTGCCTGGCTCTGTCCTAAACTCCATCCTGGTCTGACCATTGTGCTAATGTCATCCAAGGAAGAAATATGTTGAGTATGATTAATAATAACCTTTGTTTCCACGAAAGGAATATTCTATTGACCTCTCAGAAATAAGGACGGGGGAGTGCCCTACAGGATGTTACCTGTTCTGTGGGAAGATGGTTCCAATGATCCTCAGTATTGGGAAATGCTGCATACTATATCCAATTTATGTAGACATAACAGTTCAAATTGGCGTGCCCAAGACAGAGAAGTGATATGGTAAAGAAATATATTTTGCCTTTTTGAGCCCAACATTTCCCAATGTTTGCTGACTGGATTTCCCTAGCCAGGAAGTTCTACTTCCTGGGTCCATATTCAACAAACATCTCACTGACAGTTAATTGGATGCCCCAGACACCTTGATACTAAGAGGTACTGCACTGAGCACTTGCAAGTATTCTGGCAAAAACAGAATCTTGTACTATGTGTGGAGAAGGACTCTCGGGGCCCAAAGATTGTGGGGATTACTTAGCAATATTTGCCAAGGGTGGAACAAGTATGAGGGACTCACTCATTTTTGTCATCCGTGCCCCAGATAAAAGTGACCTCACCAAGATGCTTCCACCTTACAAAACCCTGGCCAGGCTATGGCCATTCTTTTTCATAAACCACAGCCAAGTGTGGACCATCACTGCCCAGTTACGCCTGTTTATTCTTTCTTCATTATCTGGTATTTGGGGAGGATGTGATAAGCATGCAGAGCCTCATATTTGTTGCTGTTGTTGTTGAAATAACACATCTGCTTATGGATTTTTTTTAAAGTAGGATGGACATCTTGGCAGAACCCTGGGAGTTACATTTAGATGACAAAATTACATAAAGAATTAAGTTTTGTGTACTTTGCTTTTTAGCTAACAAATCAAAGAGATTCTATAGATTTCATGAAATCTAGGGTGAGCAAACAAACAGACAAAAAGCAGAAACAGATGAATAAATTCAGAGAACAAACGGATGGTTGCCAGAGTGGAGGAGGGTGGAAGATGGGCAAGATGAGTGGAGGGGCCTGAGAGATACAGGCTTCCAGTTACAGTATGAAACTAGGTAAGTCACAGTGATAAAAGAAAGGTACAACATGGGGAATAGAGTCAATGGTAGTGTAGTAGCATTGTACAGTGACAGATGGTGTCTACACTTGTGACGAGCATAGTGTAATGCATAGACTCGTCCAATCTATGTTGTACACCTGAAACTAATGTAACATGCGTGTCAACTCTACTTCAGTAAACAACAAAGACAAACAAACAAACAAAACCCCAAGCAAACAAAAAACAGATAAACGAAGCTCCTTCCCTGTTTTACACCATTCTAGCTCTCCCTCTTTGGATCCTTTACATGATGAGTCTCAGGCTGAGGGAAGTTGGGAGTTCATAAAATTTAGATAATAAGTGTACCTATCTTACCAGGTTAATGAGATTATCAAATTAAAAACGCACACAAAGTACTTTGCACAATGCACCACACCGATTAATAATGCAAACTACTTTAACTATTATTAATCTGACAACTAAAGCCACAGAACCTTCACTCAGCTTCTCAGGTCTTGCCTCCCCTAAGATACCCCACATCTGCAGGAGTCCATCCCAGGTTCTCCCACTTTGCCTTCTTTGGTCAAGTGCCTGACATTTTTATGGAGACACGGCAGCTCTATTTTGGAATATGATACTTCCATGGCCTCAGCCTTAGCTCTTATCACCAGTGGCCCCCTTGCCAGTTGAGTTTCTCTTCCTTTTGTGCTTGGTCTGGGGCTGAATGACCCAATCTCTAACTCACCTTGACTGTCCTGTGGTGGGGATACCTGTGCTCCTCTCCCAGGGTCAGTGCTCTGGTTTCCAGTCACTTCTCCTTTCCTCTTGCTCAGTGCCAACCCTGCATGTGCCTCAGACTCAGCCACCTGAAATATTCCCACTCCTTCAACAGAATTTTTAACAGGAACTTGCATTTCTCAAGCTGGTTTTGTTACCATAGCACCATGACTCTTGTCAGGGCCTGATTTGAAACCATCTAGCTTGACTAAGTAGTTACTAATCTGTTTGGTTTCCATTTAAACTTCCTTTTCCCCCCACCATGTGCTCATTACTGTGGTTTATATTCAGCTTCTGATGATAGCTAGCCATTTTTGTGAAGCCTAGAGCATAATAGGTATTAAAAGCTCAAGCCTTCTGATGCATCTGCTATTTGTTTTCCCTCCCTACTAATTAGCGGGTCTACATTCTCCTTTGTCTTGTTCCTAATGTATTTGTGAAATATTGTCTGGCTGCCCTTTGTTTCTCTTGCTACTTGCATCTCACATTGTGCTTTGGCTTTCCGGCTGCTGTTCCCACATTATACATGCCCAATTCTCTTACCCTTGCCTTTAGCAGTGTGCCCTCATTTTCCCTTTGCATGTCATTTCATCCTGGCAGCTTAAAACTCAGCGTGGGTTTTGCTTTCCATAGAATCACTAGCTGGGTGAGAGCTTGAGGACAAACTCTTAAGCACTGGAGAATAGGAACGTTTGGCTCTATGGTATCTCGTGCTTAGCACAAAATATAAAACATTCCAGTGTGTTCCGGAAAGTTGACCCACCCAGACTCAGCAGTCTGGACGGTTTGCCACGGTGTTAGGTCAAGGTCGGGATATTCTAAGGCAATCAGTGGTAGCCTCGGTTGACTTGGGTGAAAGCTGGACGAGGCATCAGGTAGGAGAGGGGCCTTCGTACTACCTCTTCTTGCCTTCTCTGGCTCCCGTGAACACTGGCAGAAGTTTCAAAATTTCTCCTTAGGTTATTAAATAAGTGCTTACAAAATCGCTGGGGACAGTCTCATGCCATGTCATTTTTAAAATGTGAAGCAGGCTCAAATCTTTTGTCCACTGATGCACTGAAAGATTTAATAGACCCAGTTGTGAAGCGAAAAGTCGAACAAAGAAGTCAATAACCGTGGTGTCGATTTCCTCAGCTGGCAATCAGATGGGGCGCCCACAAGGCCAATCACGGTCCCTCTTCTGCTTCACCTTCTTCCATACAGTAACCAGCCCGGGGGTCTGGGCTTATCTAGACAGAAGTACTCCTTACCTTCCATGCTCTGGGAAGATCGCTTCTGGAGGAACTTGGCCAGCAACTCACGCCTGTCTCATGTGTGTCTCTTGAACTGAGTGTTTGCTGATTTCACAGTAAACACAAGGAAAGCAACCTAGCTGGTACAACTCTGGATTCTGACGAGTCTTTGAAGCTGTGATGGTCTCTGTGGTCTGGCCTCGCTGAGCGTCTGGGAGGTGGTGTTTGTAAATGGAACAACCGGAAATTGTTCACCTACAAGAAGGTTTGCTTGAGAAGAATGGGATCCGGCAGGATACTGTAGGCACTCTTTCACTTTTAGTACTCTGCTCTCATGGGATACGTCTGTCAGGACTAACTTTCTCTTCTTTTTCTACCACTAGGAAGTCAAATCAGCTGTTGACTGTAGAGGTCCAAAGGCTCTCTAATGCTATCCTAAATGATAATATGACAGATGTGTCTTACCTACCTACCATAATACACACTGTCAAAAGTGAAGGTGTGGGTCATTTCATTTATTAAAATCCTGATCCAACCATTCATGATCTGAATTCTTTTTTTGATGTAGCCTAATATTAGGCTACATTAATTTGCTTAGATTTACTCAAAGTATTCATACATCCCTATTTTAATAGGACTTCCTGAGCCTGACCCTTTAAAAGAACAATTGTTTCCAGAGATGAGTAGAGGCGTCATGAACAAATAGGACCTGCCCACAAAACAGCTAAATAACTTACCATTTTGCTAAATTCTGTTCCCAGCTTACTGCTTGGCCTTCCTACCCCAAAGTCCACACCAGGCTGCCCTCATATTGCTATTCATATTGGGCCTTGGATCATCCTACTTAATGTTATTTTACTTTTTGATTGACTTCCTGAAATTCTACCTGTTTTTCCTAAAACTTGGCTCCCATTCATCCCCTTTCTGACTCTTTTTGGATTGAACTCCTGACAAATTTTTGGCCACTTGCAAAGCTCTGCTGGGCTCACCTCAGGTGCACAGCTCCCAGCAGTATGCTTCCCCAACCACATGAAGAAACTTATTTTCTTCAAAGACGGCCTCTCAGCCAATCTGTCTTCTTCTGCAGCTTTGGAGCTTGGGTCACCAGTAAGATGATCCTTAAAAGAGGCTTCCTCTGAGTATGGACCTGTTTGTCTCTTCCAATTTGTGCGATGCTCTATCCATTCTGATGTCCACCGGATAAAAGCACATGCCAACATTGGGCATGAGCTTTGTATTTTATCAGGTGTTGTGCATCATTACCTACTATATAATTAAGAACTTTTACTGAGTTTTAGTAAATTATTTGCAGCTCAAGATAATAAGAGAGGAGTCCTACTCCTGTAGTGTTTGGAATTATAGAATCATTACAGTGAAAGGGCCCATAAACATTCTCTAGTATAATCCTCTCCCAAAATCTATGAGGAGCCCAGAGAGGTTAAGTCACTTCTCTGAGATCACACAGCAGCAGACCAAGGCATGGAAACACAATCTCCTGTCTTTTATTGTATTTTTGCTTTTTTGCAGTTTCAGTCTGGTATAAATAATGCACATACATGTTGTCCTATTTGTCTTAGGGCTATTCTATGGGCCTGGGAAAATAATCGTAGTCTCACAACTGCTCACAACAATTTCTATTAGAGAGAAAGATGAAGACACAACAACAAGGGGAAGCATCATTTGCGGGGTGCTGGGAGAAGTTGGGCCAGGTGCCACTGAGAGGCCCCTGGTCTCGTAGTCACGTAAAGCAGATAGACGCCAGCGTGATGGGGGTGTCTGGATGGCGGGGTGGGCTTCAAGGAGACTGTGGGTGGTTATGACGCGGTCTGTCACCTCTTCAATGGAAATGAAATGCAACAGCACCTGTGAGGCCATTGTACTTATGTGAGAAACTGACACGCCCTGGGCGCGGGCGGCTGGAAAGCCGGAAAAGGAAATGCCACTTTATAAAGGATTTTTCTAGCACATTAACCGCATAATTCCTCAGCAGGATCATGAGCTCTGTGCAAAGTGCAGCCCTCTCCCACATAATTGCCAGAGTGGGATTGCTTTCGGAAAGGCTTCAAAGCTCTTGTTGGGAGAGGCAGAGCGGTATTTCAGCACCTGGTGGGACCACGCCCTCGCAGCTCCCCTCTTCACCTATCTTTTTAATGCTGCCAATCAAAATCGCTTTCTAAAACTGGGCTAATTTCATGAGACAATCTGACATTAGCCCTTGCCAAGGTCTTCGATGCACCTAAGGGATCCAGGCTTCAAATGTAAAATACGGGCTCTGAGTGTCAGCTTAAACTCCAGGAGAGGGTCACACGTCAAAATATACTTCTTATTCGAGCCGAGCTGACCAAGGTCACGATTATGAAGGTTTGACAGCCTTCCTGTTTTTCTTACTACGACGCTTGCCTCTCCTCCTTCATGGCCAGAATCCTCATAGCAGGAAGGCAAAAATGAGTAAAATAGCTAAAAGGATGCGCTTGAGGGTAAAAACAACCTGTGTCTAGATGGAAATGGGCATCACCTCCTACTCCTTCAGGCCACTCCTACTCGGCCTGGGAGGCTGGTGTGTCTGTTCAGTTCTCCTCAAGCTGTAGCGAAATTCGGTCACTGAATTCAGAATGCCTACCTACAGGGCATTGGGATGGCTCACTCCATTAAGAGTTTGACTTCAGCTCAGTTCATGATCTTGCAGTTCAGGAGTTTGAGCCCTGCATGGGGCTCTGGGCTGACAGCAAGGAACCTGCCTGAGATTCTCCCCTTCTCTCTGCCTCTCTCTTTAAAAAATTAATAAACATTAAAAAAAAAAAAAAAGAATGCCTACCTACCTTTGACCACAGTGCTTGTGAGCCTTGGCTGAGACAAATGGCATGGGGTCAACCCTCAATACATAATAACGTATTAGATAATGTTGTGCTGCTGGCCCCTGGTTTCACACGAGAAAAATTAATTCATGCATAAATGTTTCCGTGCACCTGTCCTGGCAATGTTAGCATTAAAACATGAGGGAGGGTAAAGTATGAGACTGTGGGGGCCCCTGCCAGGGTGCACCTGTTGGCACTGGGGTAAATAAATGAAGAGGTAAACACAGTCTTTCAGGGCTGGGTGTGTATGATTGTGGTGAATGAAGACGCCAGGCTGGGAGACGTTTTACGGAGACGGAGATGCGTAGGGTGTGTCGGACCAAATAATTTATCTAGGACTGGGGAGGGGACTTGTTCCCCTCCAAACTTCAGAGGATTCGGGGGAGAGAACGCAAACATAGCAGAGGTGAAGTTTGCATTTTTTTTTATGCTGCTGAATATTTATTTTCTGCCATCTTTTCTCTCCAGATCTATGGACATAATTTACACAGGACCCCGAGGGTAATTAAGCCAGCAATTCCTTTGCCAGTAAAATGAGAAAAGCCAGCTCTCAGTAAATTCTGAATTCCACTATGGATGTTGCAGAAACAGAACTAAAAACAGCTGCGGTTTATCTGTGCTGCAGAATTGACTATAATTTGCTGCCACTCTTACCCTTACCACATAGCAATCAGTGTACAGAAGTACAGAATTTTAAGATGATGAATGTTTTATTTCTTAAAATAAACAGTAGCAATTTAGAAACACATTTATGTATTTTACATTTTTTATATAGTAAAAGTATATTGGAAACTTCCTTAGTGTCAAAATCGTCACATGCACCTGTCAAAAATATCAAGATGACAAGCTACGACGGCACCCAGATTTAAATAATAGACTTTTCAGATATATTCCATGAAACTTCTGATGGTTTTGTTTGCACTGACCAAGCAATGCCTATTTCTCACTCGTGACCAGGCGTCTTCAGTGTGTCAGACTTAGCAGTCACGCATTCCAAATGTTAGTACTAGACCAACATGGGAGTTGTTTTGCTTTTTAGTTTTAAATTATTTTAAAGTTTTTTTTTCATCCACCTAGCAAATTCCAGTCGCTGAATAAGTTTGTTGGGTTGGACTGACTTCCCCAATGTAACAAACTTCATGCGTATACTTGTCACATTTGCCTTTTTTGCGTGTTCTCATCAGAACTGGTTATTACTGGGGCTCCTGGGTGGTTCAGTTGGTTGAGCATTTGACTTCGGGCTCAGGTCATGATCTCACAGTTTGTGAGTTTGAGCCCCCTACAGCTTTGTGCTGATAGCTCAGAGCCTGGAGCCTGCTTTGGATCCTGTGTCTCCCTCTCTCTCTGCCCCTCCCCTGCTCGTGCATGCTCTCTCTCTCTCTCTCTCTCTGTCTCTCAAAAATAAATAAGCTTTAAAAAATTTTTTAAAAATGAACTGGTTATTACTGTCTTTTATCAAATCTAAGAAGCATGGCTGCGTTTTTGTTTTTGTTTTTAATGTTTATTTATTTGTTGAGAGAGAGTCAGACAGAAACAGAGCACGAGCAGAGGAGGGGCAGAGAGAGGGAGACACAGAATCCGAAGCAGGCTCCAGGCTCTGAGCTGTCTGCACAGAGCTCAGCACGGAGCTCGAACTCACAGACCACAAGATCATGACCTGAGCTGAAGTTGGACACTCAACCGACTGAGCCACCCAGGTGCCTCCGTTTTTTGTTTTGTTTTGTTTTTATAAGACATAAACAGAAAAAGTGCTGCCCACAAAAATATGCTACAACATAGGTAGTTAAGATATTTTCCCATCCAAGTGATATTCAATGAGAAGAAAAAATGTTCTTAGAATTCATGAAATATGGGATGTCCATGTGTCAGAGGAGAAAAACGGGTATAACGACTGATCAAAGTTCACAGAGCTACTAAGTGACAGAAACAGGAGATGAGAGTGTTTCTGACTCCAGAGATCTCTCCAACTCAGCTTGTCTAACACTGTGACCTTGAGTGGTCATGGATTCTCTCTGTGCTACTTTTCTTCTTTGTTTAAAGTGAAGTTCACAGTGATAATAATAGAGTATTAGTGAGGCACAGTGGGATACTGGGCTATAAAAGTTTCTTTGAATTCAAATGATCCTCTGCTCCCTTCAAGGTCACTTGGTTTCTCTTTTACCAGATTGAATGATGTTCATTTTCCCCCTAATTATTGAATATAAATGTTCAACTACTAGATATCAGTGTTGGAAGACTGTGTAGTTGCAGCCGAGAATTCAGTTCAAACGCGTGACCTTTAGTCAAAGCCACTGAAGATGTGGAAGACTTCACTGGGCAAACATGGCTGGTCATAAGAGCACATATCATAATTGTGTGATGTCATGAGTTCACACAGCTAATGGATGTCAGATTCATTACATATATCAAATCAATTGTGAGAACTTAATGTGTTTATAGAATGTGACCAGATGCCATTGCAGAGCTCAGTGTCCCTGCAATAGCTCAGAGGGAGTAGATCAGGTGCTCAGTACTCTCTGTCCTTAGTAGCTCTTCTCAAACTTGGTGGGATTCTCTGTTTTATCTTTTGTATTTTCAGATCTCCTTTCAAGTCAAAATGCCACAGGCAAAGCATTTCGGTCCTTGTTGCTATTACACATTTACATAAACTGCTGTATAACTTCTACTTTGTCATAGATGCTAATTAGCAGTGCTTTGCAAGGCTTCCAGAGGTTATCCTGACTTTGCTGATGAGGAAATAGAGGGTGAAATTTATCTGGGAACACGAGGTTGAATCGCACCCAATGGTGATACAATGGTGGCTTCAGGAATTAGCACTCACGTTCTGGATTTGTTAGTTCTCTGTTTAAGCTGTGGATTAAACAGTCTGGCTATTTGTTTTCTTTGGAAAGGGACCCAGAGACCATGTCTCTTGCCTATGCGGCTCTCCTAGCTCTTCTATTACTCTACCATACCAGCTGCTCTCCTCACCACCCGGTGAACACCCAAGCCCATCCTTTCTCTGGAGCTCCTGCTAGACTTCTGCTGTTAGCCAGGAGTCAAGGCACTGCCCTCAGAAGGCTTTCTGAGCCACCAAGTTCCCAGCCCTTACCCATCCTCTGCCTTGTGCCTGTTGCTTCTTGTGTTACTGCTCTAATACCTTGCTGAAGAGCAGAAATCATACCTTTTGTTGGTCTTTCCCCTGTCCCTCCCTTGGAGTGTACCAAACATAACTCCCCAACAACTATTAATTCATAACAAAATCCATGTTTGAACTAGTTGTTCATCATCCCTCAGTAGGTCAATTATGGATTTGCCCAACCAACTGCAAATCAATTCCATGAATGGATTTGTCTACAGCTGCAGTCCAAAGCGAACTTTCTGTAAACTTCTCCGTTTCCACTATTCCAAACTGAGTTTTGCCATATCTCATTCCAAAATATCTGAAATCAAGAACTTTTTATTTGCGTACATCCCCTGAGGATCTAGAGATAACATCTTCTACAGCCCTTAGGGGTTCTGTGTGGTTGGCCAAGAATATGAATGAGCCTGTCAGGATGGCAACCATCAGGAGTGTTTGCGTAGGTGATAGAAAGTGGGAGGTCTCCTGGTGAGAGAAAGAGTCTAGGCTTTGTTTAGAGAAAGAACCTAGCTTTGCTTATATACATTACCTTTGCCCCTTCTTTGGAGCTAATTTAGAAAGTGACAGGGTCTGTGACAAAGTGGAATCTGAACGTTTATATTTTCCAAAATTAAGTCTTTGAAGAACACACATGCTTTATGCTTTAGGTTTATAATATATATTTTAGATTAAATGATACTGTCATCTTGGCTATTTTACTGTAATCTGAACAACTTTCTATTCTATGTAGGTAGCTCTGCTAAAACAATCTTGGAACAATCGTAGAATAAATTGAGGTTTTTGTATGACTCTTATTTGGAGGGGTTTCATGTCTTTTTATCTCTGTCTCACTTTATACTGAATGAAGGAGGATTTCACTTAATTGGACAAAAGTATTTGTTGATTGATGGACTTTATCTTCCTCTTTAAAAAGCTTTGAAATTGAAAGTAGAAGAGGGAAATCTTCTCACCCTAATAAATTGATTGTGCCAGGATAAAGGAAATGCTGCTCTTTGAACACATCAGGACTAGTAGGGCCAGTTGTGAGGACGATCTGGTTCTGATATCTGTCATCCTTTGATTACCAGAGTCGATGGGGTGATGTAATTTCTTAAGTGTGTCAGAAAATTCATGAGAAAAATAAAAAGGGACCAAAACCTACAGTGCTCAATGAACTGTTAAGGTCCACAGCATTTGGTCCATTACTAATGCTTACCTTAAATCTTTTAATAGACACTGATTATTATCATCGTGCCATACTCAGAAAGAACAGGAAATAGGAGAGTGAGTTTCCCGGATGACCTTATGTAGCTGCAGAAAACAACCACCTTCACGACCTTATGATCATGTCAGATGAGTCACTGAACTGTTGGACCTCAACTTTAGGCAACAGGCAGCTTCTTATAAAGTAGGATGCTAAAATCATCAGAAAATGATTTCTTTTAAGCCCAAGAGAGAGGCCAGAGTGTTGATGATCTGACAGCCCACTAAGACTAATAGCTCGTCTTTCCATCTTCTTATGCAAAAGAAAATTCAAGAAAGGAACTAAAGAGATGGCTGTGTTTTATCAGGAGAGTAGGAATTACCAAACAGCAGAAACCAGAACGTCTTTAATTGATCTTGTTACGAGTTCCCAGAGGTATCTGCCTACACTGGACCTTTTGGAAGACGGAAGGTCTCATGGTACATGTTCGCTAGTAGAAGAGAAATCATTCTTTCCTGTTGTTAGGGCAGGCAACTATTGACACTTGGTGGCTGGCATTCCAAATCCTGAAGCACAAATATCTTCTGAGTTCCTACTACAGGGATAGAGGAGGAGATGTCCTCTGATCAGAGACTTCTTTAACTGATTGCTTCACTTATACCCTCGATACATTTGCTTGTTCATTTATTTAAAAAATGGGGTGCCTGGGTGGCTCAGTTGGTTGAGCCTTGGACTTCAGCTCAAGGGATGATCTCACAGTTCCTGAGTTTGAGCCCTGCATCCGGCTGTCTGCTGTCATTGCAAAGTCTGCTTTGGATGCTCTGTCCTCCTTTCTCTGCTCCTCCCCTGCTAGCCCTCTCTCTCAAAAATGAAAAAAAAAAAAAAAAAAAAAAAAAAAAAAAGAATAACACGAAGGAAAACTGAAGGTAATTTGCCAGATTCCCATGGTCCTTTAGGAATATTGCCTACTTCTATATCTCTGTGTTTTGGTGTTTGGGGGTTAAAATCACTCGATTCAACAAGTACTTACCTACGGACAGTCTAACATTTGCAATCTCTTGTTGGCTCTTCAAAATCTAGTCAGAAGAAAAAGAGATTGTTCTCATATCCTCAAATCTTAATATTTTTGAAAAGAGAAACCATGAGTGCAAAATATCAGCCTCAATAAGGAAAATAATAATAGCAAACCTTTGTATGGTTCTTACTGGGTGCTGTGGCCTGTTCTAAGTGGTTTACTTACATTTACTCACTTGATTGTCTCTCTTTATTTATTTATTTTTTTGAAAGAAAAAGAGAGAGAGAGAGAGAGGGAGAGAGGGAGAGAGAGAGAGCTCACAAGTTGGGGAGGGGCAGAGGGAGAAAGACAGAGAAAGAGGGAAACTTAAGCAGGCTTCACTCTCAGCACGGAGCTTGATGGGGGGGCTCATCATGACCTGGGCTGAAATCAAAAGTTGGACGTTTAACTGACTGAGCCACCCAGATGCCCCTGCTCATCTGATTCTTACGGCAACCCTTGAAGTAGGTGACAGTATTATTCATGTTTGATAGACAAAGGAACCCAGGCACAAATAACTTATCCAAGTTTTCATGATAGAACCAGGGTCCTAGCCATATAAATCTAAATATAAACTTATTTTATATTTAGATTAAATACTTATTATACTTATATAATTTATATTGTTTAATTAAATAATTAATTAATATAATTAATAATTAATATATTGCTTAATATATATATTTTTAAGTAACACCAATCATATGATACTCTGGTTCAAAACCCTTACTTTACTTCCTGTCTCATATAGAACCCAATCCAACACTCCACACAGGCTTGCTGGGCCTCCAAGTTTGCTGCTGCCCACCTTTCTGAGCTTTTCCATCCTCTCCTCTCCCTTAACTGTCTCCCCTTAGTGCCACTGGCCTTTCTACTCTGGGAATGCCCCATGCTCATTCGCTCTTCAGGCCTTTGCATTTTCTCTGCCACCTGGATGCTCATACCCCAGCTCTGTGCATGGCTCACCTTTTAAAATTCACATCTCTGCCTCAATATCACCTCCTTGGACACAATCTACAATGGTCATCCCACTGCCCATTCCCCTACTGCTTTATTATTTTTTTAAATGATGTATATCAGTACCTGACAATTCATAACTTATGTATTTATTTATCGTCTGTCATGGTTATTAGAATGTAAGCCCAAACAGGGTAGGGGTTATATTCAGTTTGTTCACTGCTGCCACCCCCAGTGACAAGAACACGGCCAAGCACATCATCAGTGCCAGTAAGTATTTGGGAAGTGAACAAATAAAACAAATTGATGAACTATCACCTCAGGGAAGATAAACTTATTGTCAAGGTAAAAATGGTTCATGACTGAACCAAAGCTGAAACAGTGGAATGGCAGGGACTTTCAGAGATTATTCTCCAAAGTGGAGGTTTTTGCCTGGGACAGGATGGGGACTTTTCTGTACTGGAAAGTCTCAAGCAGACATGATGGAATTAGAGCAGTTTACTCCAACAAGAGTGGGTGAACCCATCCCTTTCCATCTCACTACAACCACCTCCTGATTCTTCTAGTACCTGAAGTTATTTATGAAAGGGAAATCAAATACACGGGCAAAACAGTAGAAAATAAAGTTAAACAGATGCTCTAATCCTTGACTTTGCCTAATTCTGAGCAACTGCATATTTCTAAGTGGAAGAGTATTCTAGGCTTCCCAGCCATGTATCTACCTTAGGATTCAAGTTATTTGATGATGATGATGGTGATGGTGATGGTGATGATGATATTCGGACTGGTCTTTCTGAAGTTGTTGGCTTTCTTTTTTTTTTTCCTTTTCAAATTTTCATTAAATTCTAGTTAGTTAACATACAGTACAATATTGGCTTCAGGAGTAGAATTCAGTGGTTCATCACTTACAGACAGCATTCAGTGCTCATCATAACAAGTATTAAGGAAGGCACTTGTTATCATTAATATCTCATTAATTGAAAATATGCCTCTCTTCCTTTTGAGAAATCTGGATGAAAGAGGCATTGAAACTCTAAGAAGTAAAACTCTACACA
Source organism: Panthera onca (assembly GCF_046562875.1). Classification (NCBI taxonomy): domain Eukaryota; kingdom Metazoa; phylum Chordata; class Mammalia; order Carnivora; family Felidae; genus Panthera; species Panthera onca. The sequence continues at coordinate 9,539,456 of NC_138345.1, read as the reverse complement.
CAGCCAATATCCCTGACTTTCCTTCCTGTAGATATTGGAAGATCTTCCTGAATAATTCCTAATGGTCCAGCTAAACCTGACAGTGCATTAAAGATGGCTGGGGCAGCTCAAGAGCATGCTGCGGCTCTCTGATCTAAGTTGTTTGGCTTCAGGATTTGAGGAAGCAAATAGAAGCAGCTGCACTAAGGATTTTCTGCAATTAGGTTCATGCAGATTCTGGAAGTTGCTTATTAGGTCTGTCACTTTCAATCCATCTGGTATTTTCGTGTTCAAGTAGTATTGCGAGTTGCTCAGTGGGGTCAGTGGTTTTCCTTTTACCTGCTAGACAGCATTGCACAACAGTAAAGGCTTATCTGCTGGAGGCAGGATGCACAATTTGGCTGCATATTGCAAAGCACATGAATTTTTGATTTGTCTGTGTGAGACAGCACAGACACCTCTGAAGAGTTCCGGTTTGGACCAGTCCAAGATTTAGGTAACATTATCAAATTGTCCTGGGATTATTTATTTTTATTTTTGCACGTGTTCTTTCCCCTAGTGCCTTATGTAACACAAGAACCAAAGGTAAATGCTATGGGAAGCTAGTTATTTCCATTTTATTTTATCACCTGCCTGGTATTGATTCAGAAAGCTATAGACTAAACTAAGTAGTGTTCCTGGAACAGAGCTTGATCCATTCAAACACTTGCTATATTTGAGGGTTCTCAAAAATAAAGAGCATATCTGACCCCTTAGAATCTGCTAATTTTTGAAGGTATTCTGTCTTTTTACCTTTCTCCCCAAAGTGCCTTTATAGCGTCAACCTTCATTCGGATGGAGGAAAATTGAATTCAAACACTTTCTGAAAAAATTCCACATTGATACTTCACATCCTTCTCTTCCCTGGTACCTCACTTTGCCATAAATTTTCAATGCAGGTTTGGGGATGAACTTATTTGGAAACTCTGTATCTCTTCTTCCTCACTACTCACTTGGTAACTACATGGGGTTATGCTAATTTGTACCATATCCTCTGGATTATGCGGTTATGAGAACTTCCCACTCTCAGGCCTAATCCTTAATATTTTGTGTACTTTTTTTTGGCATTTGCATCTGACTTATTGAGTCTCTGAGAACAACTTTTTCCAATTAGGCATCGAAGGGGCCTGTTCTAAGTTTATTAGTTTGCTCGAGCTTGTTTTATTTATGTTATCTCACTTAGAGTTTAAATTTACCAAAAGATGATAACCAGGAATGCCCTGTGTTTCTTAAAAACATACACCAAAATAGTGTCATAGCAGGGAGAGGGGTTGATTTAGGAAGATGAAGTGGCTGCTTATTCTCTTTTATCTTGGCAATTGCAAAGTGGGTCCTGCAAAACATACACCGTCTGGCTTGTGTACTTTGCCAGATGGTTTCCATGGTCTCATTCCCAACAGGGGTGGAGATCCATGGGGTGGGGAACTGGAGCCCAGGCAAAGTGACTCCTTTACTTATCACAGGGCTGCTTGGAAAGAAAACAAAACAAAGCAAATAAGCTTGCAAAATTGGTGGTGATTTCAGTGAAAAGTTGGTGGCTATTTTGCTTCTTAAAATTGTGGTTCCCTTGAAGTATTTCTGGAGATTAGTATGATATATGCTTAGATGTAGTCTTTCATGTTTCTGGACCCAGAGGGCTACAGAACCAGGAAATAATGGTAGCCAGGTTACTGGTAAAAAAGAAAGAAAGAAAATGGCTCATCTTAACACATTGTTGAAGTCCTTGAAGCTTGAGGCTGGAGCAGCTGAAGTGGAGGACTGAGATTCCTTTTGGTCAATCCTCTGGGCTAAACCCCAAACGTCCCCATATCTCCATCATTTGTTCTACAAAGCACATCCCTCATCTGGGTCTCCACTATGGAACATAGTTTTAACCAGAATAGGACTTGGAGTGACGTGGTAAGTCATAGGTGCACTATGTATGCATTCTTCCAGAGTTCAAGATGAGAACTTGTGCTCCCCAAGGTTAAATTCCAGCAAGTTCTGTAGCCTCCTCTCTTTCTTTTTTTTTTTTTTTTTTTTTCCAACGTTTTTTATTTTTTTATTTTTGGGACAGAGAGAGACAGAGCATGAACGGGGGAGGGGCAGAGAGAGAGGGAGACACAGAATCGGAAACAGGCTCCAGGCTCCGAGCCATCGGCCCAGAGCCTGACGCGGGGCTCGAACTCACGGACCGCGAGATCGTGACCTGGCTGAAGTCGGAGGCTTAACCGACTGCGCCACCCAGGCGCCCCTCCTCCTCTCTTTCTTAATGGAAAATGGGGTGGGGTAGGGAATGAGTGGATAACTATGATGGTTGTCTCTGGAATTCACGCTCCACCAAGTGATTTCTGGTAGCTACTTTGGTGTTATTTGAAGAGCATCAAATATTTGAACAGCATTTGGTATTATGTGATTAAGCTTTTAGGGACCGACACTCACTGTTGGCTACGGACATTCAGTATGTGTTGAAATTATTTATCATCAGACACACACACACACACACACACACACACATTGAATGTACTCACTCCACATGAGTATCCTGAGGATTTGATAAGAGTTGGGTGAAAAGCAAAAAAAAAAAAAAAAAAAGCATGAGACTCAACAGTAGAGAACTGATCATTTCCTACTGAAATGGATAGCCTGAGGCAGTTTTTTCCCCTTGATTTGACTGTTGCAAGAGGTAGACATTTGAGTCATAAGTAAAATATTTTTTAAAAATTAGTAAATACTGCCTTCCATTTCTGGAAAGATAGAATAGATGGACTTTTACTTATTCCTCCTACTGGAATCCCTGAACATTATATATAAAACAAACATAAGAAGACTGTGATAGAACAATTAGAAAACAGCAAGGATATAGAAGAACTCAACCATCAACCAATAGGTATCTAACAGACATTTATAAAACATTCCACAACAACAGAATACACATTTTTTTTCAAGTGCCTTGGAACATGTATCAAGATGGTCTATATCTTGTGGCTAAAATGAATCTCGATAAATTTAAAAGAATTAAATTTATATAGAGTGTGTTTTATAATCATAATGCAATCAAACTAAAATCAATTTCAAAAAGATAACAAGAAATATCCAAACATGTTGAAACTAAACAGCCTAATTCTAAATAATCTATAGGTCATGAGAAAGTCTCAAAAGAAATTAAAAAAAATTGAACTGAATGATAATTAATATACAGTATATCAAAATTTGTAGGACACAGAGAAAGCACTGTTCAGAGGGAAATTTATAGCACTAAATGAATACATTACAAAAGAAGAAAAGTTTCAAATCAATAATCTAACTTCTCACCTCAAGAATGTAGGAATAACAGAACAAAATAAACCCAAGGCAAGCAAAGGGAAAAACATGATAAAGAGCAGAAAACATTTAAATTGGAACCAGAAAAATAAATATAGCTTAAAAAAAAAAGATCAGTAAAAGTGAAAAATGTCTAGTAAGACTGATGAGGACAAAAAGAGTATGCAAACTGCCAATATCAGAAATAAAACAGGGAACATCACTACAGACCCTGCAGACATCAAACAGGCTATAAGGAAATACTATGAACAATTTTATACATCTATATTTGACAACTTAGATGAAATGGACCACTTCCTCAAAAAAGCATAAAGTAGCACAACTCACACACATGAAATAGTTTGAATAACCCTATACCTATGAAGGGAATGCATAATTTTAAAACTCTTGAAAGAGAAATCTCCAGGCCCAGAGAGTTTCCCTGGAGAAATCTGGAACCCAAAGCCAAATATGTTAAAGAAAAAAGGATTAATACCAATGCTACTAAGTCTGTTCCAAAAACAAACAAACAAACAAACAAACAAACAAAACCCAGGAGAAAACACTTTCCAATTCTTTTCATAAAATCAGACAAAAGGCAGTTCACAAAAAGAAAACTGCAAACCAATATACCTCATGAATATAGACATAAAAATCCTTAATAAAACATTAGCAAATGGAATTCAGCAATATATAAAAAGAATTGTACACCAAGACCAAGTGGAGTTCATTTCAGGGATGCAAATCTGATTCTGTATTTGAAAATCAATTAAAGTAATCTACCACATTAGCAGACAAAAGAAGAAAAATAAAATATCAACTGACAGAGAAAAACCATTTGTCAATCATTTTTGATAAAAACTCTTTACAAAAACAGCAATAGAGGCAACTTCCTTCCTTGACAAAGAGCATTAAAAAATTCTACAGCATACACTATTCTTAATCGTTAAAGACTAAATGTTTTCTCCAAAGGTCAGTAGTAAGACAAAGATGGCTTCTCTCCATTCTTGAACATAGTGCTGGAAATTTTAGTTCATTAAGGCAAGAAAAGGAAATACAGAACATACAAATCAGAATGGAGGAAATAAAAGTGTCCTCTTTGCAGATAACATGATTATCTACATAGACAACTCCTAGAACAATGGAGTTCAGCAAGGCTGCAGAATATAAGATAAAAATATAAAAATCAATAGTATTTGTATGAACAAATGAACACAGGGGATCCAAAATTAAAAATACAATGCCATTTGTAATTGCTAAACTAATAAACAAACAACCCCAAAATTTCAAATACTTAGTTGCAGATCTAACAAAACACTTAAAGGACTTCATGCTGAAATATGCACAATGCTGATGAAAGAATTTCAAGGAAGACCTAAACAGATAGAGACACATACTATATTCAAGGACTGGATGATGCAACACAGTAAAGATGTCAATTCTCCCCAAGTAGGTATATAGGTTGAATACAATTGCTATCAAAAACACCGTGTTTTATTTTTCATATAAGGCAATATTCTAAAATTTATGCGGAAAAGTAAAAAAACTAGAATACCTGAAAAAATTCTGAAAAAGAAGAATTCAATGGGGGAAATCAATCTAACGAATTAGAAGAGTTATAACATACACTAAGCGATACTAGTAGAGGAATAGACACATGAATCAATGGATAAGAATAGACAACCCAGAAACAGAACCACACAAATATGCTCAATTGACTTCGATAAAAATACAAAAGCATTCAATGGAAGAAAGATACCTTTTTTAACAAATTATGGTAGAACAAGTAGATATGTGTAGGCAAAAAAATAAACTTGACCTGTCTTACACCTTGTACAAAAATTAACTCAAAATAGATCACAGGCTTAAATGTAATACTACATACAAAAAAAAAATTACTACATAAAATGTAGTACTACACAAAATGTACTACACAAAATATAATACTACACAATGTAGTACTACACAAAATGTAATACTACATAAAAAAATTTTTTTAATGTTTTTATTTTTGAGACAGAGAGAGACAGAGCATGAGCAGGGGAGGGGCAGAGAGAGAGGGAGACACAGAATCTGAAGCAGGCTCCAGGCTCTGAGCTGTCAGCACAGAGCCCGACGTGGGGCTCGAACCCACGGACTGTGAGATCATGACCTGAGCCGAAGTCGGACGCCCAACCAACTGAGCAACCCAGGTGCCCCAAAACTATAAAACTTTTAGAGAAAAATATAAGAGAAAATTATCAGGATCTAGGGCTAGGCAAATAATTCTTTTTAAAAATTTTTTGATTCACTATATTTTTAGGTAAGGAATTCTTCAGACTTGACACCAAAAGCATGATCCATAAAAGGAAAAACTAATAGTTTGGAATTTATCAAAATTTAATATTTTGTTTCATAAAAGATATGTTAAGAAGATGAAATGGCAAGATATGGAGAGGGAGAAAACCTTTGTGAACCACATACCGAACAAAGAGACAGTATCTGACTTATCTTTAAAAAAAATTAAAAAATCCAAAAATTTTAAAGTGGGCAAAAACACGAGGAGACCTTTCATGGAAGAGGATATACAGATGCCAGGTAATCACATGAAAATATGTGATTTAACATATTTTAGCCAGTAAGAAAATGCAAATTAAAACCACAAGGGGACATCACTACATACCTATCAGAATAATTGAAATTAAAAAAAAAAATAGTGACAAAACCAAATGTTGGCAAAGAAACTGCACCACTCATACATTGCTAGTGGGAATGCAAAATGGTACAGCCAATTTAGAAAAGTTAAGCTGTTTCATAAAACAAACAATAATAAAACATACACACAGAAAACACACACACACACACACACACACACACACACACACACACCAAAGCATAAATACCATACAACCCTGCAGTTGCACTCCTGGACATTTATCATAAAGAAATGAAAACTAAATTTGCACAAAAACCCAGTTCATAATAGCCCCAACCTGGAATCAGGCCAGATGTTTTCCAGTGGGTAAGGGGTTAAACTGTAGTACAGGGTGGTATGTAGCATGGAATAGTACTCAGCAAGAAAAAAAAAAAGGGAGAAACTATTAATAAATGCAAAATCTGGAGGAATCCTCAAAGGTTACATGCTGTGTGATTCCATTTATATAAAATTATTTGAGATGACAACATTATAAGAATGGAGAACAGATTAATGGTTGTCTGGGGTTAGGGAAAGGACAGAGGAAAGTGGGAGTGGATATAAAAGGGCATCCTGAGCGATCCCGATTGCGACACTGCACTACAGTTTCACAAGATGTTACCCTTGGGGGAAACTGCATAAAGCATACTTGGGATCCCTCTGTGTTAGTTTTCAAAACTGTATTAGGATCTACAACAATCTCAATTAAAAAGATCAATTAACTCATTTAAAGTTTAACTAAATGATACAAAATGAAGCGAACAGGGTAATAACGCTTGGGACAATAGAGTAAACTGGATTCTACCCCAAAATGCCACATCAATATTATGTAGTGCCCAAATGAGACTTGAGATAGTCAAGAAGCTTCAATGTAGAGGGTTTAGTTCCCATGACTCAACGTAACTGAGATGATGTTTCCCATTCTGGTTTACGTGATGAGGTTGTATTTCACCCTCATGTTTCATGGAGTCTAAACTGCGCTGACCTCAGCTTACCTGCATACATGTCTCTCTTTTGCCCTTCGTCATGGCTCCTGGTATTGCCATTAAATGGTTCCGGAATGTCCCTTTCTGCACAGCATCTTCCCAGTATGCCTTTAAAAGACCCACCTTATCATTCTTTCCCCCCCTTCCCACCATTGCCTCCACTTAAACTGCCAATCCAAACTACTAAGCAAACTCATCACAGCACTAAATAAACAGGTTTGAATTACCAGTTTAACCTTCCTTCTGGATGTCTTATATTTTAAAAGAAGCAAAAATGATTTCAATTACTCTTCTATTGGTAGACTGCCGGAAGGAGATCCAGTTGTCCCTACGGGACTGGTGGTTGTAAAGGAGCAGGGAGCCTCCCTTTGACTCCCCCCGCCCCCTTGATTTTAGTCAAGGAGAATGGTGAAGGGCTAGGAAAATACCAAAGCACATGCTTGGACTGCCCTTTCTTCTCCATCTCTCTCCCACCTCCCTGTGGTCCTTCCCTAATCTGTGAGTAAATATTTTAATGAGACCATTAATTGTGTTACACTATTTTGTTTGTAAATGTCCTTTTTAATGAAATGACTTAATCAAATTTTAGTTGCAAATCCCTACCTCCTAATTTTTCATGGACTTGACGTTCTCACTTGCGTGGCTTGTTACATGATGTTTTCCATCAGTGTGCCTCTGTATTAGCTGTTAGGTCCGTAAGGAGAAAGAGGGCAGGGCAAGGTGAAGTTTGACTATAGTCTGCAAAATAACCCTTGCCAGAAAGGCACTGTATCATGAACTCAGAAGGCATTCTGTGCTAGATTTATCTAGTCTCTTTTACCCAACTGCAGTCTTCTTTATGCCATGCTTTCTTCCTCACCTTTTACTCTTTCCTCAACCACTGGCAGTCAGAGGTCTGCCCCTAGTAGCTGAGCTCAAATAGTTCCCTTGATCAAACCCAAGAGATTTGGCCCAGTCTTGCCACTATTAGCCCATCTGTGGTTTTGGTCTGACTATTCACGTCCTTACTTTTTAAAAAATGTCTGCTTATTTCTGAGAGAGAGAACACAATGGGGAAGGTGCAGAGAGAGATGGGGAGAGGGGATCTGAAGCAGACTCTGGGCTGACAGCAGAGAACCCAATGTGGGGCTCGAACTCACAAACCAGTAGATTATGATCTGAGCTGAAATCAGATGCTCAACTGCCTGAGCCACCCAGGTGTCCTCCCACCTCCTTACTTTGACACTCTCTTTCTCTGATTTCATGAATGTTGCCTCCCCTGGTTCTCCTGAAGATGGGAGGCAGTTACAGTTCTCCTGTAAACTGTCTCCTCATAATCTGCCTTTGGATGGGTCACTGGCATTTCAAACTTGCCCATCACTGAGCTATTGATGGTACCACAAATCTGCTTTCCCATTTCAGTTAATGGAAACCCCAATCTTTCACTTGTTCAGGTAAAAAACTTTGAGTATTCCTTGATCCCCTCTTCTTCTCCCCAGTTACATCTGGTTCATAAACAAACTTTCCTTGCTTTCCCTCAAAATATGTGTAGAATATGAGCACTTCTTACCACTTCCATCATCACCACCCCCATGTGTGCCACCTTCTCTGCTTGCCTGGGTCACCGCCATAGCCTCGGGTCTCTGCTTCTGCCCTTGCTCATCTCTTAATTCTCAATAGAAAAGCCAGTGTGATTATGTTAAATTGTAGCAGGTCAAGTCTCGTCTAGAAATCCTCCAACAGCTACTTGTCTGGCTTAGAGTAAAAGCCAGTCCTTCTGCTAGCTTGTATCATTGGCTCACTCCCACCTTATTACATGATCCTTCACTCTGATCTATCCACACTGGCCTCCTTGGTCTTCTTGATCATGCAGACTTCTGCTTCGGAGCCTCATGCCTGCCATCGGTTTCCTCTGCCTGAACGCTCTTTCAAGGGAGTGGCATGTCTGACTTCTTCATGTCAGGCTTCAGAGGGTCTCCCCCCACCACCTCTGGGGATGCTGAAAGCCCTCATCCCAGGCACTTCAGACATCTCTCTCATTCCTGTTTTATTTTTCATCAGTAGCACCTATTTTACATAGTATATATTTGACTTAATCTTACTTAGTGCCTTTCTCTTCTACTAGGCTGTGAGTTCAGTGGGCAGACATTTTTGTTTTTAAAATTTATTTTTAATGTTTATTTTCTTTTTGAGAGAGAGAAAGAGACAGAGCACGAGGAAGGGGAGTGGCAGGGAGACAGGGAGATACAGGATCTGAAGCAGGCTCCAGGCTCTGAGCTGTCAGCACAGAGCCCAACGCGGGGCTGGAACTCACAAATTGTCAGATTATGACTTGAGCCAAAGCGAGGGCTCAACCAACTGAGCCACCCAGGTGCTCCGCAGACATTTTTGTTTGTCTTTTCAATGCTCTGTTTTCAGCACCAAGACTAGCACCTGGTGCGCAGACTCACGGTCAATATTTCTACGTGAACTGAATGATTATTTTCTTTGTCTTTGTGTCTCTCCATTTCTGTGTCCCTTTATTATGGCCTTTCCATTCTTGGCTATTCTTTCCTTCCTCTGCTTCATAAATGTAGGTATGTCCCAAGAGTGTCTCCTTGGTGCCCTCATCTTTTATTACATTCTTTTTCCCTTTCCTTTTCTCTTCCACCTTCTTCCCTTGACCACTGGCCCCTGATTTCAAGGCACAGATATCTCTCCTTCCCTCTTACACTTCTCCCAGGCCTCTGACTGTAGTTAGGGGTGCTACACATCTGGACCCTGCAGAGCAAGAGAAGCAGGAGAACAGGCTGCATGAGCACTGAGATGATTTCAGTATTGTTTACCATAAAGGCCTTGAGTTTCCATCTTGGGTTATAGGAATAAGTTCACATGTTCTATTTTCTTTTGTCTGGTAAGCTTCTGGGGGGCAAGAATCATACATTATTAATGTTTATATTCATCAATTCTTCCCTTTATCTATCCATGCATGCATTCACCAATAGATATTTGTAGGGCACCCACTAGGTGCCAGGTCTTTTCCTAAGGCTCTGGGAATGCAAAGTTAGGTAAAACCTGAGATGGTATTAAGAACAACCAGAAAAGCTCAAAGGTTTCAAGTCATGGAGATCAGGGATACAGTGAAGAAAAAACCAATTAGCAGAGTACTATTGTAGTATAGAGAATAAATCAAGGCCATTTCTAAAGGAGGGAAGGTATCGATGGAAATGAGTAATCAGATTTGAGAAATATCCAATGAGAGACTTATCTAGAATAGCCATTCAATAGTTTTTACTAAATGATTTGATTTGTTATAGAAGAAACTGACTTATAAGAACTCAGGATTTGAAGTTGCATTGAGTTGAGTTTAAATCCCCCTAAATTCATCTGTTTGCTAGCTGTATGGCTGTGGGCAAATTATTTAATCTCTCCAGGTCTCAGTTTCCTTAGCTGTAAAATGAGGTGGGCAAAACTCAACTCATAGGGTTTTTTCAAGGGTTAAATGAGGAAATGCATGTAAAGTGAACAGGGCCAGGTACAAACTACGTGATGTATAGGTCACTGTTTACATTATAATAAACATTTAATGTGACTATTTAAAGAGTCACAAAAAAATAGAGTGACAAACAGATATTCCCAACAGGTTGAAATGTCAGCTTCTCAAATAGAAATAAATACAAACTTTTATTTCAATTATATTATTTCTCCTCTTTCCCAGTACATGAGGATATCAGGAGAAAATGCCTACAGTTCTCAGAAAGTGAATCAAGTATAATAACTAATAACTAATAACTAGTGAGTTTGTTCTCTTGGGGCAGAAGGGATCATTGTAGAACATAGCAAATAGAAGTGCCCAAGTCTGTCTGCCTGCCTGTCTCTCATTGTCCATGTAGCTTTAAACATTATGCAAAAAATGTCATTTAGAGTCATTTTAATCATGGTATTGCCAGAGAGCAGTGGATAACCATTTCTTCTGCCAGAAATTTTGATTTCTTTTTTAAAGGAAGGGGAAAAAGCAGTTCGTGCTCAGTGGGACAATTCTGGTTGTCTGTGGATCCTGCTGCCTGCTCAAATCTTGGGAACATGCATTACAACAAGGATAGTTTTCAAGGCACCTTTGAGGTCCTCAATATATCTACTAGTATCTACTTTAGTAACTTAAGCTCTATACTAATTATCTGTTTTGAGATACAGAGTAGAAAGGGCAATTTTCCTTTCAAGAATTTTCCTTTCAAGAGATGATAGATAAAAGTCACACAGCTATTTACTAACCTGATCAATAGCTATCTAATATTCCATACATGATACGAACTGTTTTGTTTTCTATTTATAAAGAGATACATCTTTTAATGGGTCAAGGTAGATTTTGAATGCAACCCTTGATTGCTTGAGGACTGATATTAACTTAAAATAGTTCAAGCAGATGTTATCCTAATCCTCCCTACTTTGAGTTTCTCTATTGTTTGGCTAAAATCCATATATTTTGTTGTATGGATAGATCCATATAATGTTTGTCTGGGACATCAAAAGCCCAGAGTTAAATCTTGTTATGCCTTTCATAGATGTATTTGATAGTGATTGCAATGTTTAGATGATAAACTCTGAGAACATGGGCTAGGCCTTTTACATGTTTTATGTATCCCTCCCTCCTCTCCCCAAGGTCAAGAACAGGGAAGAACACATAATATATGCTCAACAAACCCTCACTGATGGGTTCAGTGTTTATGAAAACAACTCTACAGTAGAATATCATGGTGAGGAAGTTTGATAGTTGTATAAAACAATGAGCTAAAGAAGAAATTGTCAAATCTCTCAATCACATACTTATTGCTTTTTCCTTATGGTAATTGGAATAAATGCATCATCCTTTCTATGCACTTATCTTCCTACTTGTAAGATGAGGTATTGGAAAATGATTGTCTCCAATATTAAGAGAACTTGGAATGTACTGTGGTATCTCAGCATGCCCATTTCTTTGACCGGGAATGGTCAAACACGTTGGGTTACTTACTCTTTTTAAAAAAAAAAAATTTTTTTAACGTTTATTTATTTTTGAGACAGAGAGAGACAGAGCATGAATGGGGGAGGGTCAGAGAGAGAGGGAGACACAGAATCAGAAGCAGGCTCCAGGCTCTGAGCCATCAGCCCAGAGCCGGACGCGGGGCTCGAACTCACGGACCGTGAGATCGTGACCTGAGCTGAAGTCGGATGCTCAACCGACTGAGCCACCCAGGTGCCCCGGGTTACTCTTAATATTTTACTGATCAGTAACAAAATGTACCAAAAGAAAATGTCCAGATGATGTTAGGAAAGGAAGCGCTTACACAACCCAATTCAACTTTAAAAGGAAACATTCTTAATTCTAATATTTCAAAACCCTTCTCCATTTATCTTATGGTTGCTACCTTTTTACCCTTTCCCTTTAAAGGAAAAATAGTAAATTGGACATATGGTAATTCTTAGAAAATGTTCTACATACTATAAGACTGACATTCATTAATTAATTCAATGTTTATGAAGCATCTTTTGTTCTGTGCCAGAGAAAAATTGTTCTGTATTTGTGAAATTCATCCTCTCTTGGAGGAGATCTTAGGATACACCTCTCAGAGATTCTACCATAGTAATGCTATTGGGCTCATGAGGACAAGAACCACTGGGTCTCCACAAGACGGCAATATATATTCTGCTCTGAATTGTCAAGAAGAGCTCAGAGGTAGGCTGGCAAAATGGCATTTTCTAGGCAGCAGGAACATCATGGGCAGGGCTTGGAGGAGTAAGGGCACAGAGTAGCCTATGGCTTGGTAAGGAATTTGGGCTTTTGCTAAAGGCAGCGAGGTCTGATTTATTTTATTAAAATATACATAACACACAATTAACCATTTTGATCGTTCTCGAGTGCACAGTGTAGTGGCACTAAGTATATTCACACGGTTGTGCAACCATCACCACTATCCGACTTCAGAATTTTTTCATCTTGTGAAGTCAAAACTCTGTACCCAGTAAATAATAACTCTCCATTCCTCCCTATGCCATCCCCTGGCAACCACTGTTCTACTCTGTGTCTCCATGAAGTTGACTAATCTAGATTCCCCATATAATTGGAATCATACAGTGTTTGTCCTTTCTTTTGTCATTGGCTTATTTCACTTAGTGCAATGTCTTCAAGATTCATCCATGTCGTAGCATGTGCCATCATTTCTGTCCTTTTTAAGGGTGACTAGTAGTCCACTGTGTGCATAGACCACAATGTGTTAATCCATTCTTCGGTTGCTGGCCACTTTGCTTGCTTCCAACTTTGGCCTTAAGTGGATAAGGCTGCAGTGAATGTGGGAAGTCCATATATGTCTTCAAGACGGTGATCTCATTTCCTTTGGATATATACTCCAAAAGGCAATTGCTGGATGATGTGGTAATTCTATGTTTAATTTTTTGAGGAGCTGCCTTACTGTTTTCCACAGTGGCTTACAATTTTAGCATGCCTAAATAAGGGTTGAATTTTAAAGGATTTTAAAACTAGTGAGAGACTGATCATTTGGTGTGGATAGCACACCGCCTGCTGTGCGGAGGATGGACGAAAGGCAGCGGAGCTGGCGTTAGGATGCTGACAACCAGCTTAGCGCTGAGGGAGCTGTGACCTGGGGCTGGCCCTGTGTGGATGAGGACAGACGAGGAGCTGCAGAGATTCCTGAGAACTACAATCATGTGCTTAATGAAGCTTTCTTGTAATGGTATCACCAATAACCAGCCCCAGCTGGAGTTGGGGGAGGAATTAAGAAAGATAAATCCTAAATTATTAAATGAATTGTCTGGGAATGGCAGAAGAACTGAGAGAAAGGGATATGAAAAGGAGGAGGAGACAGTCAGACAGAAACCCAAGGAAAAAAAGGAAAAAGGCCAGGAGACATTGATCCTATGATAAGGTTTATGAAAAGATGATCAGGTAGTCTTATATACCACAGAACTTTAAAAAGAAATTTATTAAGATGGGGGCGCCTGGGCAGCTCAGTCAGTTAAGCATCCGACTTCAGCTCAGGTCATGATCTCACAGCTCGTGGGTTCGAGCCCTGCGTTGGGCTCTGTGCTGACGGCTTGCAGCTTGGAGTCTGCTTCGGATTCTGTGTCTCCCTCTCTGTCTGCTCCTCCCCTGCTCATGCTCTATCTCTCTAAAAATTAAAATAAACTATTAAAAAATAAAAAAAAGAAATTTATTAAGATGTACTTGAGAAGTGGTGGACGAAGCAGTTGACAACAGAAGGACATGTGCTTCTCAAATAAGAATGGAGTAGTTATGGGGCAGCCCAGCTAGTTCATCACTTTTTTAAAAAGTTTATTTATTTATTTAGAGACAGCGTGCATGTGAGCAGGGGAGGGGAAGACAGAGGGGAGAGAGAGAATCCCAAGCAGGCTCCTCGCTGTGGACACAGAGCCTGATGCAGAGCTCAGTCCCACAAACCCGCGATCGTGACCTGAGCAGAAATCAAGGGTCGGATGCTTCACCAACTGAGCCACCCAGGCAACCCAACCCATGACTTTTACATTGTGGCTTCACTGGATCACCTATTTAACTGAGCAAAAGATCACACTGGTTTTGTGTGTGAATGTAGAACACACTTTTGTTTTACAGATTAGAATAGGAATCCACGTGTCATAAGGATTCACAAATCACAAAAGTAAGAAAATCAACATAAACAGTTTGGGCAATGGATTTCTTGCCCTTAGCTTTCAATTGAGAAAATCCCAGGATTAGAAATAGAGTCCAGTTGCCACCCATATTTAGAGAAAGAGAGGGTCATCCACTGATAAGTGTGATTAGAATGGAGCTTATCTTCCCGAAGATATTGAAGAGCTGGAGCAAAAGGGCACCAAATGAATTTGAAACTGTTTCTAGTGCAGACACTGCTGGAAATCTCATTTACTCATATTTTTGAATGGATAGGCTATGCAAACAAGTATAATTTCTGTGCAAGAAAATTCTGCATTTATTGAATGTGTCTGGATGAAGTTTTTGAAACATACTGAATAAAATATATTGAATAGATTGTAATGTTAGTGAAAGGGGACGGATTGAAGTACCTAGACACATTTGTTTGCTCTGCTGGGGAAGCCTTGTTGCCAGGCAAGTTCCTCTAACCTTGACCTTGGGAGACAAACCGCCTCAGAGAAGGAGGAATCAAGTGGTTTTCTCGCTGTGAAGAGATTTAAGTTTTCTTTAACCTGTCCCCCTACAGACATTTAAATAGGATTGACTTCCTTACAATAGTCATTGGGGAGCAAATAATGACTAATTTTAAGAAAACTTCATATCATCCAGCCTAACTACTGCTGGATTTTTATGTGACCTTCTCATTTTCAGTTTGGAAGGTCACCTTTTGGGGG
This sequence comes from Panthera onca, assembly GCF_046562875.1. Lineage (NCBI taxonomy): Eukaryota > Metazoa > Chordata > Mammalia > Carnivora > Felidae > Panthera > Panthera onca. The sequence goes on along the minus strand of NC_138345.1, from coordinate 9,524,162 downwards.
TGAAACATCTCAGGTCCTAAGACTCTTCCATTTGAATCAAAGCTTATTTTCACTTCCAAGTAAGTAGCCTTTCATTCCCTTAGGCGACTTGCATCAATTTCTGTTTCTTGGTTTCCACCTGATGACAAGCCTGTTTACCTCTCCAGATTCAGAGATAGGAGAGAGATGACCATTCTCAGCCCAGAGCCTTGCACTAACTTGCAACCTGCTCACATATTCCTACTACCCTCCCTTCCTCCCTCTCTTCTTTTTCTGTATTCTATGTAGTGTGTGCCTGTGTGTGTGTGTGTGTGTGTGTGTGTGTGTGTGTGTGTTTACATTAATGTGTGTGTGTGGATAATTTCCAATTTATTGTGCATATGATCTCTCCTTGGCCAGATAGACTATATATGTCTTTAAAACTGTTTTTTTCCCCTCTAAATCCATCAAACACATGTTTGACTCCACAGTGAGTACCCATTAGTGTGTTCAGCTGAATGAAGTCCAAAATAATAACCATAGTAAAATTTTCTGGTGCAGACAGGGACATTTTCCAGAGAATAGTCATGTCAGAATAACTGGCAGGTGTCATGTGATAATAGAGAAAAATGATTCCTGCTTCTGGTAATTTTGCAAGTCTTAAACTGAAATTTTCAACTATAGTTACCCCTAGCCCCCATATCGTTTAATAACAGAATTGTTTCCAATTTAGGCAAAATTGACCTATTCTGCTCTCTGGTAATTAAGCAAGCCAAAAGGCTCACATTACCCATGTCTTAATATCAAATGGACATCATCTTAAGAAATGGTGAACAATTTGTTTAAATTCAGGTGTTCTAATAGTTTTTATTTTTTTGATAATATGATAGAAGTGATTTTCCCCATGACATGCCAGAGAATTTTACTGGGAGAATCATCAAATGTGTTTTTTCAGATAATAAAGGTTTATCAATTTCAATAATGTTATAAGAACACTCTGCATTCCCTTCTGACATCTGAGTCCCTATACCAAATAGTTACAAAAAGAAATGTTCCTTCTAACTAATGGCAAGAGTCATGAGATACAAACATATATACATGGCTTTCTCCCAAATCTGGGATATACTCATGTAGATTAAAATTTTTTAAATTAAGGAGAATGAATGGAGAAAGAGTTATTTTGCTGAGATTCTTGAGCTCATGAGGCTATTTAATTGAAATTGTCAACTTCGCTCCTGAAATCCTGACATTTTACTAATTCTTCTCATATTTTGTTTTTATGGACAAGCCAAAGAAAGTATGTTAGCACAAATTGCTCTCAAATAATTCATGGACTACTTTATGATAAAATTTCTTCAGAATATTAAAAAGCCCAAACATTGCCAAGAAATTGACAGAAAATTTTGGTTTCCCATGCCTTGATGAAAATCTTCAATTAGAATTGTTGTTTTTACTTGACTGGCTTATATAAAAATCAAAACAATGAAATACAAGGCATTTCTAATACATGCTGTATACCCAATGAATCATGTGAATATTTTGGGGACCCTAAGTGAAATTATTAAATAATGTGAATTAATGAATGAATGAAGAAACATGAAAAATAAAGTATGATTTGGACACTGTCAAGACAATAAGTTCTAGACTAAGCAGACATTGAAAAATGTGTCTAAATTTTAGATGAACAGTGACAAGGATTCTCTGTATAAGTATACCTAGACTGTTCTAAATTAAAATTCCGAAATCCAAGGGCCATTTTTCACTCTGGATAAGGAACATGACAGGACTAACATATCCTGGACTGTTTGTAAGAAAGATGCTTTATAGTGCTGAGGTTCCATTCTTATTAAGTTGAATTCTTCTTCTTCTCCTCCTCCTTCTTCTTCTTCTTCTTCTTCTTCTTCTTCTTCTTCTTCTTCTTCTTCTTCAGTATTTATATTCCCCAGAGAGTAAGTTAGGTGAAGTGGATTTTTGGTGAAAACATTGGTTTGGAAATAACTTATTCATCAGTGAGGTGTTATGGAGCTTCTAGAAGCTGTTTTACAGGGCTGAATGTTTGCAGTACATATCAGAACCATGTCCTGATAGTTAAATGAAGATTTGACAGGTCTTCCACAGCTTTGTTTGGCAGTTAAGTTGGTTACCATCACCATTCCTGAACTCATTTTTTCCACTTATAAAATAGGAAGGGAAGTTCAGATGTATTATCTTCATGCCTTTGTAGGGGATTTTGACCCTTTCCTGTCTATTATGTGGTGTTTCCAAGTCTTGAAGGGGAAGAATTGAAAGATGTGGTATGAAGTGCATTCCTTGGTTTAATAGCTGTATTATTTTACTGATTTAAATTAATGTTACCTTGGTCAGTTAGTCTTCAACAAAGGAGGCAAAAACACACAATGGGAAAACAACAAATGGTGTTGGGAAACACAATGGGAAAACAACAAATGGTGTTGGTTTCCCAACACAACAAATGGTGTTGGGAAAACTGGACAGCTACATGCAAAATAGTGAAACTGGACCAGCTTTTTTCATCACACCCAAAAGTAAATTTAAAACGGAGTAAGGACCTAAATGTGAGACCTGAAACCATAAAAATCCTAGAAGAGAGTACAGATGATGTCTCTGGCATTGCCCATAGCAACATTTTTCTAGATATGTCTCCTGAGGCAAGGGAAATAAAAGAAAAAAAAACAATTGGGAGTACATCAAAAGGAAAAGCTTCTGCACAGGAAAGGAAATAATCAACAAAACTAGAAGAGTACTGAATGGGAGAAGACGTTTGCAAATGACATATCCAATAAAGGGTTAGTATCCACACTAAATCAAGAACTTAAACAGTTAAACAGTTCACCACTAAAAGAAAAACCAACCAAACAAACAAAAACCCAACAACAACAAAAAACCAGTTAAGTTAATAATATACTGGTTTTCATGTTATATAAAAGATATCATGCAATGAAAAACTGTTAATCAAAAAATATAGTCCTAAAAAGATCACAAATAAAAGTTTGCAATCTTTGTATTGCAGGTACAACTTAGTTAACTTCCAGTTCTCATTCTTATGTTGAACTATTTGCTACAAATATACTCTTGTATAATTTAAAGGGTTATGCATAAAGACCATCATTACTAATTCATTTGGCATTCATTATAAGACCTTTAATCATGATGTATTAATTTGGTATAAATGTGGATATAATATATAATTTCTAAGTGATTCCATTATAATTTACCAGTTAAATAGTCTATTGTAATAAAAAATAGTCTATTGTTATTTCAATATCTTCTCAAATATGTATCAAAGTGTAATGTTTTGTTTCTTTATGAAAGAGACAAAGTTAAGGAAAGAACCAAAGCATACTCCTTTCTTCAGAGGGTAGATATAGTAGCAGAATCTCTAGTAGGAGGATAGGATTTTTTTTAATTTTTAAAGTTTTTTTTTTTTATTTTGAGAGAGAGGGAGTGGACACAGAGAGAGAAGGAGAGAGAGAGAATCCCAAGCAACCTCCATGTTGTCAGCATGAAGCCGAACATGGGGCTTGAACTCACAAACCACAAGATCATGACCTGAGCCAAAATTGAGAGTCGGATGTTTAACCATCCCAGGTGGCCCAGAGGATAGGATTTTTTTTTACTGTTTACTTATTTATTTTTGAAAGAGGGGGGTCAGAGAGAGAGGGAGACAGAGAATCCCAAGCAGGCTCCACACTGTTAGCACAGAACCCTACGTGGGGCTCAAACTCACGAACTGTGAGATCATGATCTGAGCCGAAATCAAGAGTCAGATGCTTAACTGACTGAGCCACCCAGTAGGAGGATAGGATTATAAAAACCATGGGCGCCTGAGTGGCCTAGTCGTTAAGTGTCTGACTTCATCTCAGGTCATGATCTCACAGTTTATGGGTTTGAGGCCCTTGTTGGGTTCTGTGCTGACAGCTTGGAGCCTGGATCCTACTTCAGATTCTCTGTCTCCCTCTCTCCCTGCCTGTTCCCTGCTCACTCTCTGTCTGTCTCTCTCAAAAATAAATAAACATTAAAAAAATCGTGAAAAGCCTATCTAAAAACCACCCTAGGTTAGTAACACAAACAAATGTACAGTGGTTTGTTTGATTTGAAATTTCTGGAGGTTAATGCAAAAACCTTTAGAACCACTCCAATCCATGAGAGACCAAACAAATCAGACTGCAGTTTGGCTTTTTATTTTGTTTATATGGTTTTTTAAGGCTTGTTTGTTTATTTATTTATTTATTTATTAAAATACATTTTTTTTTTACTGTTTTATTCTTTTTTCAGAGGTATATATAGAGAGATAGAGTGTGAGTGGAGGAGGGGCAGAGAGAGAGGGAGACAGAATCTGAAGCCCGCTCCAGGCTCTGGGCTGTCAGCACAGAGCCCGATGCAAGGTTCGAACTCATAAGCTGTGAGATCATGACCTGAGCCAAAGTTGGATGCTTAAATGACTGAGCCACCCAGGTGCTCTGAGGTTTATTTATTTTTGAGAGAGAGAGAGAAAGAGAGAGAGAGAGAGGAAATGCATCAGTGCAGACCCTGATGCGGGGGTTGAACTTACAAACCATGAGATCACGACCTGAGCCAAAATCAAGAGTCGGATGCTTAACCAACTGAGCCATCCAGGTACCTGGCAGTTTGGCTTTTTAAATAGCTGAGGTCTAAGAGAGGGACATTTTGACTACAAGTAGCCACCCAGTCTTCATGTGGCACTGGCTCCTGACATGTTAATTGGCTCTCCTATAATTTAGATATTACATCTGTGCTGTGAGTGTGATGCTGGAAACCTGTGTATAATGATAATGAAAGAAAATGCAAACATAGAAGAGGTGTCTGGAAAGAATAAGCACCCAACATGTTCTCTGAGAGCCATTCTAGAAACCATAGGGGAAACCATCTTACTTCTGAAAGAGACACACCCTTATGTCTCCAACTGGAAAATGCTTGCACATTCTCTAGTCCAATGAAATACATCCCTAGACAGATACAATGGAAGAGGAAATTTCATTTTATACTGGGGGGAGTAAGGAGATGGTGGAGAAAAACACAGTTCATCTCTTTATCAACTTGTTGCTTTGAGCTCTTTGTAGTAATTCATTCTTGCTCCTTTTGGCATTTACTGACCTTCAGCTGACTAATTCTTTCCCATCACTGTCGGATCTTTCTGCTTTTAACATCCTGGCAACAGCTTCCTAAATTAGTGTGTGGACACTAGGACAACAAACCCAGAGATGTGTACCTAGATTTCTTTGAAAAAATACAACACTGTAAAGATAGTAAACAATAAAGAAAATGATACACAACTGTGTGAAATGTGTAAGTTACTTTTGTATATAAGAAAAAAATATATAATTTATTATGAAAGACTCATTTGAGCTCTGATGGTTAGCAGTGGCTGTCTCTGAATCACAAATAAGTAAATCATTGTATTGAAAGATCTTCAGAGGGGCCAGTACCTAAGCTTGTGTGTGTGTGTGTGTGTGTGTGTGTGTGCGCGTGTGCGTGCATGTGTGCGTGTTTAGTTAATCAGTGAGAACAGGGTAAGGTCTGGGCTCCTTGCTTCTGTGTTCATAGTATCTGTTCATTGTTTTTTCCTATTTCTTCGTCTTTAGCAGCAAGAGGATGAGGACCTTCAATTCGTCACTACCAGCTCTTTCACACACTCTTGGAGCCTCTTTGACCTTTCCAGGAGAATAAAGAGGATAATCCTGCAGAAGCTCTAAGGTTTCTTGAATTTCCAGATGCTGTTATTCTACATTTCTACGATTCTAATTCTACTCCATGCTCTAATGGATGCAATTAACTCATTTTAAAATGGTGTCTTTCCTCACATGACTGCCAAGTATAGAATCTGAAAGTTTCTGATCATAAACACTGATGATTATGTGGGTGATTTCACTTGCTCTCCTGTATTTCTCTACACTGGAATCCTCAGATTTTATTTATTCATTTTTTGTATACAGATAGCCTTTATATTCATCCTGAGGATGCTAAGGTTCTAAAATGTGGCTTTGCATTTGTATGCTTCGCTCGGAGATGGACAGGATGGGTACCGCTAACTTCAGGTGACAATGGCTGCAGCACTTCTGAGGGTATTTTGGGAAGAGGTGCTGTATAAACACAAAGCACTCTGCAAAGATGGTCTTATTCATCCTCATAATATCTCATGAGGTGGGTGCACCGTGAACATTGTTAATACAAAGCTGCCAGTGCCACAAATAGAACGGAGGTGATTTTCTCTCACGGCATGAGAAATGACGACTTTTTCCTCACATTTCTTAAGGGGAATCATCCATTGGATGGCTTTGTGAATGCCAGCCTGTATGTATCTGATTGCTCACAAATGTGACCTAAAGACTGGTTTGCAAGAAAAGCAATATCTCAAGCTTAAAAGTTTATACATATGCAGGTGCCTCTCACTGCAAACCAAATTGAAAAAGGTTAATGTGGTATACTGAAATAAAACTGTGTAGAACTGCTTATAGAGAACAGCATCTGTTGAACAAGGAAATGAATACATGTTACCTCTGGACATTCATACCTTGCAAATGCAGGTCTTTGGTATTATTCATCATTGCTTTTAACATTTTAATAAAGATTATGCTGTAACAACATGAATTTTATCTTGGCAATGAGGCTCAGAAATGGCAGTCAATGTAATTATATCTATTATCAATGACAGAGTAAGGAGTTAACTCTTATGTGAACCCAATCCCCTTAACAGACCACGTAAAAATTATTACTCAAATGCCCCAGTGAAATGTCATAGTGTCCCTAGAGGGCAATTGCTTGTAGCATCAGAAAGAGTACATAAAGAGATATAAAGTAGAGGCTGGCCATAAAGCATTACCAGGAAGCTATTTAAAAAGAAAAATTCAACAATAGGGATCATATTTTCATTGGAAAATACCCTTTTCCTCATGACAGATTTGGAATGCAGGATTTTAAAATAAAACCCATATCCAGAAAAGCATATATACCACCTGTCTAATTTAATTATTAGGTAAACTAATTAAGAATGGCATTGCAGCAGTTTATGACAGTATTTTATGTGGTATATTTCATTTTTAGATTCTTCACTTGTTGGGAGTTGAGTTAAATTTTGATCATTAAAATGTGCAAACCTGGCTAGTTGCATATAGATCGGAGCATGGCTTATATCCCTAACCCACCAAAAGGTCACCAGTACATTAGCTGAAGGACATTTTCAAGAGGAATAAAATTTTATAACTTGTAGAGTTAAGGGGGAAGTGTTTTCTTTATAGAATACTTTGAATTAAGTTTAATTTCCTGCATTTGTGGAGTCCTCCTTTCAGCGAACAAACACAGGCCTGTAGACTAGCCTAGCTGATAGAATGTATAAAAAAATGAAATTGATCTTAAAAAGACCTACTTCTGCTGCCTCCCACTACCAAACTAAGCAAAACCAAAGACACAGATAGCAATCTTAAAATTGTCTTCAAAAAACTGGTTGATTTTATTTAAGGGCAAATAAATAAACGAGACTTTTTCGTATCTCAAGGATGATAAATGACTAATATGAAACTTTCCTCACTCTTTGGTGTGTTCATTTCTCTATTTACATACTGAATTTATGTAAATACTTAGACACTGAACTCCTAGCTTTATCAGAAACTGTGTTCTAAATATCTTGTCTTATTCAATTTTCAGAGTACCTTCGGAGGGATTATTACTTTCTTTTCCATCTTATGAATGAGGGAGGAGATGCTTGGCAAAGTTAACTCATGATATTTTAGGTAGTAAGAAGCAGGGCTTGCTTGGAACCCACCTTGACTCCAACGTTTATGCTCCTTTTTACTCTACTGGTGTTAAACCAAACTGTTTAACACACTGTTTATCCTGATTGTACCTGTGGGATTTCAACTTTTGGGGGAAACTGAGTGATGACACACAGAGGTCAATGCCATGGGAGTGTCTGAGAGAAGAGGGCCCACCAGGTCATGCAGGGCTAGATGGGGAAGCACGGGTTTGGTCAAGAGGCAGGAGAGGAATGCATGGTCCAGAGCCTTCATTGTGTTTTCCAGAGAAAGGAGGATGCAGGTTAAACATCAGTACAGCCTCAGGATGGGATGGTTTGAATAATTTCAGCAGGCCCCAGGGTATAGGGATGGTCCATGGTTTTCCACTAGCTGGCTCTAGGGTGATCTGGGACAGGGAAAATATCGGTCTGGTGTGTAAGTTAGAAAAACCAGGCAGCTGGGATGTGGACAGTGGATATATTTGCATATGGAAGACATGTTCACAAGTAGGTCTGAATGTTTCTTTCCCCCAAATTACTATGTTGAAATCCTAACTCCCAATGTGATGGTATCGGGAAATGGGGTCTTTGGGAGAGGCTTAGGTCATGTGATTAGAGCCCACATGAATGGGATTAGTGTTCTTATAAAACAGACCCCAGAGAGATCCCTCTCCCCTTCTATGACATGAGGACACAGAGAGAAGTTGCTAGCTATGAACTTGGAATAAGTTCCCCAATAGAACAGGACCATTCTCATGCCTTCATCTTGAACTTTCCAGACTCCAGAACTATTAGCAATAAATTTCTGTTGATTAGAAGCCACCTGGTCTGTGGTACTTTTAATAGCAGCCCAAACAGGCTGAGGTAGCTGGGAAGTTTGCTGTCTTTAGAAATTAGCTGGTCCAGGGAGTAGTCTGTCAAAGATTAGCAAGGCCCCCACGATGCCAAAATATCATAAAATACAGAAAAAAACCCTCACTGTTGTCTTTGGTATGAATTTGGTAAATCATGCAAACTTTATACTTAGCTTGAATATTCATGATGCTCATTAGCATATTTAAGTTTGCATGAAGTCCTACAGTAAAGTAACCTTTTTAATGTTGTTTAACCCAGAGTCCTTAAATTGATTTGACCCAACACCTATTAACATTTAGCTGAGCATTAATTTTATGAACTATAGCTTTTTAACCAACTTTTTTCATATTTTAAATTGAGTGGTTTTTATAAATCTGTCATTGAACATTAATTATAACATACACTTCATATGCTTAGTGTATTGGCAATAATTTATAATGTTAAAAAAGTACAATATGCATTGGGATATTCTGAAACAATTATCTTTCTAAACAGAATTTTTCCCCATTCAATGAAAGGTTTGAATATAACCAACCATTTCCAAAATGGGATCATCTCCTCAAAGACATCTACTATGCAAACCACTTGCAATTCTTTTCCAGAGACAGTGAATATACGTGCAAATCAATACTGTTCACCTACATTTAGGAATCCTATAATGCTAATTCCTATATCTGCTTTAAAAGATAGAAAATGATTCTTAACATTAGTAAGTTTAAGAACATCCAAAACATGGCCATTGAGGATTCAGACTCATGCAATGCCAGAAATAACTTTTGCCTAAATTGGACCTTCTACATATGCAATGAGACCTGATTCTGTATTATTTCATGTACTGCTAAGCCCGTGTTTCTGTCAGTGAATAATTATTTTGAGTTATTAGAAGGAAAATTTGCATGATTTCCCCCATACTCCAGAATTGAGTCAACAATTAAAAGGGGGAAAAACCCATCACAGAACATCTTGTGCTCTGAAAACAAAGGAATGATCTTGTTTCTTTTCTCCCTCATCTTCCCAAGTCTTGCTGACACAATTACAAATTTTCCAATAGTATCATATATGACCCAAATGGCAAAGATTTGTCTAAAATTTTAGTTCTTTCAGAGAGTCTGTGACTGGGATGATATCTTCACGTCTAAAATGACCCAACTTGGGTCACCTAGATGGCTCAGTCTGTTAAGCATTTGACTCTTGATTTCAGCTCAGGTTGTAATTCCAGGGTTGTGAGAGTCAGCCCTGAATTGGACTCCACACTGAGCATGGAGCCTGCTCAAGATTCTCTCTTTCTCTCTCTCTGTCTGCCCCTCTCTCTTGCTCTCTCTCAATAAAATAATGAAATGAAATGACCCAACTCAAAAGGGGGAAATGGAGAATGGGGAATCTGATTACCTTAACTTTGGAGTTAAATTGTTGCCAAGACAATTTTTCCTTTGTCATATTTTTCTCACTCCAAAGAATTCTCTTTGTGGTAGTTCAAAGCAAGGGCTCACTTAACTAGTTCATTCATTCATTCTTCATTCAATAACATTCATTATGAGCCAAAATGGCCAGGCCCTTGATGTAAGTCCAAGTCCCTGTGCTCATGGAGCAAATTCAATAAGTGGAAAGAACAAACAAATAAATAAGTTCATAAATAAATAAACATGAAAATATATGGAAAAAATGATATAGAGAAAATTAAAAGTTTGATGTCAAGGAGAATGACTTGTTCACTACTATGAATTCAGTGTTCAAGGGAGGGCTCTCTAAGGAGGCAGTTGTTTAAACTAAACAATAAGGACCTAGAGAAAAGTAGCACATTCAAATCTTCCTTCTTTAAAAATACACTGAGGACTCCTTACTCTACGAATAATATTAACGTGTACACAACAACAACAAGAAACATGAATTATGTTTGAGATGAGAAATAAGTAATGGACTGTTTAGAAAACAGTTCTCAAAAGGTTGATTTACTGAAATGTAGATGACTCTTTTCATTTTGAGTTTTCTTTAAAACTCGGTTTTAGTTGAACTCGGTTAGTTGAACATCTGGCTCTTGATTTTGGCTCAGGTCATGGATCTCTGAATTGTGAGATTGAGCCCTGCATCAGGCTCTGTGCTGACAGTACAGAGCCTGCTTGGGATTCTCTTTCTCTCTCTCTGCCCCTCCCTGACTCGTACTGTCTCTGTCTCACTTTCTCTCTCTGAAAATAAACAAAAATTTTATATAAAAAATAAATAAAATATCCAGATTTTTAGTTATTCTTTCTGATCTTCATTTTCAAAAGCAGGTGTTAAACAGCCATCCTCAAATGCTTAAATAAGAGAGTGAGTTCGTTCCCTTCAATTTGGGAGTTAGGAAATCTATGACCATGTTGCCTTTTTAGCAGTGATTCTCAAATGAGGCAGCATCTCTATCCACTTGGGAAGCTTGTTAAAATATGAATATCTCATCCAAACCTTCAGTGACTCCAAAAAAACTACATCCCCAAATTGTTCTAACTTCACCTCAAACGGAGGGAGCAAAAGGCTGGGCTAACAGAGCTTGTGTTGCAGGTGTCTATGTGCAGGGATAGCAGTGGAGTTACACAATGGGAGAGCCGGTTCTCCAGGAACCTGGACACTGAACTTGGTTCTGGGAGATCCACTACAGTAGTGGTTTTCCTAAGGGGTTAATGAAGTCTGGGGTCCTTCAGGCATTATTCAGAAGCCTGTAAGGTGAAGCTCTGGTCTCCACTTCTGTGGAAACTAGAGTGACTTTTCCTTTGACTGTGTCATATACTGGGATTACATGTATGATTCCATTTGGGAGTTTTATTTCTAAATAGATTAACCGCCAATGAACTATTGAGTAGACAAAGAGCTGGGAACTCGATTTCCATAGAGCAGGCAAGGTCCAGAGTCCACAAAGATTCTAGGCACTGGAAATAGTTCTTTGGAACCGGGGTAAATTTATAGGTCAAGCTTAATAATGCTTGGTTAAGATATTTAATGCACAGTTATACTTTCTTTGAACAGAAAAAAGGTGTACAGGGTTAAATTGTGAATAGTCATACTAATAAATAATTTATTAAGAAACCATTAAATTAGAGGATTGCATACCTCATGACATTTATTTCACACAATGAGTCACTGAGGAAGGTGTGAATATTCCCATTTTCCAAGCGAATAAATTGAAGCTTGGAGATAACAAACACCTTCCCCAAGGTCCTGTGGAAGATCCAGAACTTTAAGCTAGGATCTGTCTGGTTTCAAATATCATGCTCTTAATCACAACTTCCAAGTAGGTCATACTTTAGAACAAGAGGGCTTTGCCTTTTTTTGGTGGTGAGATTTACAGACAAGTTGATAAAGTCATCATGATGTTTCTCTCACTCCCACCAGTTTAGAAATAATCTAGATAAAGACTGAGGGAAAAGTAGGAGAGGGCGTCTCTTTCCTTCTCCACCCATTTCAGAATGTGAGTGGCAGTCCTTGCTTGAAGAGAAAGAAAGTTATATAAAAATTCAGGGCTTCACAAGTGCTTTGCCAATGTGGTAATAGAGGGGCAGGGGTCACAGGGCAGGGAGCATGAACAAAAGAAAGATTAAGAACTCCTTCCAGTTTTACCAAACCACACCAAACAAAAACAATTACTTTAACCTATTCTTTGTGCTTTTACCCTCTTACTGCTCCCAAACCAGATAAAATATTCAGTTGCTGCCAGTAATTTATTGTGAATGCTTTTAAAGCTGAAATTGTTCCAGCCAGAAATAATAGAGGTCTGTTTCCAGAAATGTCTGGGGCTAAAGAAAGACATGGTCAATTGTGTTCATGAGTTACTGACTTCTTATGGCCACAGTCCCTGAATGGCAGTCACTTCTGTCATTTTGATTTAATAATTTATTTAGAATTCTTTCTCATGGACTGTATTCATGGTGAGTCCAAACAAAATGGAAAAATCATTTTCCTCTAATTACTATATAACTCTGTTTTTGGATTTGGGCAAATTTAGAGAGGTCTTTGTCTTCTATAATGGATTGCTTTCCCTGATCTAAAATTAAATGTAGTAATGACGCCTCAGTTGCTATAAAGAGAAATGTATATATGTTAGGCCCTTCCTTCTAAATTGGGCATTTTCTGGAAAGTGTTTGAATACTAGTAGGCACAAATTGTACAAAATGTGTAATGTTAATGCAGTTTATAATGAAGAAGTATAACTGGGGTGGTAGGCTTCAATAAATCAAAACAGTCTCACATCGGCCAGATTTCATCTTTTAGTGGGTGAAAACCCATAATGTAATTGAGAAGCAAACAGCATTGGGGTCTATAGTTTTTCCCATCGAAGGCTTGGCTCACCTGCTGACAAAAGCAATTTACGTGCTGCAGAACATAATCTTCTATCAGACAAAAGATAGAAAAGCTGATGGCCATCTTTTTCCTTGAAGGGTATGTAAGAAAACTGCTCATATGGAAACTCATACCTGAGTGATATTTTTAATTGATGTTTGGCAGTGACTCAACCATAAGAAGATCAAAACAACTTCTGAAAGAATCTCGTCTGTAGGATTAAATTGTATTACTGATATTGTCAGGGCAGAAATAAATAGCCTGCCACATTATGTGAAGGATCTATTTTCCCTGGGGAGCAGTTATTGATATGCTTACTAAAATAATATGAAGAATATAAAGATTCTATGTTATGCTGTTTAAAATATTATAAATCCTATAGTTCAGGGGTTGGAAAAATTTTTGTTTTCTATTAAGAGTCAGTTTGCAACTATTTTAAGTGTTGCAAGGTTACACAGTTTCTATCTCCAATTTCTCTTTCTCTCTCTCTCCTCTTCCTTCCCTCCCTCCCTCCTTCCTTTCTTCTTTTCCTTCCTTTTCTTTCTTGCTTTTTTTTTTTTTTTTGGTTTTGTTTTACAACTCTTAAAAATGTAAAAACATTCTTAGCTCATGGGCCATACAAAGACAGGCCAGGGGTCTGTTAATCATATTTAATTTTTAGGGATATTACATAATGATAATCTTCTGCCTAGAAAATGGCTGAGTCAAAAAGATAAGAAGGACCAGGTAGGGGTATGCAAATGTGATTGACAATGTTTTTAATTAAGAAAAGATTATCTCCAAAATTTTGGATGTCTGAATGCCCACCAGATATTTCCATTTTCTCTACCTACTTAGCTATGAATATGACTTGGGCAGACCAGAGAGATGAAACATTTTGGGGCTCACCCATTATATTACAGCAGTCACACAAAAACTCTCTGAATCCAAAGCAGCACCAATATATGCTAGACAGAGTTGTAATTTTAGTTGTCCATGATCTACAATGACCTATTTCTTTTTTTAAAAAAGGCTTAAGTTTTTTTAGAGTGGTTTTAGGTTTGCGAGGAAGTTGAGAGGAAGAAACGACAATTTCCCATATAATCCCTGCAAAACTCCCCCTCCTCCCACCGCCCCCGCAACACACAGCCTTCCCCATAGTCAACATCCCCCACCAGGATTGATGCATCATCATCACCCAAAGTCCATAGTTTACATTAGGGTTCACTCTTGGTGTTGGACATTATATGGGTTTAGACAAGCATATAATGGCATGTAGCTATCATTATAGTGTTATGCAGAGTAGTTTCACTGCCCTTGAAATCCTCTGTTCTCTGCCTATTCATCCCTTCCCCTCCAACCACTGGCAACCACTGATATTTTTACTGTCTCTACAGTTTTGCCTTTTCCAGAAAGTCATATAGTTGGACTCCTACAGTATGTAAACTTTGCAGTTTGGCCTCTTTCACTTAGGAATATGCACTTAAGTTTCTGCCATTCTTTTCATGGCTTAATAACTCATTTCTTTTAGTGCTGAAAAATATTACATTGTTTTGGTGTACTGTAGTTTTTTTTTTATTTTTTTAATATAATTTATTGTCAAATTAGCTAAGATACAGTGTATACAGCGTATTCTTGGCTTCAGGAGTAGATTCCCGTGATTCATCACTTACATACAACACCCAGTGCTCATCCCAACAGGTGCCCTCCTCAATGCCCATCACCCATTCTTCTCACCCCCTCCAGACTTCCCACCCCCATCAATCCTCAGTTTGTTCTCTGTATTTAAGAGTCTCTTATGGTTTGCCTCCCTCTCTGTAACTATTTTTTTTTCCTTCTCTTCCCCCATGATCTTCTGTTAAGTTTCTCAAATTCCACATTAGTGAAAACATATGATATCTGCCTTTCTCTGGCTGACTTATTTCACTTAGCATAATACCCTCCAGTTCCATCCACATTGTTGTAAATGCCAAGATTTCATTCTTTTACATCACTGAGTAGTATTCCATTATATATATATATAGCACATCTTCTTTATCCATTCATCAGTCGATGGACATTTGGACTCTTTTCATAATTTAGCAATTGTTGATAGTGCTGTGATAAACATTGGGGTACATGTGCCCCTATGAGTCAGCACCCTGTATCCTTTGGATAAATTCCTAGTTGTGCTATTGCTGGGTCAGAGGGTAATGCTATTTTTAACTTTCTGAGGAAGCTTCACACCATTTTCCAGAGTGGCTGCACCAGTTTGCATTCCCACCAACAGTGCAAGAGGGTTCCCTTTCTCCACATCCTTGCCAACATCTGTTGTTTCCTGAGTTATTCATTTTAGCCACTCTGACTGGTGTGAGGTGGTATCTCAATGTGGTTTTGATTTGTATTTCCCTGATGATAAGCAATGTTGAGCATCTTTTCATGTGTCTGTTGGTCATCTGGATGGGCAGAAGACATATACCATAGTGTATTTATCTGTTCACCTGTTGAAGGGAGGCTTAGTTGCTTCCGAGTTTTGTTAACTATGAGTAAAGCTGCTATAAACATCGTAACGGGTTTTCATGTGGACATATGTTCCTAGTTGCTTTGGGCAAATACCAAGAAGCACAGTGACTGGATCAACAACCTTATTTTTAAATATGCTAGATTTCAATATTATGGGATATACTATGGAAATGCCCAATAAGGGGGCTGACCTAAGACTGTGGAGTGGCCATTGTTCTCAACCCTATGGTTTGGTTTGTAGCATAAATTCTCCCTTTTAAATTATAGCATGAAGGCTAACTATTTTGAATTGCTTACCTCTCTTATTTCCTGCATTTGTGCAGATATTTCAGTTGGCTTATGGAAATTAAATAAAAACAATATATTTGTTTAAATTACCTAAGTTTCTGGAATTTCTCCTTTTTGTGTATGGGAATAATTTCAATTACATTATTTGTCCTCATAATATTCCTGATATGATAAATGAATACATAGTAAAAAAATATATATATGAATGTGTATGTATGTATACATATGTGTGTGTGTGTGTGTGTGTGTGTGTGTGTATCAATCACCAAATGGGGCATCCAAAAGGAAGAACAGTTAAAATCCATATCTAAGAACACATGTAGGTTCTTTTAACATGGTCTAAGAGAACCTGGGCATTAAAGACCAAAGTGGGGACAACGTTGGCAGATTACTAATCTCATAAGCAAGAACGTAGGGAATACAGAAAAGCATAGCCCTGAAAAAAAATGCAAAAACAGTGTGATTGAAGGATACCCAAAGATTCTCATTTTCAAAAATATTTATAATTGTGAATGCTCTGATGAGTAATAAATTTATATTTTCTCATCAGGCAGGTGTTTATTAGGGCATTTGATGCTTTTCTTTTCCAATACTTGCATGCTAGCAAACATATTTGGTTTAAAATTTTACTTACTGTAAAAATCTTTAGGGTTTATATATTTGGTAGTAGGACAAGAGCACAGACACCTATTCAAATATTGATGTTAGAATGCCAGAAAAATGGGATTGATTACTTTGATAACCCCACTTCCTGGTTTCTGGAGCTAATTCCCTTTTCCCAAAGGAAATGCTTATAGATATCATAACTCTGTTAACATTTTCAACTTGGTAATAAGTGACTGCTTTTACATTCAGTTAGCCCTTGGTATCAGCATCACACTTACTTTTCAAATGTCTTCTTGATAGTAACCCCAAACTTGAGTAATTCCCGCCATTATTGACTAACAGGGACTCAACATCTTCTCTGAGTGACCTACATGGAGAGGGATGAGGGAGTGGTGGAAGATCCATTTGATTAAAGTTAGATCAGAAAGTAGAGCTGTAGGGTGATAAAAAACAATCTTCCTTTATAAACATGAATGGCATGACATGGAAACAAGATGAGATCATGGGATTTTGCCAAGAGCATTCTTGAGTTTGAGAAAATTTCCCAAGTTATTTTTTAATTGCTTCTTACTGAACTCTGCTAACCAATTCTCTACCTTGGAACAGCTATTCAAGAAAGCATGAAAACCCAGCAGTGTCAATACTGGAAAGCCCCAAACTGTCATGGAACCAGTTGCCAAAGTGACTCAGAAGCAATAGGTTACAAAAGAAAAAGGAATTGTTATCAACCACTATGAAATAAAGAGCTAAACAGGTTAAAATGGGGAATATGCCACAGAAGAAAAGGAAGAAAATATCTGCCTGCTTGAAGAAAAATGCACTCCCTGATCTTAATTGCTCAGATCATTATTTAAATGTTAAGTGTTTCTATGCATTAAAAAAATACTGACAAGATCTCAACAAATTGCTAACAAGTAATCAGGAGCATTCTTTGCTAGCCTTAAATTACCTATGTGAACAATGCTTATTGAGCATATGAGTTAGAGGCAAAATATTTAAGAATGGTACAATGGCTTCTTTGTTCTTTTTCCACCAATAGATTGAATTACACCTGTTCCCCAGAAGGAGGCCTTCAAAAATCATATAATTGAATCTTTGTTTCTTCCACATAATGATGCCACCCTGAAAAGTTGATCTGGAAGCAGAAAAGAAAATTACTTTTCTACTGGTTTTTTTTTTTCCTCTGAGTGGCCAACCACAAGAGCTTGAATAATTCTGCCAATAATTGACTTGTAACATTGATAATTCAGTGCTGTTGCCTTGTCTGCACATCTACATCCATCTGGGTGAAGCATAGGCAGGCTAGTGTAGTAGAAAGGATCTTGCTCAAGGTGTGTCAGAGCACATGGGACCTATAGGATTATATCACCAGGCACCCGATGCATGCTTCTCAGTATGGCCTGTAATCCCCATGTCCAGCTGCTTCATTTTTAGAGTGGGTATGACAATAACTGCCCTACCCAAATCAGAGAGATGTGGGGGGGTGGTCATGATGTGTTCATAGAAAAATTATCAAGAAATGTAACCATAGGGAGTGTTCAAGATACAGCTCATAAGTCTCCTTTCCAATACGAAAGCTCCCGAACCATTTTTTTGAATACTACTTTGGACATTCTGACCTTGAATCTTGGTCCTCCTCTTCTTCATCTTCTCTATTGACCTCTGTGGTGGGGATGCCATTCCCAACTCATCAGCGAAGCCTTTCAGATCTACTTTTGAGTAAGTCCTAAGGCTGTTCCCTTCTTGCCATGTCCAGAACTCACATGCTGGTCCTGGCCTCATCATCTCTTGCATGATGACCCTAACTTTTCCTTGCTGCCATGTGTCTTCCCTCAACACTTTACTCTCCAGACAGCAGCCACAGCAATCCTTTAAAGATACAATTCAGATCTAGTCACTCCTTGGTTCAAAACCCTGCTGATGAGTGCTTCTCACACAGAGAATTTTATCAGAAGTCCTTACCACTTCTTACAATGCCAGTAGGAGTAGCAAACTACCGTTTTTGTACAGTCCATGAACTAAGGATGATTTTTATATTGTTAAATGATCGTCACGTGAACATACTACATAATTCAATGTCCATAAAGTTTTATTGGAACATAGCCATGTTTAGTCATTTACAAACTATTTATGGCTGCTTTCATTCATCCACAGTGCAGAGCTGAGTTGTTGCTAGATACACATTATGGCCGGCAAAGCCTAGAATGTTCACTAGCTCTTCACAGAAAAATTTTGCCAACTTCTGCCCACAGGGTATGATCCCTTTCCTTTCCTACCATTCTTCTCATTGTTATTCTGCTTCAGTCATGCTGATAGCTTATTCTTTTACACTTGTTCTTGCTACAGTGCTATTTTATATGCTGCTTCCTTTTGCCCTTGGATATTTCCCTGGATATTCTATGACTTCCTCTTTCATATCACTCTAGAATCTGGTACTTTTCCCAGAGAGGTTTTCCTTGACAATCTTACAGAAAACAGCACTGTTATAAAATTCAAAGTTTTTTTTAAGCTCTAATCCATGGTTTGTCAGAGTTTAAACTCTTTCTCTTTTAGATATTAAAATTTTTAATTGTTAAAAATCAATGTCAAATATCACATATTTGATATTTAAGGGCTCAGTTTAGAGGATAAACTAGGAGTGAAAAATTACATGCTTTTTTTTTCCAGTTCTTCCAAGAGCTTACTATGTGACTCCGGACAAATAATTTAGCATAAGGAGCCTCAGTTTTCCCTTCAATGATTTAATGATTATTTCCTTTGAGCTGCATAATAAATATGATGGATACACACAGGCATATAACAGTTGCAGTTTTAAAAGCCTCAATAACAGGGGTGCCTGGGTGGCCCAGTTGGCTAAGCATCTGAGTTGATTTTGGCTCAGGTCCTGATCTCACAGTTCATGAGATCAAGCCCTGTGTCAGGCTCTGTGCTGACAGCATGGAAGCTGCTTGGGATTCTCTCTCTCTCTCTCTCTCTCTCTCTGCCCCTTCCTTGCTCACATACTCTCTCTCTCTCTCAAAATAAATTAATAAACAAAAAATAAAAAATAAATAAAAGCGTCAAGGACATCAAGAACAATCAAACATCTATTCAATATGTTATGGCGTATGCCCTCCTTACCAGGATTTTATTCTTAAGATTCTCCTTAGAAAAATGACTACTTAGGGGCACGTGGGTGGCTCAGTCAGTTAAACGTCTGGCTTCGGCTCAGGTCATGATCTCGTGGTTTGTGAGTTTGAGCCTTGCATCAGGCTCTGTGGTGACAGTTCAGAGCCTGGAGCCTGCTTTGGGTTCTGTGTCTCCCTCTCTCTCTGCCCCTCCCCTGCTCTCACTCTTTTTTTCTCTCTCTCAAAAATAAACATTAAACAAATTTAAAAAAGGTTTAAAAAAAGAAAAATGACTACTTTTCTGAAATGACTATTTTTACTTAGACCTGCAAATCATGTATCTAGCAATGGCACCTTTATTGGTTTCCTAGGGTTGTCATAAAAAAGCACCATGAACTGGGTGGTTTAGAATAATAGAAATGTATTGTCTCACAGTTCTGGAGGCTAGAAGTTCAAAATCAAGGTGTTGGAAGGGCCATGTTCCTCTGTAATCTGTAAGTGAATCCTTTCTTGCCTCCTTCTACCTTTTGGTGGTATGACAGTAATCTTGATGTTCATTGGCTGGAAGCTGCATGACTATAACATCTGCTTTCTTGTCATAAGGGGTTCTCCCTGCATGTCTCTGTCTTTACATGGAATCTTCTTAAGCCCACCAGTCATACTAGATTAGGAACTCACCCTATGCCTGGATGTTCTCTAAAACTTTACCAATTCTGTCCATAATGACTCTATTTCCACTAAGGTCACAGTGTGAGGTATTGGGGATGAGGACCTCAACATATATCTTTTTGTGGTGGGATTCAATATAATGCGCAATAGTGCCCAAAAGCCCAATGGCAAGGATATTTAATTCTTATATTCATAAACACAGGTGAACTGCTTACTCCCCAATGCATATTCTTTCATGTGTATTTGCTTGTTATCATTGTAAACAGCATTTTGAGGAGGACGAGGGAGAAAACCAACGATTGGTACTGTGATCTCCCAGTTTCTTTCAGTGGTACTTGATAGTCACTCTTTGAAGCCCGAGTTAAAGAATAAGGATGGACAACTGGTTACTTCACTATCTACCTTATATATGACACTAACATACTTATAATCATCACTGGAGTCCATAGTCATCTACAATGAGACCCTGATGTTGTTAGATTAGTGGACTGGAATCTTGTCAGTTTGTTCTAAACTAGAAAAAACTTAATGAAATACTCTTTATTTATATACGTTTTCATAAAATTGAGTGCTTTCAATTCTTAAAATGAGTGAGTTATGAATGCATTAACCATTTAATAAGAGATTGTAATAACCACAGGGCAGGTTTAAATTGTCATACATGAAGAAGTCAAAGAGTTTTCTCTTTGGATTAGTTTATTTCTTACTTTTTAAATAGTCCCTATGACATATCAGACACAGAAAATACATTAATATGCCTACAAAAGGAACTTACAGTCATGACAGTAGAGTTAAGTGGTTGTGCCAACCCTTCCACAGATAACAATGATAAAAACTACATAAACATCAAAAAAAACCTATTAATTTCAAGATACTGGATGTGTCCAAGAGTGTACAAAGCCGTGAACAGTTTATTCTTTAAAAAAAAGAAAGAAAGAAACACATAGTTACAAAGTGTAAGAATTGGGAGTATTTCCCAATTCCCATGGTGACAATAGAGGAAAATGGTGGTGGAAAAACAAAGTCTTGTCAAATGTGTGCAGAAATCAGAATTTACAGCTGGCAAAGCACTTGGAAATGTAAAGATGAAGCTCTGAGAGCAAGACAATTGCAGAGGAAGGAAACCAAAAATGCAGTGTCTAGCTGACAGATATACTATGCATAGTGAGGGAAAATTCTATAGGGCCTGCAACAAAGCAGGAAGAGGTCAGAGAGGAATCTACTTTTGAAAGATAAAAGATGCATGGGGCAAGATATATAATTTTTCTGCTTTCTAAGCTGAATACATTTTCCAGTTGCATGAAACATAGCCAGCAGAAGGCTGAAGCCTCAGGGATTTGAAGTTTCAAAAGTGAGATCCTAAGGATATGCCACACAAGCTAGATTTAGAAGGAAATTCCTACAGGCAAAAGGCTATAGAAAGGGGAGTCTCAAAATATGAATAAAATCTTGGCCAAAATCCCTCATTGTCAGGTTACACAGGCACAGGGAAGAACTCCAAGAGGTTAGACTAATAAAAGCATTTGGAATTCGTAAGAACAGTTTAGAGATATCAGTAGTTGCATACTACAAGAAAAAAACATTGAGTTTCATGTTCAGGAAGATTAACTGAATTAAGCACAATTCTCAGAATACTACAAAATCCAATGTCACAACAATGTACTATCTTTAATGTCCAGTTTACAACCAAAAATTACTAGACATGCAAAGATACAGAAAGTGTGACCCATAAATAGAAACAAAGACAGTCAACAGAAACTGACTTCCAGTGATCCCAGGTGTGGATTTAGGAGATAAAAACTTTAAAGCAGTGATTACAAATATGTTCAAATAATTAAAGAAAGTATGATGCCAGTGAGTGAAAATATAAGAAACTTCAAAAAAGAAATAAATCCATAGAAAAGAAATTTGATAACTGAAAAACTCAATAAACTCTAAAAATTAACTAGATAGGCTTAATAGTATATTGTAGATAGCAGAATAAGCTATCACAAAACTTGAAGATTGACCAATGCAAATTACCCAATTAGAAAAACAGAGAAAAAAAGAATGAAGGAAAATAAATAGAGTCTAAGAGGCCTATGAGAGAATATCGGGTAAGCTGTTATACACGTAGTTGGAGTTCCTAAAAGAGAGGGAGAAATGATCGTGAAACATTTTTTTTGAATGAAAAATAGCAGAATCTTTCCCAAATTTGATGGAAACTGTTAAATTCAGATACAAGTAACTTAATAAAGAAAAATATTCCTAAAATATTGTGGTTAAACTGTTGATATCCAAAGATAACAAATAAAATCTTAAACTCAGCCAGAGAAAACATACACATTAATAATAGGTGCAGAATGCTATGATTTATTGACTTCTACAAATGAACTATGGAGGCCAGAAGATATTGAAATGACACAATAAAACTACTAAAAGAAAAAAAAAAAGGTGTCAATAATAAATTCTAAAGTTATCCTAAAAAATAAAGTGAAATGAAAACATTTTCAGATAAACAAAAACTGAGAAAATTTATTATCAGAATTGTATTACAAATAATGTAAGGGAAGGTGTTCAGGCTATATAAACATATTTCTTTTCTTAATTTCTTTAAAAGAGAAATGGTAGTCTAAAGAAAAACAAACAACCCCCTTGCAAAATTAACCCCTAAAAACAAGCAAACCATACAAACAAAAAACAAAACTGATTTACTAGTTTATCTCCTAACTAAATTAAAACAAATATCAGCAACAAAAAACAATATATGTAGAAAAAGTCAAAGTATCTAGAAATTAAGTAACGCACTTCTTAAAAACCATGGGAGAAAGAAGCAATCACAAATAAATTAAAATTATCCTGAATGGAATAAAAAATGAAGACAATATGAATGAAAATTTGTGGAACATAGCTAATGTGGTGGTTGGGGAAATTTTACAGCTTCAAAGGCATATATTAGAAAAAGAAAAAAAAGGGCAAAGTCAATTAGGTATGCTTCTAGCATAGAAGGAAGTAAACTGGACTCCCAAAGATATCTATGCTCTAATCCCTGGAACCTGTAAATATGTGACCTTAGATGACAAGAAAAACTTTGCAGATGTGACTACAGCCCTGAGATGGGGAGGTTCTCCTGCAATATTTGGATTGGCCCAATGCCATCACCTGTGTCTCTGCAAGTGGAGGAACTTTCCCAGTTGGGTTAAAGAATAAGATGGAAGAAGGAAGGAAGATTTGAAGGGTGAAAGGGACTTGACACACCATTTCCAGCTTCAAAGGTAGAAGAAGGAGTCCATAAACCCAGAAATTACCTTTAGAAGATGGAAATGACCCCCAGCTGATATCAGCAAAGGAATGGGGTCTCAGTCTACAACTGCAAGGAATCAAATTTTGCCAAAACTACAAACAAGTGAGGAAAGAGATCCTTCTCCCAAGTCTCCTGAAATGAATGTGGCTCAGCTGATGCTTTGGTTTTGGCCCAGTGAGATCTGTCAGACTTCTGATATAGAGAACTACACAGTAAGAAACTTATTAAATTGCTTAAGTCACTAAGGTTTTGGCAATACGCTACAGCAGAAGTAGAAAATGAATGGATGGATTAAAAAAAGCAAAACAGAAAACACTAACTACTAATATTAAGAAAGCCAAAATGCTACCACTGATCCTATAGCACTCAGAGGATATGAGAATATGATAAACATTTTATGGTTATAATTGTGATAGCTCAGATAAAATATACAAATTCCTTGACTAACACAAATGGCCGAAGTTAACATAAGATGAGACAGAAAATTTAAATAATTCTGTATCTATGAATGAAATTGAATTTGTAACTAAAAGTGTTCCCACAAAGAAAACTCCAGGCCCAGCTACCTTACTGATAAATTCTATCAAACATCTAGGGGAAAAAAATCTAATCCTACACAAAATATTTCAGAAAAACAAAGAAGGAAGGATACTTTCCAACCTATCTTATAAGATAAATATTATTCTGAGAGGACAGCAGACACATTCATTAAAAGAGAAGAAAGGAGCCAACCCGTACCTTCATGAACAAAGACACAAAGATCCTTAATAAAAATATTAGCAAATAAGTCCTCAGTATATAGAAAGACAATACCCTTTCATTGTTAAGACTTTCAGCAAAGGAGGAAAAGAAGACTTCCTTATTTGGTAAAGGGTGTGTTGAAAAACCCTTCATGGCCGCTATAAACATTGGGGTACAGGTGCCCCTATGCATCAGTACTCCTGTATCCCTTGGATAAATTCCTAGCAGTGCTATTGCTGGGTCATAGGGTAGGTCTATTTTTAATTTTCTGAGGAACCTCCACACTGCTTTCCAGAGCGGCTGCACCAATTTGCATTCCCACCAACAGTGCTAAATGTCCATCAACTGATGAATGGATAAAGAAATTGTGGTTTATATACACAATGGAATACTACGTGGCAATGAGAAAAAATGAAATATGGCCTTTTGTAGCAACATGGATGGAACTGGAGAGTGTGATGCTAAGTGAAATAAGCCATACAGAGAAAGACAGATACCATATGGTTTCACTCTTATGTGGATCCTGAGAAACATAACAGAAACCCATGGGGGAGGGGAAGGAAAAAAAAAAAAAAGAGGTTAGAGTGGGAGAGAGCCAAAGCATTAGAGACTGTTAAAAACTGAGAACAAACTGAGGGTTGAGGGGGGGTGGGAGGGAGGGCAGGGTGGGAGGGAGGGCAGGGTGGGTGATGGGTATTGAGGAGGGCACCTTTTGGGATGAGCACTGGGTGTTGTATGGAAACCAATTTGACAGTAAATTTCATATATTAAAAAAATAAATAAATAAATAAATAAAAAAAAAAAAAAAAAAAAAAAGAAAAACCCTTCATGGAAATCATACTCTGTGGTGAAAGACTGAATGCTCCCCCTAAGACGGAGAACAAGAAGGGATGTTCATTCTCACTATTTAGATTCAATGTTTTACTGGAAATCCTGGCTATTTCAATCAGTTAAGATGAGGAATAAAAGAAATATAAATTTGAAAAGATGAAGTGTTTTGATCAAAAGTTGACATTGTATTTGGAAAGTCCTAAGAAATACATATGCAAAAAATATGCACTAGAACTAATAAGTAAATTTGTCAGGATAGCATTATGGGAGGTGAGTACACAAAAGCCACAAGTATTTATATATACTAGCAACAGAAGTTGGAAATGAAATAAAAAAAAATACAAGTCCACCTTAATAACATCCAAATGCATTGTATACTTAATTCATAAATTTAACAAAAATGGTAATATACTTGTTTACACAAAGTACAACCCATTGCTGAAACTAAAGAACAACTAAATAAATGTTTATGGATGGAGACTCAAGGTAGTTAAAATGTCAGCTCTACAAATTGAACTATATATTAAATAAAACTCTAATAAAAATTTCAGCAGCCTTTTTGAGGGAAAAATTTACAAGCTAATCCTAAAAATATATGAAAATGACAACAAGTTAGAATAGCCAAAGTAATTTTGAAAAAGAACTTACACTACCTGTTTTCAGGACTTAGTACGAAGCCAAGGGAATCTCTACAGTGTGGAATTGTGAAAGCATAGATTATGTAACTCAACAGAGATTCCAGAAAACAACCAACACATATATGGTCGATTGGTTTTTGGCAAACGGTTCAAGATCATTTAATTGGGAGAAAGAGTTTATCAGTAATGCTATTGAAGCATTTACATATCCATAAAAAAAGATGAACCTTGATTTTTCACCTCATACCAAAGATAAAAATTAACATGGATCATAGATGTATATATTAAAACTGAAATTATAAAACTTATAGGGGGAAACAAAAGAAAAATATTTTTCACTTCCTAATAGGTGATGTCTTAGAGAGAACACAAAAAGTATGAACCATAGAAGAAAAAAATTCATACACTGATTATATAGTATGTTTAATTAGGATTAATCCAAATTGAAAAATATTACTCCTTGAAAGACACAATGTTTTTAAGGTTTATTCATTTATTTTGAGAGAGAGAGAGAGAGAGAGAGAGAGAGAGAGAGAGAGATGGAATCCCAAGTGCAGAGCCCAACACAGGGCTCCATCTCATGAACTGTGAGGTCATGACCTGAGTCAAAAATCAAGAGTTGGACGCTTAACTGACTGAGCCACCCAGGTGTTCCAAAAGATACAAAAAGAAAAGTCACATACTGGGAGGAAATAGTCTCCATACAGATATTTGAAAAAGACTTCTCCCCAAAATATGAAAGGAACTCCTACAACTAAATATTAAGAGAAAAATGGACAAAAGATTTGGACAGACACCTCACAATAAGGCAGTGAGTATATAAAAACATGTTCAGCGTCGTAACTTCTCAGGGAATACTGATTAAAACCATAGTGAGATAGCACCACATACCCATTAGAATGGCTAAAATGGGAAAGAGTGGCAGTTTCAACTGTTGGCAAAGATATCTAGCAACTAGAATCCTGGTACACTGCTGGATAAAGCATAAAATTTTACAACACTTCGGGAAAATGCTTGGTTTGTCCTTATAAAGTTAAATATACGCCTATCATAAGATCCAGCATTCTTACTTTTATCTATTACCTGAGTGAAAAGAACTCCTCCTATGGCCACATGAACACTTGTAGGTGAATGTTCATACAGCTTTGTTGATAATAGCTTCCAAATGGAAACTACCTAAATGCCCGTCAACAGATGAATGGATACACAAAGTATGGCATATTCATACAATGCAGCAACAAAAGAAAATCTACTGATGTGCGGCACCTGGGTGGCTCAATCACTGAAGCATCCAACACCCGATTTCAGCTCAGGTCATGATCTCATGAGTTCGAGTCCTGCATGGAGCTCCGCGCTGACAGAGCAGAGCCTGCTTGGGATTCTCTCTCTGCCCCTCCCCAACTTGTTTTCTTTATTTCTCTCTCAAAATAAAGAAACTTAAAAAAATCCACTGATGCACATAACAATATGTATGAATCTGAAGGCGTTATGCTGAATGAAACAAGCCACACACAGAAGAGTACATACTGCATGAGGCCATTTACATGCAATTTTATAAAATGTAAATTAACCTGTAGTGACAGAGAGCAAATCAGTGGTTGCCTAAAGGCTAGGTGTGGAGCACAGGATTGACTACAAAGGGAGACAAGGAAATTTTGTATGGATGGAAATGTTCTGTACTATGTTAATTTCTGTACTGGTTTCACAGTGAACACCTTTGGTTAAAAACTCCTCAAACTGCACACTTAACATGGGTGCAGTCTATTGTATGTAAATTATACATCAATTTAGTTGATTAAAATCCCTATCAAATATCTTTCAAAATGAAGGGTTTTCGGGATTCACCACCAACCCCTCAATTAAATAGGTCAGCTGTATAATAGATATTCCTAGTATAATAGAAATACTCAAAAGTAGTGCATCTTCGAGGTATGTCTTTACCAGAAAAGCAAGCCATCCCATCTTTATGTTCTTGTAAGAACCTTTAAGAAGATGAATATGCAGAAATCATTATCTCCCATAATGTCATCCGTAGAATATAGGGCTGACTTAATATGCTTATTAATATGTGTATCATATACATATTCATATAAATGTGGTGGAATTAAACATGAACAAGAGAACGAGTTTTGTCCACTTCTCTGTGGTCCGCTTACATCATCCTATAACTCACAGATTCTGAGGAATGCTATTTGTACTGCTCAAGTGCTACTTTAAAAAGTACACAGAGAGGTGCCTGGGTGGCCCAGTTGGTCAAGCGTCGGACTCTTGATTTCGGCTCAGGTCATGATTTCATGGTGCATGAGTTCAAGCCCTGCATTGGGCTCCATGCTGACAGCATGGATCATGCTTGGGGTTCTCTCCTTCCCTCTTTCTCTGTCTCTCCCTCCCACTCTCTCAAAAATGAATAAATAAACATTAAAAAAAAGGTACACAGAAAATTTCACATTGTATGTTGTGGCTATAAAAGCAACTTTAGTAAAACGTTTCCCAGATCCCTTGAACCTTGCTTTCTTTTGGATGATACAGTTCCTTAAGAAAGTCTTGTAGGGATCCCAGCAAAGCCTAAGTTACCTTGTAAGAAAGAACTACCTTATTTTAGATGATCTGGTCCACATTCCAGCAGATTCTGCACATACACAGGACATCAGAGAACTGTCTACTACTGTCCCTACTTGCCATCTAATCCACTGGTTGTGTCTCATCATCTCCAATGATGCCTTATGTCTCCACTCTTCTTGGTGTCTTCATCTGAGTTCTTGAACTTGATACTTATTTGGATATTCTATTTTACTTTTTGGCTCTATTTCTGGATCTTTCTCAGCCTCCCTGACTCCATTCCTCACATTTCTCAGCCAATCTCCTGCACTTCTGTACTGAGACCCAGTTCTGGAGCCCAGCCCAGAGCACAGCCTAAAGTCTACTGATTAGGATAATAGTGACATCCGACATTCATTAAATATTTAATGAACACCTGCTATGTGCTAAGTATATCTTGCCTAGGGATTCAGCAGTAACAAAACAGACCAAAATGTCTGCCCCCATGAAACATCTTTTTAATGGAGACAGTTCTACAATAAATTAATTACACAGTATATGATGCACTATAAAAGAAGTGATAACTTTGGAGAGAAAGCCATGAAGGAGGATAAAGAAGGTTAGAGTGACTTGTACTTACAAAAAGGGTGGTCAGAGAAGGTGATATTTGGGCAAAACATGAAGGAAGTGAACAAGCAATAGATATGGATATCTAGAAGGAGCATGATCTAGGCTTAGAGAAGATCAGGTGCAAAGGTCCTGGAGTAGGAGCAGACCTCAAATGCTCTGTGTATGTAAAAGTACATGAACATGCCTAGAATATTAGGGGATGTGAGAAGCAAGAGTCAGGGAGATATGTAGGGTTATGTTATCCTTGTTGGCCCAGACAACTCCATTTTATGTGGTTGTCCCACAGTGATTATTAATGTTAATGCTTTCACTCTCAAAAGTGTCCAGGTTTAAATGACAAATTACATAGTCAACCTATTTAGTCAAATTTGCAGTACATGAATAGGATATCAAAAATCAAAAGGTATAAAAGGGCATATAGTAAATGCAAGCCATCCTCTCATCCCTATGTCCCAGGCTTCCAGTTTCCCTTCTTGGAAACCAATGTTACAAGTTTCTAAGGCATCTTTATTGCAGTGTCTTGAACAGAGGAGTAACACCATGTGACTTACATTAAAAAAATTGTTAATATATTTAAAATTTTAAATGTTTATTCATTTTTGAGAGAGAGAGAGACAGAGAGAGAGAGAGTATGAGTGGGGAGGGACAGAGAGAGAGGGAGACACAGAATCCAAAGCAAGCTTCAGGCTCTGATCTGTCAGCACAGAGCTTGACATGGGGCTCGGAAAGACAAACCGTGAGATCATGACCTGAGCCAAAGTTGGACGCTTACCCAGCTGAGTCACCAGGGCGCCCCTGACTGACATTTCTAATGGACCGCTCAGGCGGTAGAAGAGATTGCCGTAGAAGCTCGGGGCCAGCTAGGAAGTTACTACAATAATCCAGGGTAGCAAAGAACTTCGTTAACTCTGCTACCTAAAGACATGGGGAAATAGAATCATATATTTTTTTTTTACCTTTAGAAAGAATTAGCATGTGTATCTTTGGGTTAGAACAGCATTGTGTGAGCTCACCAATCTCAATTAGTCTCCCCCATAGTTTCTATCAGAGCACTTGAAGTTTTCCTTCACAGCACATAACGTGACTTGTAAGGACATATTTCGTGGCCATTTGTTTAAAAATGTCTTACATTTTAAGTCTCTTTTTTTTCTTACATTCTTCTTTTTAGTTTATTGAATTCTAGTTGACACAGTGTTACATTCGTTTCAGGTGTAGAACAGTGATCTGACACATCTGTGCATTATGCTCTGCTCATCATAAGTGCAGTTTCCATCTGTCCCCACACAGCACTTCTGCAATACCTTTGACTATATTCCCTGTGCGGTATCTTTCATCCCTGTGATGTGTCCATTCCATACCTGGAAGTCTGTATCGCTTATTCCCCTTCACACATTTTGCACATCCCCAACCTCACCCCATCTAGAAACCACCGTAGTTTATTCTATGTGTTAATGGGTCTCTTTCTGTTTTGTTTTGTGTTTTAGATTCCACATATAAGTGAAATCATAGGATATTTGTCTTTCTCTGTCTGACTTCACTGAGTATAATACCCTCTAGGTCCATCCATCCATTTTTCCAAAGAAGCCATACAGATGGCCAGGAGACACCTGGAAAGATGTTCAACATCACTCTTCATCAGGGAAGTGCAAATCAAAACCACAATGAGTTATCATCTCAAAGCTCTCAGAAAGGCTAGTATCAAAAATACAAGAAATAACAAGTGTTGGTGAGGATGTGGAGAAAAAGGAACACTCGTGCACTGTTAGTGGAAATGTAAACTGGTACAGCTACCGTGGAAAACAGTATGGATGTTCCTCGAAAAATTAAGCAGAGAACTACCACACTATCCGGTAATTCCACAATTTGGCATTTACCCAAAGAAAATGAAAACAACTAATTTGAAAAGATACGTGCACCCTTGTTTACTGCAGAATTATTTACATTAACCAAGATATGGAAGCAGCCTACGTGTCCAAAGGTAGATGAACAAAGATGATGTGGCATTCATAGACAATGGAGTGTTACTCAGCCACAAAAAAAGAACAAGATATTGTCATGTGCAATGGTTTAAGCTTCTTGAGGATCATATATGTTTCTTTAGTCAGTATACATCAGTGTCTTCTACAGAACAGACATTTAAGGACAAAGTTTGAATGAATGAATGAGTGAATGAGGAAATTACACGTGCTATCTTGCCACTCTTCCTACAAAAATAATCTAGGAACAACTAGCCTTCTCTCTACCTCCCTCCATTGACCTGGGTTTCTAAATGATGAATTAACCTTTAGATCAGAATAAAAGGGAAAAAACTTAAACCAGTTTCCCTCTCTCTCTATATCTCATGTATCTCTCTATCTTCATCCTTGTGAAAACAATAGAAAACCAAGGAGGCAGGAAGGAAACAGAGGATTATAAGATTTAGTGTAACTAAGCATTTACATACTTTCTGAGGAAATATATGATGGGTATATTAGAACAGTTTTGGTAATAGGCATTAGACAATATTCTAATTAATGCATAGGTTATAAACTGACTTTTTTGAATTATTTCATCACTCTGAAGTGTTAGGGATTGGTGCACATAAGAATATTTTTATGTGTTGAAAAAAAGCATTGCTATACATCTTAGTTTCAAGGAGAGATATTCTCTTTATTTTCTTGGGTCACATGTGGAAGCATCTCAACAGATGATAGAACAGCATTCCTGATACACACTGACTGTTCTGTTGCAATGTGTCTTTCTAGTCCTGTGGGCAATTTACCACATCAGTGAAGGGAGAACAGGGCACAAATTCAAGGGACTGGCCTAACCACACATCAGCTAAGCACAAATGCACAGGCCAGGACTTGTAGTCAATTAACTCATCGCCCTCTTGTATTTTGTTTGAACCACTTGACCACAGTGGCTGCCCAAACTGACATTCCCCTTTCTCTTCCTTGAAAGTTACCCATCTTCAGCTGGGCAGAGTCAAGAAACTTGACTATTTGATGGGGCCACTTCCTCTTGGCAAAGATGAAGAGACAGAGGCCCAAGAAGATTAATTAACAAAGTCACTGGTAATCAAGTATTAGGATGGATAGCTCCTGATGCCCAGCTCAGTATTTTTTGCTTCTTATTATAGTGAAAAAAATACACAATTGAGACTGCATCAATAAATAATAATAATTTTTAAAAAGCACAAGAAAGAGAAAACACCTATGTGGCTATAGAAAAATTGCTGAAGGAAACGTGAGAAGAATATGCCAGTTCCAAGAGGTTGGAAACAATACATCATAATTTTTCTTGATCCCGGGAGCCTCATACTATGCTGAGTTTGTCATAGGCTAATTAATCAAATTACACTTTTTAGTCTACCAGTTGAACTTCTGCTACATTTGTAAATCCCTGGATGACCAAGATATGGCTATTTCATTTTTCAATTCCCCACAGATCCTAACATAGTTGATACTTAATAAACATTTATAATGAATTGAGCAAATGTCATATTTTCAAAAAGCATTATTTATACTTTTATATTGCCTTTACATTTTCATTCCAGCATCATATATAATCCCATCTGTTTGTATGTCTACGTGTAAAACAACGTTCACCCTCTCCTTAAGGCATTTCCTACTTCAACATCCATGCAGTTATAAGCTGAAAACTATTCCCAAACACCACAAGAACTAAATGGCAAATGCAGAACTATTGTTAAAGAATTTTGCTCTTGAAATTGTAATGTCATAGCATTTCAGCAAGGGAAGACGAAAGGACATTCCGATATTATGCGTGCTTAGATATTGGGATGTGGGGTTATTACTGGTTCTTTTTTATTGAAAAAAAATGGATAGGGTAAAATCTAACTAAAGTAATTTCAGTGTTATTCAATATTTTATTAATGGGGGAAGCATCATTTTAACTGCAGCAATCTATAGAATTATGGACTGATTACTAGTTCAAATGACAGAGTCCTACAGTGAAACCCATAATTTTACATTACATTCTGCAAGAGATGATAGCAGTTCTCCACATATAATGGTATCGCTAGCCCGGAATCTTGTTAACACTCATAGTCTGAGAGGTAGTGCTTATCCTCTCTCGTTCTTATTTTGAATCAGAAAGAAATTTTTTTCAGAGGTCTACTGGCCTTTATTCTTCAGAGATGGGATTTTGGTCAATTAGATATTTTCATGGAGGTGACACCTTGGTAAGAAGTTTAAGAGTTTAAGTAGCATGGTAAAATTATAAGGAAATTAATCTTTTTTTATTAAAAAATAAATTAAGAAATGCCGGTGCCTTGGTTGAACTTGCAGTTAGCTCTTTGTAGCTATTTTAGTCACCGATTCTATGGAAAGTAGCTTCAGAGTTACTTGCTTGTTACTGGGCAACAATTTATTCCAATTATAACTGAAATGTTCCTAATAGACAGTTACTGGCGGATAAAAACAGATTTTAAAAATGAACTACTAAATCCATAGTATTTCCTCTTGATGCAAGAGGCAGAAATTATTCTAACAATTGACACTTTCTAATGTTCTGAGGTCCTTTTAGACATTTCAAGTGATTTGGGGGGCATCAGTGAGGACCCATGGGGTGGCATGGTTCAGAGCTGTTAAATGTAGAAATGACACAATTAGTTTAAACAGCTACAGAGACTAGGGACCAAATGTTACCAGAGCATAGAATGCCATATTCTCTATCAGATGCAAATGACATACAATCTTCAAACTTTCATAGGAGAGTTTTCTTTAAAAAAGGTCTTAATGGCCATTTGGCAACTATATTCTCGACAGTCTCCCTATTACTTTTTTTACTTATCTATTAAACACAAAAAACAAAACACAAAATACCATAGTTAACAAACAACAATGAAGAACAGCATAAAATATCCCTTGATATCTTACATGTATTTTTCTTTTTTTTTCCAATATATGAAATTTATTGTCAGATTGGTTTCCATACAACACCCAGTGCTCATCCCAAAAGGTGCCCTCCTCAATACCCATCATGTATTTTTCAAGGTAAAAAAGAGAAAATCTCTATTCCTAAGTTTCTTGACCCAAATCCAGCCCAACTCACAGACAAGCCTAAACCTTCCCATGTATATTCCAGCTTCCGAGGAGAGTCTGGAGAAGCTCAAATGAAGTTTGCCACATGGATATATTTTCAAATGAGATATTTGGTTTGCAAGAAAGGTTTTTTTGTGTTCTTCCTGCTCTATAATATTAAAATGCAGTAAAAAAAATACACTGACCGTAGTTGCCAACTGACATAAAATTTACATGTGTCAAAGGAAGGAGTACATTGATTATGGATTTAACCTTGGGAACTTCATCACATAGTCAACAGTTACGTGTTTTGAAATGTGTCTTAAAGGATCAGATCAGTTCTCATGGAAATCAGGAGAGATGTTGCTGAAAATTTATACCATTTAGCTTCTGTTTCTCCCCGTAACAGAATAACAGGCAAGAACATTTTCAGCCCCAGTCCCAGGCAGAGTCTATAGAAATACTTGTTGAATTTAATTGGGTTGAATTAAAATTTGTCCTTTTCAAGAATAAAGTTGGCATCTCCAGTTCAAGGTCCCCAAATGATCTAGGCTCTCCACAGTTGACTGTCTAATGAACTCCTGACTAGTTACAGATCAAAGGGATTAAAATGACTTTACTCAGCACTCACTTGTGTCTGTTTCATTATCTGGACTAAGGAAGTCTAGGATAATTACGGTGTTACTTAAAAAAAAAAGTTTCATCGTTGTACTTCCTGTTTGGTGAGTAAACAACAGAACAGTTATGGTCTGTAACGGACCTATTAAAACCCTAACACCCCTACAAACGAGTAAGTTGGAGAACTCAAGCATTCTCCCTGACAGGACACTGAAATGTCAACCCTAAACCATCAACAACTCATTGCCATAGTGCGACAATCTTAACCTTGTTAAAACTGGGTGACCAGTCAATTCGCAGAGAGAAGCATCATCAGGATACCTAGGAATGCTGTTATTACCCATTATAAGTATGACGCGAGGGTCACATATCAGGCAATTACACCTTTTCATTACATGCTAACCCCTCACGGCAGGGATGCCACGCTTATGACTGCATTAGACAGACAAAGCCTTCAGCTCTTTAAAAAAAAGAAAAGCCAAAAAAAAGCAGGGGGGGGGGGGCAGGAAAAAAAGGAAAAGATAAAAAAATTAAATTCGTTTTCTTACCAGCACGTTGCAGCACAAATTCGCTCACAGGAGTGTTGCCTTTACAGGTTTCTCTTTTAATTATCCTGGAAGCAGGGAGACAAAAAAAAAAAAAAAAAAAAAAAAAAAAAAAGGCAAAGAAGAAGAAGCAGGGTGGTTAAATTAGCGTGCTGGAATCTTTTCAGTTTGTCGCAGAGTAGAAAAATAAAAAAGGGGGAAAAAAAGGCTCAGTAATTTAAATTTGCTCTCAGTTCAGGCTGCATCGTTGGGTCCCGCCCCTTCTTCCCGCTGGGTTCCACTACCTGCAAGGCTGGAATTGACAGCTACTGTGCAAACAAAAAAAGGAAACAAGCATGCTGGGACCATTCTGACTGCTGTTTGGGTCTCACTTGTCCTGACAACTAAAAATCATCAGTGGAAAGGTATTCTACATTTTCTACTTGAAGGATTTTTGCATGCAATTCCCTTCCATGTTAAGGATACACATACAGCTCATGATGATGGGGTTTGATTACTGTTTGGGTTTTCTTTTTTCCTTTCATTGTTTTGTTTTTCTAAATATGTATAATAATCATAGTTACTGTTATTATTTACATTTTTACTGTTTTCAGCTGTTCAGTGTCATTCTTTGCATTTCTTACTGTCCTGTCCTCCTCTCCAAGACATGTTCTCTCCTGTGTTTTCCTTTCAGTCATAAACACTGAAATTTCTAGGGACGGTAGAAATGCCAAGATTAACAGAGTTGCCACTTCTCATTTGAATGCTTTTTTTTTTTTTTTTCTATTTTTGAGCATTTAGTATTGAGAATAGTTCAAGGGACAGAAGGGCCTAGGAAGGAGATTCCATAAGCACCAGAAACTTTTAAAAAGGATGAGATAATAAGGCAAAAAGCTCATTTTCATATTTATGAATGAGGCAAATAGCTACAAACCATATACGGAGATGGGGTATACATTGCATATTTAACCTTAAGGCGTAGAAAACCACTTTAATTTTAGCCAACGAAATAAAATGGCTACTTCATGTGCAGCATATTCTGTCAGTGTGTAGCAGGAGGAATCATGGGAGATAATAAAGCCCGTCCTTCTGTCAGAACGTAAATAGCTTATGGAGGATTTTCAGTAAGTTTTATTGTTGTTGTGGTTGCTGTTTGCTAAACTTTCACTTCAGGTGAGGCTGCTGTAGGCTACTTTGGTATGGAAGCTATGACATGCCTGCACATGTACGGATTATCTACACGTTAGCCTCTTCATCTGAAGCACTGCTTCTAGAATGGTATATATAGCACTGGGTCTCCTATGAAAGCACGGACTTTCTTAGATAATCCTCCTGCTCCAACCGAGTACTGTGCTGAGCACTGTGTCACGTGACATAATCAGGGTGCCGCGGTTAAGGCGTAAAGGATAAAATGCACATGGTTCTTTGCTAGTGGCTGCTAACATGAAGCAAAGTTATTCGTACAGATGTGACAGCATTTAATTTACTTTTACTTGTTAGGTTTTGTATTTTTAAAAACCTTTTCCTCTTATCCCTACCTCAAGCCGTTTAAATGCATTTCACTGTTCCTGCACAATATGGAGAAGCCCTGAAAGCCAACAGTGAGCCTGACCTAAGGGACTTGACTTTTTAAAGTCAGATTTTCAAAAGAGAAATGATTTGCAATGTAACTGAAATAAACATGATTTGGCTTTCTCAATTGGTAAAACCTTAGCTGAATATCAGATATCCATATTGTCATTTGAAATTTCACCCTAAAGTCAAACCAACCAAAAATGGAAAGACTGAGGAAGCAATGAGCAAAACTATATATTTGCCTTGTATTATAAACTTTATCAGGATTACTTTTCTGGTAGCAATGAATGCCTTTACTCGACTCCCATGAGCAGCTATAGCGTAGAAAAATAAGGCAGCTCAAGTACTCAAGAAGCCATGTTAACTTCCCAGGTAGTTAGGCAATCAGCTTTAATGAAACAGTGGTAAATTACACCAATGTGCTAATTATGGTACTTTGTCACAGCATAAAATGCAATAAAACCAACCCATGCTTTGGCTTGGAAAGTGTTATGCATAGATTTTTTTTCAAAAGATTTAACAGAAGAGAGGTTTTATTTTCCTAAAGCATTCTGTAATTTCAAGTGGAGTTTTCGCAATCCTTTTCTGTAAAAGAAGGCTTCTAGGAAGATATGTAGAGCTGAAAATATATAGAAGAAAAAATATATGTAGAAGAAAAAAATATGTAGAAAAATATGTACAAGGAAAAAATATGTAGAGCTCGAAAAAAGCAATGATAATGGCTTTTTAAAACTGGTGTCTTACCTTATAATTATACAGTTTTATGATGACATGCCAATATTAAATACTTTGGTATCATTGTGAAAACATAACACACATAGAACATATTAGGATATATACAAATATA
Source organism: Panthera onca (assembly GCF_046562875.1). Classification (NCBI taxonomy): domain Eukaryota; kingdom Metazoa; phylum Chordata; class Mammalia; order Carnivora; family Felidae; genus Panthera; species Panthera onca. The sequence goes on along the minus strand of NC_138345.1, from coordinate 9,486,870 downwards.
CACAGAGCTGCACATGTTGGTTTATATTCTGAACATCTCTGTTTTAAATGAAGAAGAATATTTTTACATTGTCAATGCTGACTGAGTGCAGTTAGCAGAATAGCAGTCTCAAGCAAATAAAAAATCCCGACACTGAACCTTAGAGAAGGAATAGGCTTTAAGAAATGTATGAATGAGCCCTGTGATTTCACTGGACATTGAACCTGTGACTGCAGAAGTTACTGCTTGGTGTTGGGGGACTGAGTACCATCTTACTGGGTATCTCATAACCAACCTGGGAAAAAAGTCACTTCAAAAATACCCTACTGAATTGTTAGGAGTTCTGGGTAGGCATATACATTTATATGGCTTTCAAATCATGGAAAAGTGCCTTAAAGAAACACACTGAACAAGTGTATTGGAAATGTTTTTTAGAGAAATTCTTTCAATAGTTTTAATGTCATACACGACTTAAATGTTCATTCTCAGAGAAACTTAATGTCAGGATGGGAAATGCTAGTTCATTTTTTTAAAGTGTATCACACGAATACATTTTTATCTTCTCAGTTATAGTTGACAATTTTTTCAAACTCACTGCGTATTTTAAAATTATTTATTACTTTTTGATAAATGTCTCCCTCATTCTGGATCAACTCTCTTTAGCGTGATTTTACTGTTTTGTCTTTGGGGCAGTGAAGCACTTCCTAGTGAATGGTAAAATGTGATCCTGATGTCTTACTGACTACACTACCCAATGAATAATGGTTTCTTATTTCAGTAGGGTTCTGAGAAATTGCTTATATTTATTATATTACTTAATTAATATAATTAATCCCTTTAAATGTGAATAACTAAAAAATACCTCACCACTGTCATAAAAATTTATCTGCTACTCTTGGATTGTCTTTTTTTTTTTAAGTTTATTTCTTTACTTTGAGAGAGACAGAGACAATGCCAGTGGGGGAGGGGCAGAGAGAGTGGGATAGAAAGAATCCCAAGCAGGTTCCACACGGGATTTGAACTCATGAAACCATGAGATCATGACCTGAGCCAAAAACCAAGAGTCAGATGCTTAACCAACGGAGCCACCTAGGTGCCCCACTCTTGGGTTGTCTTTTGAAACATGTTTCCATTATTAAATCAATTTTATTACATTTACGAAAAGTAAGTTTGAGTTTTTGAACACACACTTTACACACACAGACACAGAATTTTGGTTTTAAGGAGGTTTTCACTATCATTTCTTTAGGACCAAGTAAATACCCAGTTCAGTCTGGGTGTTCAGATTATGAAAGTATTAACTCAGAAAATGACACTTGGCCTAGGACAGAACCAAGACTGTAGGGTACCTCAGACTTCCCTACCCTGCTAACTAACATAGTCTCACACAGAAGCAAACATCTGACAAATGGAAGTATGCTTTTAGATTGAACTCAATGCTGAAGTGTAAGGGAGCCCCTCTGGGTATGAGCTCAAATGGCTAAACATAATGTCTCTTCATTAGTGGTGCCGGGAACACGTGATACCTGAAGAATAACGGTGGTTTAAAATGGGAAACAACGTTAAATTCTATTTATACATTGCTCTTCTGATAGGCATAGCATGCACACAAGATGTAAGAAGAGGACCCGGTAAACCACAGAAAATACAGAAAAGAACACCCAACTTAGACATGTAAAAAAATAGAGCACTTTATTTGTTTGTTTTTAAAATTTTTTGATATTTATTTTTGAGAGAGAGAGAGAGAGACACAGAGACAGAGAGCGAGTGGGGGAGGGGCAGAAATGGAGGGAGACAGAATCCGAAGCAGGCTCTAGGTTCCGAGCTGCCAGCCCACAGCCTGACGTGCAGCTGAAACTCATGAACCGTGAGATCATGACCTGAGCTGAAGTTGGATGCTTTGACTGGGCCACCCAGGCACCCCCCAAATAGAGCATTTTATAGAAATGCTCATTTCTTGATTAAACTGGCTGTTGGAATTTTGTGGAACAGATTGGAAAGGAGAAAAAGCTTCCTTAAAAATCAGTTGGTGAGAGATTATGGTCTGAGAAAGTTTAAGCAAAGACGAAAGTCCAGGGAAATTCAGGTCCCTGTACTGACCAAGGTGACATAGGGCTTATAGAATACGATCAGTAGAATACACTGGAAGGAGGGGTGACTTCTCCCTTGGATACAGAGGTGGACAGCAGCACAATTCACCCTGTGGGGGCTGCAGGGAGGTGCAAGTTTTGCATAGTGAGGGATGGTGTGGCTAGTTTGGAGCATGCCCATTTGAGAATTCAGCTGGACAAAGTACAGAAGATGGCCGGTGTCTGACTCTAGCTGCCAAGACAGGGATCAGTGCAGAGGTGATAATGATGAGAGTTATGAGCATAGGGCAGAGAGCACATAGTGATGAGCTCTTCAAGAGAATGCCAAGAAATGAGAGAAGAATTTCAGGGATGGTGAAGGTGGAGCTCAAGTGACAGATGAAGAAGTGACATCAGAGGTGAGAAGAAATGTGGAGCAAGATGGGGTCAAAAGATTCCAGAGCATCAGATTCTTCAAAGATTGCAAATATATATAACCTGGACTGGCATAGACTAGAAAATGCTGAGGAAACAGCAAGCTGAAGGCTCTTGGCAAAGCGATCTCGTTATACTGGTGGTGGGGTCAGCTGCCGGATAGCATTGGTAAAAAAAAGGAAATGCCAAAGGCAAAACTTCATGGAGTTAACTACAACACAACTTAATCTAATTAGAATTTATTAACCATTTTACAGCAGTTCTATTTGGCAATGTAGTCCAGTTTAGGTTGAGATAGTAAGGGACACAATGAAACAAGACTTCCAGGTTCTTATTCTCGATCTAGTTAGAATATATGAAAATCTAATTGGAGTATACTTGGGCTTTTTTCATAAACACAGTAAAGTACTGTAAATGTATTTTCTCTTCCTTATGATTTTCTTAATAGCATTTTATTTTCCTCTAGCGTACCTTATTGTAAGAATACAGTATATAATACATGTAACATAGAAATATGTTAATTGACTACTTTTGTTATCAGTAAGGCTTCCTGTTGACAATAGGTTATGAGTAGTTAAGTTTCTGTGGAGTCAAAAGTTCTACACAGATTTTCGACTGTGCAGGGGTCGGTGTCCCTAACCCTTAGGTTGTTCAAGGGTCAATTGTATATACAATTACATTTAAAGGTTTATTTTAGGGGCGCCTGGGTGGCTCAGTCGGTTAAGTGTCCGACTTCAGCTCAGGTCGTGATCCCACGGTTTGTGAGTTTGAGCCCCACATCGGGCTCTGTGCTTACAGCTCAGAGCCTGGAGCCTGCTTCGGATTCTGTGTCTTCCTCTCTCTCTCTGCACCTCCCCTGCTCATGCTCTGTCTCTGTCTCTCAAAAATAAATAAATGTTAATTTTTAAAGGTTTATTTTAGAAATCTTTCTCATGTGGAGAAAATTGTGATATGACTGAAAAGACAGCACACGTAAATGTGTATATGGCAATCCCTTCTTACCAATATATAGCATTTAATTTGGCAGAAACTGTATTTGTACCTAATTTTAAAGATGATTTATGGCACACCTAATAGACCAAGGGAATATTTGTTGGATAGCCATGTCTATACATATGAAGGGCACTATAATGCATCTTGTATTTAAACAAACAGCCCAGGAATCACACAAGCACACATGTAAAGTATCTCTTCAATTGTTACATTATATAATTGTTCATTCTGATATGAACTGGAATTATCCCATCCTTGTTTCAGGTTCTTCACTGTAGTCACTGCTCATGACTTTTCCCAAATTAAAATCTTTTCCCAAATTAAAATCTTTATCAATTGATCTCTAAGGAAGTTTAACCCTCCCATCTTACGGATGTTCTGCAAAATGCTCTGCAACATATTTATATTATCTGATACTGTTAGGAAGGCAGATTTAAATGACTTGCTATTTTGGCACATTAGCAAAGGAATATAGAATTTCATTACAAAACTCATAATTTCTTCCCAAGCCAGTGGTGAGTAAGTCTTTGTAAAGCAGAGTTATTTTCCCCAAACCATGATTATCTGCATCTATTAGAATTGACATAATTCTTCTTTTTTAGAAATAGGAAGAGAAACAAAGGGGGTGATACAGTGGAGAAGATCAGATGTGAATCCGAAAAATCTTCTTTATCTTTTTCTGAAATAATTTCCCATTGTCATTTAATTTAAAGCTGTTTCAAACTTGAGGATTGTAGGTACAGTTCTCCTGGATTCTGAGTTAACTTCTGGATAACACTTGCTACATTGTGCATAACATGTTACAATTTTTATTTATTTATTTAGACAGCAGTTGAACAATTCATAGTTACATTTTTTTTATGCTCTGTCTTGTGCCCTCTCCTTTTTCTGCAACAAGATATAAACTTGTAGCATTTCCATTACTTGCCAAATGCAGTCCAATATTTATCATTGTGTAAAAAAATCAAAACACAACAAAATAAACAAGCAACGATAAAACTAACTACCCCTAAGCTTGCTATTGTGAAAAGAAAAGGTCTTGCTTTATAATTTTGATGAAAAGGTAAGCCAGTACATTTTCATAGAAATATATTTGTATATTTTATTTTCCAAATGGTTTAGTCAAATGCAGACATGATGTGCTTAAATGATCCTGTGTCAAGACTGCACTGAGTAAAAGTGTCTTAAAGATCTATGTGCACCTTTATATGAAGTTTGTGTCTCATCATAGGAAATCACTGAAGTATTTTAAACAGGAGTAAGATATAATTATATATGTATTGTTGAAAAACAAATCTGTTAGCAGCATTTACAATAGGTTGAAGTGGTGAGAATTCCTTCAATGATATATTACGCCAATAATATTTTATCTTGCTTGGTTAAAAAACAGATTTAAGGTAGTTTACAGGGAAACATATAATTCAGCAATATAAAACATAATTTAATGATACTGAGGAGAGAGAAAAATAAAGGTACATATGCAAAGGAAATCAGGAATTAAATTAATGAACACAATGATACTGTAATATCATAGAAGTTAAGAGGCAATTTGGTTCTAATATTCCCAACCAATGTGAAATAGAAAACACAATCAGCTTCATGTGTCATACTGTTCATAAGATTAAAATAAACCAGTTGTTGGGGCACCTAGGTGGCTCAGTCATTTAAGAGTCCACCTCTTGATTTTGGCCCAGGTCATGATCTCATGGTTGTGAGAGCAAGCCCCAGCGGGCTCCATGCTGAGTGTGGAGCCTACTTGAGAGTCTCTTTCTCTGCCCCTCCCCCACTTGCTCACACATGCTCTCTCTCTCTTTCAAAAAAAAAACAAAACCAGAAACACAACAGCTGTTGAGAAATACAGATATTTGAGATGAGAAATTAGAAAGCTGTTCCTCTCAGTTTCTCCCAGAGAGGTCCCAAAAACCTCCTCAACACAAACATTTATATCTTATATACAATGGGCCTGGTTTTAGTCATAAATGGGCCAAACTTCTTATATCAAAGCTTAAAGTGATTATAATTTAGGCTGAAAACTAATCAAATGCTCCACCTCAGCGCTAAAACAAACCAGGAAAACACTGTAAGCAATTAACTAGTCAATTAAATAAATATTAAGACCTTAATTTGTGTCAGACCTTGTCCTAGTTACTAGAGATACAACTGGGAACAAGAACCAATATTTTCTTTCAGACAAGTGGGGATGAAGACAAGTTGATAGACAACCAAGACGAGTGATAAGTGTAAGGATGGGAAAGTGTATAGCCTGATATGGGTGGACGAAGAAAGGATAGTGTCAACTGAGGCTCAAGGAATCCAAGATGGCTTCCAAGGGGAAGTGACCTCTACATAGCATCCTGAAGAAGAAAAAAGTAAGGAAAGAAGTTACTAGGAAAATGGAAATAGATAAAACTGTCACACTCAAAGGGAACAAAGAAATGGACGACATTCCTCAAATGAATTAGGATTTGTATCTCCAGTGCATACAACAGAGCAATCTAAAAAAATTCTAAATCAGTTCCTAAGTAAAAATAAATAATCTCTTAACCAAAGTTGATAGAATGCTACTTGCTGAAAACAGTTAATGTCATTTACCCAGAACTTATGACAAGTATTGTATTGACTCTTGGAACTCAGAAGCATTCCCATTAGAATCAGAAAGATAAGAGTGATTTCTATTATCTTTGTTATTCAGCATTTTCTTAAGGATTCTAAACAATAAATGAAATGAAATCATGAAAAGATAAGCAATGTATATTTTGAAAGGGAAGAAACAAACTGTAATTTCTTCTTTTCAGATGATATACTTATCTGTAGAGAAAATGCAAGAGACCCGTACATATAAATATAACCATTTATAACTAACAGGAGATCATCAAGATCATTGATGAAAAATACATAAAAATTTAAGAATATTCCTACATTTCATCAATAAGCATAAAATTTAGTGGAAAACACAACCCTCTAAATACTAGGAACCAAACTGTGAAGCCTTGAGGAACAGACTTAACAAAAGATGTGTAAGATCTTCTTGCACAAAATTATAAAATATTATTGAAATAAATAATATAGGATATGAAAATCTGAGTTACAAGTTACACGAGGTTATAGAGATCTAATATTCCTCAAATTAATCTATAAATGCAAGGCAATTTTAGTCAAAATCTGATACATTAGAACTCAGGGAAGATCTAAAATCTATTGCTTGAACTGTGCACCATATCTTTTCTATAAAATAGTGATTTCAATTTCATAATTTTAAAATAATTTTATCACATTTACATGAATTAAAGGAGAAAACAAAATAAGCGTGTTAACAGATGAAGTAAAATTGTCAAGACTGACAGCTTATAAACTGTCAAAATGTATGTAAAAATAGAGTGCTGTAATAAATATAGGAAACATCTAAATAAATGTATTCAAAACTGTAGAGTGGAATAAGAAAATATGAAGACATCCCTCACAATAACCAAAATCTCTGTGCATTTCCCCTTCCCCAGGAGTAGCGCCCTGTCTGAGCCCGGACCAGACTTGGTGTTTATCATATGCTTAGGACTGAAAACTGCTTGCACGGATAGCCTAGGACTTCCCTTCACCCCTGTTTCTTTAGAAATTGACTCCCTTTAGTCCTCACTGCTTCTATAGCTCTATGGCATATTTAAATATTTTTTATTTTATTTATTTATTTATTTATTTATTTATTTATTTATTTATTTAAATATATGAAATTTATTGTCAAATTGGTTTCCATACAACACCCAGTGCTCATCCCAAAAGGTGCCCTCCTCAATACCCATCACCCACCCTCCCCTCCCTCCCGCCCCCCATCAACCCTCAGTTTGTTCTCAGTTTCATTTTATAATGTACCTGGCTTTTCACACTCATTTCATTGGGAGGATTGTCATGCTGTGAACAGCTCCATCCTATCCTTCCCCAAATATAATGTTATTTCTGTTTATTTTAAAGTTTTAGATGTATGATATCATGCTGCATTTAGTTTTCTGAAATTTGTTGTTTCAGTTAGATTTCCACTAAGCATATAGAAGTTGTAGCTGTAGATAATGAACAGTCACTCAAGTAGAAGATTCCATTCTTAATACTACATAATTTTTCTACTCTTCTACTGATAGGTATTTGGTTTGTTTCTAGATTTTTGTTTGGTTCTGGTTATTATAAAAACTGCATATATTATGTCATTGTTACAACAAATATTGCACATTTCTAGTTATTTTGCTATTATGAGAGTGGACACTGTTGCAAGGCAATAAAAGCCCCAGATCTTTCAGAGGTAAAAGGATTGGTATCCCTCACCTAGCAAGCAACACCAACACAGATCAGCTAAAATATGGGGTGAGAGTAGGGAATCTTAACATATATATAAGAGTTCCAGAAGGTAAGAATAGAGAGAATCAATGAGGTTTAATATTTGGAGGGGTAATACATGAAAATTTACCAGCTATGCCATGATGAAAAATATGAAACCACAGCTTCAGAAAGCACCCAAAGAAAATGAATAAAAAGAAACGTAAGATGATATGTAATGATGACAAAAAGGTCAAACACTGTTAAAGGAGTCTTCGGTTTCCAGCCAAGATGTAAGAACTAAGTGTTGGACTTAGCTTCCTGCTATGAAGAACTATAAATCTGGGTAGAATGTATGAAACTGTGTACAGATATTAAACCATAGGTAGCTCAGGTCTGTCATCCCTGAGACAGAAACCCCTGAGGTAAGCACCATATTTACCCTAGCTCTCTGCATAGGAAGTGACCCCTAAATGCAACAGAGAAGAGTAGAGCTAAAGCAGAGTATCAGGGTCTCACTGACATGAGGAGGCTAAGAACAGATTTCAAGGCTACTGAAGCAGCTAAAATGTGCAGAACGGCTGCCAGAAAGGAGGAGGCAATGGAGAGAGGGAATCCTAGGAGTTCCTAGGATTGCCTGGGAGAGAGTGGCTGCCTCAAGGTTGGGAGTGGAACCAAAAGGCTGCATAGTTCTAGGAAATACTGATGTCCTGACTCAACCATAATTGAAGGACCTTGTTACTACTGTGGACATTCAGCTGATATCTCAGCACAGTTATACCTGAGGGGTAACGATCATGCCCCAAAGTAACTGTGATGGTTCTTAACAAAACCTAGAACTAAGTTTCAGCAAAATCATTAAAGGTGCCAGAAAATTAATTTCCCATTTTAATAAAACACAACATTCCTTACAAAGAGACATTAAACCAGACCTGTTGTAACTGATCATCCTTCCCAAATTATATTATTGCATGCTCTCTATACAGTAGAATAGGCAAGAAAATGAATTTGGCATTTATTTAACCTAAAATAGACATGACAAAAGAAACAGTAGGACAACAGTAGATGGGACGGATAGAAAACAAACAGAAATATGGCATAATAAACTCCAAATATGTCAATAACTACATTAAATGTAAATGAATCAAACACTTTCATTAAAAAGCAGAGAGTAGCAGATTGTATAAAAAAGTAAGAATCAACAACATACATTCTAGGAGATACATTTTGAATTATAAACCACAACTAGGCTTAAAGTAAAATAATGACAAATTTATGCCTCATAAACATTAAATATGTGAAAACCATGAAACATATAAAAACATAAAGGCTAAATTTGCATCAAATTAAGTCTACTTCCAAATAAGAAGTATTGGCAGAGAAAAAAGGGGAAATTTTATACTGGTGAAAGGGTAAATTCAGCAGGAAAACATATAGTCTTAAATGTGCATGTATCTAGTATAAGAATGTCAAAGAATATGAAGCAAAACGGACAGAACTAAAGAGTAAAATGGACCAATTCAAAGTTAGAGTTGGCAATGTTGACTCTTCTCTCAGAAATGGTTTGAACATGTAGACAAGAAATCAATAATGATAGAGAAGATCTGACCTCAGAACATCATACCCAGTAACTGAAAAATATACCTTCTTTTCAAGTGCACATGAAGCAATGACAGATATACCATACTTGGGGCCATAATACATTTCAAACGACTAATGAGAAAAAACATAGAAAAAGGTTACCTCTAATAGGAATGAAAGAGAAGATATCATTACATATTCTCCATACCTTATAGGAATAGGAGAATATTGTCTAAAGTTCCATGTAGCAGATCAAATAAAATTTTACAAATCTGTTGAAAAATTCTACTTACCTTACACAAGAAGAAACAGAAAACCTGAAAACTATTCATTTATTAAAATAATTAGACTTGTAATATTATATCTCCCTACAAAGAAAAGTCAAGACCCAGATATACTGGTGAATCCTATCAAATGAATACTGTCCATTGTTATACAAAGTGTTTTTGAAAATGGAAAATAGAACACTCTCCCAATTTATGAGGCTATAATAACTGTAGTAACAAACACTGACGTGGACATTACAAGAAAAGTAATGCACAGTCCAAAATCTCTTATGATTTAAAGATATACCAACCCAACTGCTCTGTAATACAACTCCCAGGAGTTTAACCAAGAGAAATGAAAACACATATCCCCAAGAGAATGAACTTGATGTTAATAACTGATTTATTAACAATAACCAGAAACTAGCAATAAGAATATGTTTAACAGATGATAGATAAACAACATCTGTACAATAGAATACTACTTATCAGTAAAAAATAAACTGAAAGATATACTCAAACTGAAGATATACTCAAGAAAATAAATGCCTCTTACAGGTATTATATTTAGTAAAGGAAGTCAGATATACAATAATGCAGAGTTTCATTTTGTTAATATCAAGTTCTCTAAGAGCCAAAACTAATCAATGCTGATAGAAACCAGACCAGTGGTTGTGTGGCATGGGGTTGGGGGAGACTGAATGCAAAGGTGTGAAGAAGGCAGTCTGGGGAGAAGGAAATTTTGGGAGTGGCTGTTACACGGACATATATATTTGTTAGCATTGAACTGTACACTTAAATCTAAGCACATTATTGTATATTTTGTATGTAAAATTTATAGTAAAAGTTGTGGAAAACAGAATAGGTGGAATAGTTACAAAAGAAGGACAATCGAAAGAACTGCATATATTTTAAATACAACAATGTAAGTCTGAAGAAAATGGAATATTAACTTTAAAACACAAAGAAGAATATCCTAAACAAATATATGAATTGAAATTCTCTCTGTATAAAATATTATTAATGTCCAATTATTGAGATTTTCATAAAAAGTGAAAATTTAAATATTAGACAAAAACGGTATATATGTCAGGGGAAAGGTGAGTAGAGTTAAAATCTTAGAAACTTGTTTTCTGGAAACAAATTTTGTTTTCTAGAAAGGCTTTACTTTGGTTTTTACCTTTCTTAAGTTAAATATTCATGAAAACTACTTCAACAGTAGTCACAGGAAACAAATAATAATAAAAGAAAGAGAAAAATAGGGAGCTTAAATTTCAAACCAGTAGAGGAAAAACATGGAAGATAAAATAGGCAAACAAACAAAATGAAGAGGTCGTAAGCGAGAAAGAATTCTAATTGTAACTGACACTTATATAGCGATTCCTACAACCCAGGCTGGTTTAATCACTTTATACATATGAACTACCTAGATCACAAAGTGGCTTGATGACCCTTATGGCTTGATGACCATCCTCATATTATAGAGTAGGAAAGTGTGACGCAAAATTTCATAAAGCTACCAAGTGGCAGATTGAAAACTAGGCAGCTTGGTTACAAAACCCGTTCATGAAACCAAAATCTTCTTCTTCCCCAAAAAGTAGAGCAGAAAAAAACCAAAAAGAGAGGGAATGAAAGGAATTCCAAAGTAATGACAATGATAAGTGTACAATTATGTATGATAATTATAACTAATGTTACTGGCAAAAGACAGATTTTCAAGGGGATTTCAAAAGTTACATGTCTATCCCGTTATGAGTGGTATATGTATAGTATGAAAAGCTGAAAGCATAATGAAGGAATAAGATACGTAAAGAAAACAGAAACCAAAATAAATATCAGATAGCTACATCTATATAAAAATATACTTTAAGGCAAAACATATTACGGATAGAGAGAATCACTACATAATAATAAAAGGATTCTATTCCCCTGGATGTTATAGGTCTGCAAACTTGTATGCATCTTATAAAATAGACCCATAAATATAATACAAAAATGAACAAAACTGCTTTTGAGGTTCAGCCCATGCTAACGGTGAATAAATGCTGATGAAGTAATTCAGATAGAAACTTGAGCACCAACTTAGGAAAATTTATGTTGCCCAATATTTTTATGTTTTAATATTACTTGTATGTAGAACTATTTTAATTTTTAATTTTTTAATATTTAAAAAATGTTTATTTATTTTGAGCACGAGTAGGGGAGGGACAGAAAGAGAATCCCAAGTGCAATCTGTGCTGTCAGCGCAGAGCTCGATGTGGGGCTCAAACTCAGGAGTTTTGAGATCATGACCTGAGTCGAAACCAAGAGTAGGACTCTTACCTGACTGAGCCACCCAGGCTCCCCCGACCATCTTGTTTTTAAATATGGCGATGGACACTTTTGCCAATAAGATATTAATTACCTCATTATCATTACTTTTCCCCTAAGTTTTATTTAAAAGGATGGATTACTGGTTTAGAAGTTGTACACAATGCTCAAGGTTCTGATATATATTACCTATATTACTACATTTACCTCCTGAGAAATCAAACTAATTTACATTCAAATGGATATATGAGAATTCTTTACATATTTTCTTTTTTAAAAGGCTTCAACAATATAGATAAAATGGAGTAATGTATATTATTTTAATTTTAATTTGACTTCTAGGTCATTTAAATAAGATTTTTTTCTTACTAGTCATTTATATATCTTATTTGGAGTCTGTTTTCATGTTTTACCAAATTTTCTGTTAGGGTGTTTATGTCCATTTTGACTTGTAGGAGATTTTTATATTAAAGATATTAAAATTTATATTTTGTATATATGTAAAATTTTTATATGTTTTATTTATTTTTTATTTCATTTCATTTTATTTATTTTTTTATTTTATTTATTTTTGAGACAGAGAGAGACAGAGCATGAGCAGGGGAGGGGCAGAGAGAGAGGGAGACACAGAATCTGAAGCAGGTTCCAGGCTCTGAGCTGTCAGCACAGAGCCTGACGCAGGGTTCAAACTCTTGAACTGTGAGATCATGACTTGAGCTGAAGTTAGATGCTTAACCAACTGAACCACCTAGGCACCCCTATCTTTTGTATAAATTATTTAAGTTTTCTGATAACTTGTGTTTGTATAGACAAAGTTTTTTGTTATTAAGAAATTTTTAGGTTTGATGTACTCAAATCTATCAGTTTTTTCTTTTAGTATTTTTTACATCATCATGTTGAAATAATCTCTTACCATTGCAAGATTATATAATGATTTCCATGTATTTCTATGCATGAAAATTAAATATACATCTAAGTTACTCATATTTCAGTAAAAAAAATCACAACAAAAATTATAGTTAGAATTGGGTAAAATAAAATTATAACTGAGTAAAATGAAATTACAAGTCAAAACATGTTGAATATAGTACTAATAGTAAATGGAGGGAAGTTGAGAGTCATGTATATTCATTTTAGGAGATTAATAAACCAAAAGAAAGTATAAAAAGGGTACTAAGTAAGCCAAAGATTAGAAACCAATGGCTTAGAACATAAAGATACTACAGATATTCAAAATTTCAATAGTTGTTTTCTTCAAAAGAATAATAAAACAGAAAAATCTCCTATAAATGAACAATTAGCAACAAAAGGGGACATAATTAAGATAGAGGAGAGATTTAAATAGTTAGAGAATACTGTGAGCAACTCAATGCCATTTAACTAGAAAACTTGGATCAAATAGACAAATTTTTAGAAAAATATAAATTTTTATAGAATGTTCAAGAAGAAATAGCAAGCCTACTCTTATAATAACCCAAGAAACATAATTAGTATTAACGATAATCTCACAGAAAATTTACACACCTCAAATTATTTTGCCAGCAAATTCTACAAAACTTTGAAGGAAAAGATGATTCCAATTTTATTCTATCTCCTCCAGAAAATGGAGGAGATTTCATTTCAACTAATTCCATGCAACTAGCATAATCTTAAAGCCAATCTCAATTGTGATCCTATATCCAAAACTCCTTAAAACAGCCTAATGCAATATCCCCCCCCCCCCCAACAAAAAAATTACGAACTCCCCTGGATGTGTCTCTATTTACTTGAAGTACCACTGAATTTTGCAACCAACTGACCACTACAGGTGGCCAAACTCTGCACCTATGTTTCAAAGATTCCTACATCTGCTGGCTTCTGGCTGGCTCCAGCCAGTGGGAGGCACTGGAAGGGAGATAGGAGAGTAGAAGGATAGGGAAAGCCAGGATGCTTCTCCCTGGCTTTATTTTGGATGAACTTTCTAGTAGCAAATGACTCTCCTGTGTCTCCAGCTGTCACTAGCTGGCCTTGCCATGACTCCACTTTCACTGAGTATTCCCCAGGGCAGGTGCCTCCTTGTCCCATTTGGCTTCTGCCTATTCTATCACCTTTGTAGCCAACCCCCTGGTATAAACTGTCTCTATTATGATGCAAGAAGTCAAGTTACATTTTAATGAGGAGTGTAATCACCACATTAACATATTTTAAAAGACATTTATATAATCATCTTAATAAATGTAAAAATAACTTAATTTCAACCCTGACTCATGTTTAAAATTCTTAGAAAACTAAAGCACTTCTAACTAAATAAAAGATAGCTTACAAAAAACATCATTCTTAATGGTGAAACCTTAAAAAAATTCCTAGGGAATGTTTAATATCATCATATCTTTTCATCTTTGTATTAGATGCACTAGATCCTAAAACTTAGAAAGTAGATGCAGAGGTATAAGAATGAGAAAGAAACAAATTCTCTTATTCACAGAAGATATAAGTGTGTATAAAGAACATAGGAATTAATATAATAATTATTATCAACAATAAAGATGTTTGGAAATGAAGCTGCTAAAGAAATAAGTAGAACAAAATTTGTGCAAGACAGGAATGAAAAAAACATGATAATTTTATTAAAATGTTATAAAACAATCTAAAAAAAGAAAGATATGTGTATTCATTAATTGGAAGCCTCGGTATTATATTTAATTTTTCCTCAAATTGATCTATAGATTTAATGATATTTTGATCAAAATTCCAAAAGAACATTACGTGGGGCTTTGTAAGTTGATTCTTAAATTTATACAGAGGACTCAAAGGCCAAAATCTGCCAAGAAATTTCTAACAAAGAATAAGATGTGAATATATGTGTAGGATTGCTTTACCAGGCATCAAGACCTATTATTAAGCAGTAGACAGTGTGGTACTTGCTCAGGGATAGAGAAATTGATCAATGGAACAACATACGGAACTTAGAAATAGTTCCATCCATCCATGAAAACTGATGTCCCTTTTCACACCGACTTTGCAATAAAATAGGTCATTTAAGTTCAAGCTTACATTCTGTGGGATTCTATGTCAGTAACATTCAGAGCATTCTCTAAACCCTCTCAGGATAGTACTGGCAGACACATTGGGAGTGTATAAGAAAAATCCATATCCTGATTCAGCACCAGTTCTGGTAAGAATGAATTACTGGTCCTCTAGGATAGAAGAGGTCTAATATAACAGATTTTACCCCCAAGTGGCTGGCTCACCTCCTTGCATTATGATACCATGTTGAGAGCTCAGGTTTGGTCTCTGCCACTGGCAGGGTTGGATATTTAAGAGCAGCAAAAGGTAGTTGAACGTGAATGAGGAAGAGCCTTGGTGAAAAGCAGTCACTGGGCTCACACTTAGCCTCATCTCTATCACTTAGCTTCTCCACGTATGGGTCAATGGTGCAAGGACAAAAAACTGGCCAAGGACAGAGTCTGCCTGATATTTACCTCCAAACCTAACCTATCTAGCTATTGAGTGCTTTCTTTTCTGGTAGGTTTTGGCTTCATGGATCCATCGCATGTCTATTTTCCTCTTCTTTGTTTTCAGTTTTTCAGTGTGGTTGCTTCCTGGCCTTTACCAATCAGCCAAGTCATTGCTTCACGTCATTTATTCATGTATCTTCTCACTTGAGATTACTTCTCCTCATACCAAAGTGACGACCAAGTCTACTGTCTGTGGCTCTATGAATAGATTTTCCACCATGATTCTTGGAGGTCATTCCTGATTAGGTCTATAGGTCAATGCATCTCTGTACCAACATATTGAACTAAATCGTTTTTGAGGCAATGCTTTTTTTTTCCTCCTTTTTTTTAGGGAATACTCTGGGAGGCCATGGTTGTGTACTGGGGAAAGCCATCAATACAACAAATGTTGGTGATATGGGCATCTGTTCTTTTCATTTTGGGGGCCATCTGGACCTGCTAATGACACATTCTGAATGTATAATTTTTATTGTAAGATGGATTATGATTGCATTTGTGCAACCTTATAACTTGGTGAATTTAAGCATACCCAGTTTTTTAATGTATTGTAGTGTGTTTTTAGTCAATTGATGTCCCATGATTAGGCATTTGCCAAATACTTGCACCAGGTAGCTTGCCAGGAGCTGCTTCTCAAACATATGCAGAGAACCCTAGTGTTCTCTGCAGTGACTTACCTAGTGGAGTCAGCCAGAGGCTTTATACAGTATCTTATCTACCACAGATACCTCCAACACCATTGTACCTGCCAGATCATATCATCTGAACCTGTGGCAAAGTTCTCTCTTGCTCTGTACAATTAAAACTGACAGAGTTTTGAATTTTCAATACATAGATCCAAGCACCAGGTATAAATATGCTATATGCTGCCTCCAAAACCCAAAGAAAACCACCAAACCTGGGGTGGTATCTCTTCCTCAGTGATAAAGGGCAGAAGTTCAACATCTAGTCCTTTTCCCTACATGAGTATCAGAACAGGTCCCAGATTATTGGAATCGTATGAAGATGCTGAATCTTGTAGGGCACATGTAAACACTATGGCATATTACCCACCTTTACAGGCCATCTAGATTCTGATGATATCCTCATCAGGGCATTAATATGATGCGATCAATACAGTGGCCAAGATGTTTTACAGAATGACAAGATCATCAAAATTTCAATAGAGTATATTGTGACAAAGAGCAAGAGGGCCGGCAGCCTTGGAGCCAGAAAGTGATTGTGTACTGTTATTCTCCCCACGTAAAGGCAAATAGCTTTGATCCTCTTTACCTATGGATATCGAAAATAATTCTCTATCAGTTGGCATTCACCGTATCAATAGCCAAAAATCCAAAGTGTCAAAATCTGTGATGATCTGTCTCATCAGCAGAGATTAGAGCTACAACTTGGTTAGGTTTATAGTAATCCACAATCACCAGTCATAATACATATAATTTTTTTTCACAGAGGCCATAAAGATGAATAGAGTAAGAATATAACAGAGGCCCTTTGACTGGTAAGTGATCCAATTCTAGAATTCCATCTTGAATGTAGGCTTTCTAATTGGCTTAGAAATTAGAAATTGGCTTTCTGTTGCCATGAAAGCAAAACACAGAACAATTCCTTGAGTGTACGTAGATAATTTGAGAAGGGTTCCTAAGAAGCAGAAATAGGAAGTGGAAAAATTAGATACGGAAAGAATTCAATTAATTACAAAATGCATTAATTAGCTGTTTATGGTCATGGATAACAGGGGTTCAAGCCTTCTAGTAGCTCTCTGAGGGACCATGTACCACACACATTAGAATTATCCCATGGGTTGTCCCTGAGAGTGTTTATACCCCCCACATTTTTTTTCCTGCACAGTTGAAAAGACTTCTGTGGCTTTGGAAGAAGGCTGGAGGCTCCAAAGCATATACCTCAGCAAGGTCTTTGTGTGGGAGGTTGGCAACATACTGCACCATAAGGATGCAGGCATAGCTATGAGGAGATCATGTTGACTGGATGGCAGTGACATGGTAAGTTACAGTCATTTGCAACACTCAGACATGTATACAAATGTTCTTCTAGTACGATGGTCCCACCGGGTCTTAATCCACCATATTGCACGGATGCAACAACAGCTCTGGTTGTCATGAAATATATTCACAAATATTTGGATCCTTCCTCTATGTAGGCACAGAAGAGGATTATACTTCCCTGCCCTTTCTGAAGTGAGGCAAAGCTATTTGATATGCTTTGGCCAGTGAAAGGTGAGTAAAAGTTTGTGTGCATCACTTCTGGATGGTAACTTTGAGCCCATGTTTTAGTAGCCATGTTTGCTTCCCATTGCCATGCTGATAGTGTAAGTGTTGATGTGCAGTCTGTCCCTGAGAATACATCCTGCTTAACTGACTTGTGCTGAAGAAATAAAACTTTGGTTGTATTAAGCCACTGAAAATTTGAGGTTATGTGAAATCTGAATCCACTCCCTACGATTGGCAAACTATGGGCACAGCCTAAATCTGGCTCACTCCCTGTTTTGATTAATAAAGTTTTATTGGTACTCAGCCACATCCACTCATATATGTATTATATATTGTTGCTCTAATGCTACAATGGCAGAATTGAGAATGTCCCTTATGGCTCCCAAAGCCTAAAATATTTACTATCTGGCCTTTAACCAAAAAAGTTTGTTGTCCCTGGTGTAACTATTCTATTATACAAAATGAACAAAAATGTCTGAAATCCAATAGAGCCCCAAATTGATTAATAATGAGAATCATTATTTGGTTTTCTAAGTCACTGAATTTTGGAGGATTAGTTATGCAGCATTATTGTTTCAATAGCTAGTGGATAAAATCACTGCATGATTTTAATTTTATAAAGTTCAAACATGGATAAAACTTATCAATGGTATTTGAAGTCAGGGTAGTGGTAACCCTTTGAGGGTTGTGACTGTAGGAGGCCACAGAGTTGACTGCTATTATGTTCTAGTTCTTGATTCATGTACAAGTTCCATGGGAGTGTTCAGTTTTTGGAAATTCACCAAGCTGTTTACTGATGATTTTTACGTTTTCTTATGCATGTTATTACTTCAAAAAAAGTTAAAAAGAGGAATGAATAATATTTACATGCTATTTATATTGAATGACTTTCAAGGTACTTTGTCAACAGAAAAATGCAATTTATAGAATAGTCAATGTGAATAGTTTGCAACCATTTGTATAAACCCAAAAGGTAGATATATATACATAACTTTGGTATATAAATAAAATATATCTGGAATGATAAATGTAGTTGCGTCTAGAGAAGATAATTAGGAGGTACAAGTGAAAATTAACTTTTCACGGTGGAACAATCCCCCCCCTTTTTTTTACTGTTTTGAATTTTTTTCCATGTACATAAAATAACTTTTAAAGAGTTAGAAATATCAAAACTAAAATTATAATGTATGTTGCTTCTTGGGCTGTTGGCTAAAATCAAGTGTATCTGTTCTTATCAGTTTAAAATTATAATGCATATATGTCCAATGCTATTATATATTCTCTTCTATTACATGTTTAGTAGTTTCTAATCTTTAAGATTACTATTACTTATATAACAATGCAATTAATATCCTTGTTTGTAAATCTTTACTTTTTGGATGATTTCTTCAACATAAATTTCTAAAAAAGAGGGTGACTGGGTCCAGCAATGAATGATAGTTAGATACCCCTGAAAATGGAATGAGTTAATTACTGACATGGACACTTTCATCTTACAGTATCTTCTCCCAATATATAGGTGAAAATAATACTCAGTACTTTAAGTAAAAGTTTAAAGTTTGGATAAACAACCTAGAAAGTTTTAGGAGCAGATTTTTAAAAACAGAGCTCTTTGGATGATTTATAATCATTTTGTTTTGTGCCGCTACTTAATATTGTTTTACAATTCTTTTTCATTGTCTCTCATCTTGCTTTTTAAAGTTAAGAGTGTTATTTCAGGAGGTATGAACCTAAAAGCTGATTTTCCTGATGGAAGAAAGAGTGGGGGTTAAGTAATATTAACTATTATATAAACGAATCACTTGTTAGCTTAAGAATCAATACTTGTGATACATACACAGACACACAAAAAGGTGTACAAGTTTTTGGTGCATTAAAGTATATGGCGAAGAGGGGCTTCTTTTCCTCTTGGATAATTCAATTTTCACAATAGGTAATGTGAATTTATATATATATATATACGTATATGTATATATGTATATATATATACACATACATATATATATACACACACATTGTATATATATATATACAATTTATATATATATATATAAAGTTTTATGCTATATATAAATTATGCTATATATAAAATTATATAATTTATACTTGCCTTAAAAACAGGGAGGGGGACAAAACAGAAGAGACTCATAAATGAGAACAAACTGAGGGTTACGGGAGGGGTTGTGGAGGGGGGATCGGCTAAATACATAACGGGGACTAAGGAATCTACTCTTGAAATCATTGTTGCACTATATGCTAACTAATTTGGATGTGAATTTAAAAAAATAAAAAATAAAACAAGTTAAAAAAATAAAGTCTAAGTTGCAGATAAAAAAATAATATATATTTGCCTTAAAATGATCTTCATTTCTTTATCTGTACTGAGGAAACAGATCTGGTTGTATCTTGTATTATTTCCATTGCTGAGAGTTCCTTTTCTGTCAGTTTCTCCTGTCTCTACACAATTTCTCTTGGCAGAGAATGATATTGCTGTCATTTTCCTGATCACTAATCGGGATTATAAATCTTAATTCTTCTCTAGTGTTTTGCCAATGGACTAATTTATTTTCTGCCATGCATGTGATCATGCCCTAAGGGGTGTCATGCAATGTCTATATAATCAAAATGTCTGGTATAAAAATCACTGCATATTTTTATTTTCCTAGAGAAACAAAAATTCTCCAGATTTTAATGCATTAGCACTGTGGTGACCTTTGTTTAATCCTCTTAAAAAATGATTGGAAAAGCAATCAGGACAAAGAAAGTATAGCTGTTACATCTCCTTGTGATCATGTTGTTAAGAATTTGATATCTTTCACTTCAGAAGTAAAATAGAACCGAATTACTTTCTTCTCTACAACTAGTTATGAGCCATCAATGCAAAGGTGATATTACTGATTCTCTAACATACTCCTTTTGACAAAATCTTGCTGGGCGGCTGGGTGGCTAAGTCAGTTAAGTACTGGACTCTTGATATCGGCTCAGCTCATGATCTTGCTGCCGTGAGACTGAGCCCCACATCGGGCTCCATGTGCTGGGTGAAGAGCCTGCTTGGAATTCTCTCTCTCCTTCTCTTTCTGCCCCTGCCTCCCCTCCCCCCCAAAATAAATACATAAACATAAAAAAAAAAACCTTGCATGATATGGTCAGGATACAAGTAGCTGGTGTCCTTCTAACATGAGAAACGGACTGCAGGACACAGAATCAAGAATTCTAGGTGTCGGTACCAATTCCTCCCCTGGGAAATACCGTGCAAATCACCCACCTCTCGCAGAGTGTGTTTTCGAAGAAAGCAGCATTCTTGTGTTACCACTGAATTTTTTCTTGTTCATAATATGGATACTAAAGTCATGCTTTTGCATTCACATTATTGATAGGAATATTTGGAGGTAAGGCAAGTTTCCATAGAAGGGTTTTGAAGACGCAAAGAAGCAGACATTGTTACACACAGCTTATATCCTCAGAAAAGACCTCAGTTGTTGGGGGTGCTCAAGTCCTCTGTGTACATAAATCAGTAGAAGAGAACAGTTTGGGATTCGGAGGAGAGAAGAGATAACTGAAAGAAAACATGAATTTGTGATCAATTCTAGTTTTCTAGAGTTTTCTAGTAAAAGTCAGGGGTCTCAGAATTTTTAAGGCATTTGTTTGTGGAGTGACATTAAAAAGCAAAGTCAGTTTTCTCCTATGATAAATGAAGAAACTGGACAATATCAACTGTTAGGGTCCTGTCCTGATATGGCATATATTCTGTACTATTTTAACATCCCTTAAGATTGTGCTTCACTTGCTGGGATATTTAAGTGCCTTGGCCATATTCTCTGAGATTTTCTGTTGGCACAAACAAATTAGGCTATTTGGGCCCAAAGGAGATGACTTGGAAACACATGTTAGAAATTGCAGCCTGTGTAGTTCCCAACAGTTCTGTGAAAATCTCACTGTAACAATATTCTTTGACTCAAGCCATAGCATCAAATTATAAGTGATTATCTTAGCATAAAACTTTACCTTCTGTTATACAGAGACAGATCAGCTTAGAAACGCTAAAAGAAATGTTGGTGGGGCTAAAAAGATGCTCAGGTCTATAATTCTGGCACATTATGCATTGCTCGTAGACCTATTTCACTCAGATATATCCCTTTAGGAATGTGGCCTATTCTCATGCATTTTCAGACATATCCAACAGGGCATCCACATAAGGAGACAGTCTGTTATATTAAGTGGGGTAATTTCAGCTGTTTTAACAAATAATACCCAAACTTTCAGTAGTTCAACCCTGCTGAGGTTTATTTCTTGCTCAAGTAACAGTGGAATGTAGATGTTTGTGGACTATGAAAAACTTTGCTCTGTGTTATGATATGGGGACCTACACCCTTTTCCACGTGCAGCCCCCTACTGTCCTTCATGGCCATAGAGTCCTCTGCTTCCTGCCAATGGACAAGGGGAAAGAGTATAGAGAAACAACAGCATTTTTTAACCCCTTGGGCTGGAGGCAGCACATACATCATTTCTGTTCCTTTTCTAGTCAAAATTAAAGGGCAGCTGGGAAATGCAGTCCCTGGCTGGTCCTTACTTTCCAGAGGCGGGAAAGCATGGATGTCAACAGCTATCTCTGTCCCATCCAATATATCAGTTAATATTAGGAGGCTTTTGTTAAGCCTGTCCTTTAACGTTCAGGCCACTGTGTTTCTTTATTAAGTGGCCACCCACACATTAGTCTTTACCAACTTCATTAAACCATAAGTGGAATTTTTGGCTGAGGTCTGTCCCAAGATTGACAACAATGTTCCTCCATTTATGACTTGAATGACTCTCATTACATTCATTACGAAAATAAGGAGGCATGCCAGAAGCAAAGTGGTTATTAGACAAAGCATTCCTGGATGAATTTATATGAAGACAGTCTTTCCAAGCAGATTGCTTCCCTTTTTGATTATTAACGCAAAGTTCCTGTTCAATAATGGACAGAAGAGCACTATCCATGTCATTAGGAGACCCGGTACTAAATCGCTTCCCTCTTCTGACCTCAGTTTCCTCAATGCAAATAAAGAGTTTAGACTGAACAATCTCCAAGTTCTCTTTATACTTGAGGGGAACATATAATATTGCTTGCATACCTCAGACCTTAGAAATTCTGCTCTCGTCTTGCGGTCATTCACACTGACGATTTTATTCACACTGGCTCTGCTCATGTCTGACTCTCTTTGCCAGGGTGATCTGTCAACCACTTCCTAGCCCCCAGCAGCTCTGTTGCAGAGTTTTTGATCATGAAACATCCTTTACCTGCCACTATTTCAGTATCTGGAATCTGGCCTATATGCCCATATTCATAATCAGTTTCTTGAAGCTTTATGTTCGAGCTTATGATAACTGAGCTACTTAACCCTTTAAAATATATTCCCCAGGTAAATATCACTCTTTTCTCTTCGAATCTAACTTAATGGCCATGAACGTGATGCATTTGATGGGACCATCTGTTTTTTTCTTCTGCCAAAGACACTCTGCACATTTTGGCAGCTTCCCTATGTGTACTCAATAACTCATGCCAAGTACAGTTGGAATGCTTCATGAGTCCAAAGTCTGAAAACAACTGAACCCAGCAGTGCTCATCTGAAACGGAGTGTTGATTTGCGGTGAGTCAGGTACCACAGGCCTATATGTCTTAAGGTCTGGAGAAGCAGCAGAAAGATAATGTTAATGTGCTAACTATCCCTGGTTGACGATGGAGAAGTTATTGAAATTTATAGAATAGTGACATTTATGAGATTTTATTTCCAGAGGTCTGTGCCTCCATTTTGGGATTTACAACTTCCATCCACATAAACACCACTGTGATCTCTTTTGTACACATAACCCTGTACACACCGGGACACAGCTGTTTGGTTCAGGAGCGGGTACCTGACTCATGCTGGCTGAAGCTCTGCCCCTCCAGGAGGTAGCTATATTGAGAACCCAGACGGTGCCTCTAAGAAAAACAGCTTGGCTGTTACAGGTCATCATGAGTCTTGTCATAGAGACTAGACAAAGAAAGGTAGCCTGTTTTTAGTAAGGGGTAGGGGGGAGGAAGGAGACGGAAAAACAGTGAAGAACAGAAACCTAGGTAAGAAGACAGAATTCAATACCATTTGCGCTTCTGGTTTTTCCTGAGCCCAACCATACTCCTCTGCTTTAATTCCATGAGATATTAGGCTATTTTCAAGAGAACCTCCTTTATTTGCATAAGCAAGTTATGTCACTTGCAAACTGACTATTAAAGTATATCTACAGGAAAAGAAAAAAGTTAGTATCCTTCCAGTCAATATGATGCTTGAATCATATATTAATTATTGTTGAAGAATCCAGATTAAAAAAAATCAAATTTGAGGTTTGCTCTTTATATAGGATCAATTATTCAAATTGTGGCAGTTTTCATAGTTTACCTGTCATCTGAATAGTATATATTTCCTATATGTCCAGATTCTGGAGAGTTGATCTTGGAAAATGTTTACATGTTTAAGCTGGACTTTTAATATTTCATTGGATAACGGATTGGGATGCAATTGGTTTTTTTATGTCTTAACATTAAATTTTCTCACCATAATCTTACAAGTCTTACAAGTTACTCTTACTCAATACTCATTACAGTTCTCATTTGTATAAGAGAAAAACCAACCACAGAAGTCAGCATTACAAAGAATACAAAGCATGCAAAGAATGTCTGAGAAATCAGCTTAAAATAACGCCTTATTTTAAGCTTATTTTTAATGCTGGTATTCGATTTGTTCAGAATGTAGAAAAGAGGGGCGCCTGGGTGGCTCAGTCAGGTAAGTGTCCGACTTCGGCTCAGGTCATGATCTCACGGTTCGTGGGTTCGAGTCCCACATCAGGCTCTGTGCTGACAGCTCAGAGCCTGGAGCCTGTTTCAGATTCTGTGTCTCCTTCTTTCTCTGCCCCTCCCCTACTCGCACTCTGTCTCCCTCTCTCTCAAAAATAAATAAACATTAAAAAAATTAAAAAAAAAACCAGAATGTAGAAAAGAATGGGTTAGCCAAAGAGGGAAACATTATTCCTAATTTCTATCATCAAAAATTCACATCATATCAGTGACAAAGTCTTTTAAAACTTAATTAGTTACATAAATAATATACCTTAAAAAAAAAAGTTAAAGTACTACCAGGGTCTTGGTATTAGCATCTAGGAAAACTGAATGTCAAACTAGGGCAAATGTAGCTTATGCACTATATTTTGATTAACTCTTGATAGTGATTTTATAAACATTGATAATATATGTTCACATTTTAACGAACCTGCTAAATTACATTTTTCTTCTGCTTTTTGTTCCATTACGTTTACCTTGTTTTAAGTAGTACAGCCCTTTTAGGGACCGTACCCTTTTCCAAGCCAGGAATCCATCCACCACTGAGGTGTTAGTATGATGCTATGAAGGGTCTTTATCTTTTGACATGGAGCTCTGTGTTAGAATTCCAGCTTCAGACATTACTAAATGTTTGTCTTTGGGAATGTCATTTCACCTCCCCAAAGCTTATTTTGTTCATCTCCAGTATGATAATGAAATTTGACTTGAAATGTGATTGCAGAATTAAAGGTAAGGGCACAAAACACTAAATACGCAGTCGGCAGCAATTACTATTCACTGGTATCCTCGAACAGAATAGGAATCCTCTTTGGCCCCCACAGAAGTTTTCATAAATGAATTGGTTCATCCCATTCTTGATATCCAACAGAATGACTCCTTCAGAGCAAATGGAAAAAAAAAAATTTCTCCTTTTCTGCGTATTCCCATGGAATCAGTGATTTGCATAGGAGCAGAGATCCTGTTATGGGTACCATTCACGGTGAGAGCAGAGGATGTAGAGATGGAACCCTTCTTACCTCTGTGACGTTACAGAAGGCTTAATCAAGAAACCTCCCATCCTCTGCTTTCCTGTAGAGATTTGCTGAAAGATTACCCAGATACTTTGTGTTCTTTTGATAATAAACTGTCAGCAGGGTTGAATTCTTCAATTTATTATCTGTTTTGACCTTCTATTACTACGCATATATTAATGAGAAAGTGTCTTAGTCCGTTCAGGCTGCTGTAACAGAATACCATAGATGGGGTGGCTCATAAACAACAGAAATGCATTTCTCGCAGTTCTGGAGGCTGGAAAGTCCAAGATCAAGGCTCTGGCAGATTTATGTGTGATGACAGCCCGCTTCCTGGTTCATAGAGGACAGTCTTTTCATTGTGTCCTCACACAGAACATGGTAGAGTGGCACCTCTTCTATAATGGCACTAATCCCATTCAGGAGGGCTCTATCCTAATATTTCCCAAAGGCCCTACCTCCTAATATTGTCACTTCAGAGCTTAGGATTTCAACATAGGAGTTTTGAGGGGACACAAACATCCAGTCTATAGTAGGAAGAAAGCAAGATAGTTGTTAGCTTTTTTCCCCCACCTCTCGAAGAATGACACAGAAAACCATATTTCTATTTGGTCAAACAATCAGAAAGTAGAAAAATGTATATGCATTTTTAAAGGAGATTTTCTTATTCTCTAATTTTTCTTACTAAAAATGTGATGTTAAAAAGAAAAGCACATTCCACATTGATGAATGAAAATAGCCTTTGAATGATGGATTAGGAAATGTATGGCATTCATTCTATAAAAATGTCTCATGGTAGAAAATACATTTGCTCAATACCAAGGTTTTCAATTATTATCAAATAAAACATCTGAGTCATGTCTTTCACTACTAAAGTCAAGAAAGGCAAGAGTGTCCTGTTTATTGTGATTCATAGAGAGTTTAGCAGATTCATCATGGCTGGCTCTATTCAAATTTATCATTGAGCATTCAAAAACAATTTTCAAAGCAAATTTTCTATTTCTTCCAATGTAAATCTGTACAAACAAACCATCATGATTTTTAAGGGTTCAAACATTCATTATAAATACCTATTCTGCACGTGTTTTAATTTTACTATTCCTTACAGAGTTAACCTTTATTTTGCTTACTAAGAGCATGTCAGGTTAGAACAGTGGCAGGCACATAGTAGGCGCTCCAAACTATTGCTTGAGTTACCTTTATCTTTATGCTAGAAATGTGTATTTTGACCTTCTGTATTTGAAAACCTGTGTTTTATCTCCACAGATTTTATCAATTAGTTCAGTTATGATTATTTACTTGTCTGTTTTACTAGGTTCCCACAAAAAGGGAAGTGCACAAAGTTAGGTGTAACCAAGAGAGAGACAGAAGGAATGGGTTTCTGTATTATTTCTCAAGCAGTGTGCACCAGTGTAAAATACCATGAAACTTTATTTGTTTTCTATTAATTTAACAAATCAAATTTTATATTAGGTGAATCATTTACTGGACTTTACAAAATTCATCTTGACCAAATTACACAATTGTAGGATGTATATACCACTCATTTCTTCCTCATATACCCTGCCAATTACTTTTCTACTTTGTTGAACTTTCCTTTTCTTTGTTTCCTTTTTATTTCTTTTACTTACACATTAGGTCATGTTTCATTTAGTTTAAAAAACCTCCCTCTCCTCTAACAATTTAAGGATCTTGAGGAGATCAATATACTCCATTAAAACTTACCAATAGTTGACTTATTTGCCATTAGTAATTCAGAAGTGTGTTGTTATGACAATGCAGAGGCATGAAAAAAATATTTAAAAGGCAATTTTTTATCATGATGAGAGCCCTTCAAATGCATATTCACATGGCCATTTTACCCTTTGCTCCACTGCTTGGAGATTTGAGGTATTAAAAAAATAGCAAAAAGCAGCAGAAATAAATTTACATTGTTTGCAGGAAAGAGGCACTGTCCTTGGAAGTTATTCATCTTTATCAAAAGGATAGGGCAGGGTAAATTGTTCCTTGTAGCATATGACAACAGAGGTACAAAAATGAAACGTCAGGATGTGACTAACATGGTAAAGAAGGGAGACGGTCTAGTGAAACCACCGTTGCTCAATGACCAGATATGTGGTTCTTAAGTTTTACAGGTCTTTTAAATTTTTTTAATTTTATTTTTAAGTTTTACAAGTCTTAGGTCAAAGAATCTAGGTCCCATCATGAAAGAAAAAAGCTTTTGCTTTTTTTTTTAAGATTAGCATACTTGTTTATTTATGTGATTTTTGTTAATTGCCTCAATAATGGCTATGCTAATTCTGCCTTACCTAGTTTACTTTGGTTTACTATCACCCGTTTATGTTCCACAATTGGAGAATCACTGTCAAGAGACATTCTGGGTCCTAAGGACTTAATATCCCAAATTCCACTTTGATGATGCCAACTGATCAAACAGGAAGCAAAGCCCCAAGAAAGTAGACTTAAATGGGATTACAAGAAGCATTAATTCAATGTGGGGAAATGGAGGCCATCACAGATGGACGCAGTGTACCAAAAACAAAGTGTGAAAGATTAAAAGAATAATTCAGATTTTCCTAACTAGAGACAATTGTGTCCTAACAGGCAGTCCAAATATCAAGAGACAGATAGAGGAAGTAGACACAATAATAGTAATAACATAGCAGTAACTGTAGCAGCAGTAATTGTGAAAGCAAGAAGCCCTAGGCACTAGGAATCTGGTGTTTACAAAGGCACAGAGCATCTGAGTACAGTTTATAGTCAGATCTTTCTGGAAACCCTACGGGAAGAAGATATCCGACAGGATGGTGGCAGGTGGGACCTGGGGAGACCAGGACAATGACTATCTCTCCCATTTACAGTGACAAATTTTACAAACCTTCAGAATGTATCTGTCACAGGAAGTTCAAGGAGAGTCACATCTATGAATTTCTTTTGAGTTCAAATTTAGTTTTTAGTAAGACAATATGCACCACAGGGTTGATTTTTTAAAAAAAAAAAATCTATGTCTTTCGCAAGTAACACTTAAATAATATACACTTCGGGGCGCCTTGGTGGCTCAGTCAGTTGAGAATAGGACTCTTGATTTTGGTTCAGGTCATGATCCCCGGGTCCTGGGATCAAGCCCCATGTCGGCCTCTGCTGGTAGTGCAGAACTTGCTTGGGATTCTCCCTCTTCTCTCTCTCTGCTTCTCCCCTGCTCATTCTCACTGTCTCTCAAAATAAATAAATAAACTTAAAAATATATCTATTTAGAAGAATATAAATGATTGAACTCAAATGGATTCAACTGGTTACATGGCAATGATCTAGAAACCTGGCAAGTACTGCTTTAGTTGATTCTTCAGGCTACATGTTAGAGCTGGAATAGGAAGGTTTAGGGCATAGGCCTTAATGTGTCTCCTGCCTTATGCTGCTAGAGATAACATGCAACAAGAGTAGCTTTGTTGGGGTGTGTGTATATATATATCTACACACACACAAATATATATTGCATATATTTGTGTCATTTCACAGGAGAACCACAGTACCCGCACACACACATCCATGTGCATATACACACACTCACGATCCTATCTATATCAGTACCCACTGAGACCATTTCTTCTCCCTCTTCCTTTATGTTCCTCTTCACAAGAGGAAAGAAAAAAAAAGTCATGCAGTATAAAATAACATTTGTTAATCTCTTCTCAAATTTGGAATTAGTCCAGAAAATCCAAGAGGAAGTTCAACTCACCCACAGTCTAGCTGCGGAAACTACCCCATGTGACTTCCCCACCCCCACCACTACTGATCTCTTCACGTATTCTTTATAACGAACCCACTAAACTTTAATTAATATGAAAAATTCAGGTTTTCCTCTGATTTAAACATGACTGACATCATGCTGCTACTAAAAGTGAAACAAAGTATAGGCACGGTGAAAATATAGCCTGAAACCTGGTGCCTGCCACAGTTCTCTTTTCCTACTGCCAAGTCATGGCTAGCATTTCCATGATGCATGACCCCAAAAAGGCCAATGGGGTTAAAAGTGAAGAAGAGCCCTTAGAAGGGAAAACACACACATGCCTACATCCATCTGCCATTTGCCTCCCCCCTCCCCCACCAACACCTTTCTGCTCATATTCAGTGAATTGTTCAGAGTAGGCACAAATGTGTTCTTGGAGGGGAGCTGTGTGACACAGGCCATCTTCCTCTCAGACCCTAGCCACTAGCATTCTGCTTGCCTGGACCAGGCTGCTGCCATGTTCATGTATTCTGCTTCTGTGTATGGTGTATGATGTATGAGCCCTGAGGTCGCATAGCCCCTCTGTAGGGCTGCCTGTAATCCTACATCCCACTTCCTCCACAGAACCTAGTACGCTGACATAGCAATATACGAATATCTAAAACGCTGACTGCAAGAGCAACATTAACACATTTTTCACTTGAAGAAAATACCCTGGGCTCTGCTTTTCAAAAACCTACAGTCATCTGTTAAAAAATGATTGACCCTCTCTCCCCTCCCCCACCATCACAGTGTGTGCAGTTGACCTCTTCCTGGCCGTGCCTTCTCACAGGACTTTCAGGATCAGCAACTCTTGGCCAAGAAACAAAAGCAGAATCCTCCCATTTCCCCCATGGATTTGAATGAAAACTGCTGATAAAACCAAGTACAACTGCAAAGGAGATGTTGGAGAAGAACCAAGGTGAGTCTATAGGGAATCCCACATATGATGGCTCACATATTTAAGCTGTGTCAAGGTCACTAACATCTTACCATATCGAACTGAAAAAGTCACCACTATCTGGACAGTTAGGCATGTTTTCTAGGGAAAATAATAATTTTTTTATACCTCTTTGCTAACAGGTTGGTTCAGTAATAAATATGTGAGATCTATTAGTTAAAAAAAAAAAGACTTAAAATTAGAAATTTGTTCCAACTATGTCTATTGTCCTTGGCCAAATAGTTCTATACATACCCACCTTTATTTCCCAGTGCTGCAGATTAGGAATAGTACAGGTCATCTCTCACTGTATAAATGTGATTTTGGATCACCTGAATTCTTGGAGACTCTAATTAAAATTAAAAAATTCTGAGAGGATGAATCTCATCAAAAACCACCTGAAATTCTAGTCAGTTTATCTAAAATCGGAAGCGTTCCAACTTATTTTTTTTTTTAATGTTTTTAACGCTTATTTATTTTTGAGACAGAGAGAGACAGAGCATGAATGGGGGAGGGTCAGAGAGAGGGAGACACAGAATCCGAAGCAGCTCCAGGCTCTGAGCTGTCAGCCCAGAGCCCGACGTGGGGCTCGAACTCACAGACCGCAAGATCGTGACCTGAGTTGAAGTCGGACGCCCAACCGACTGAGCCACCCAGGCGCCCCTCCAACTTATTTTTTCTCTCTTTTGCCTGTAATCTCTGCTAAGTAATCAAAGATAGGTTTCTATACATGCACACACATATACATATAACATGCACACAAGCATATAAAACTTTAAAAATTCATAGTAAAACAAGTGGCATTGAAACAGTCTGATTTTAATGTAATCTTATTTAAAGATATATACTTCCAGAGATGGTAATGAAAGAGAGCTGATGCCCATCTTTGCTATTGGTTATCTGGGGTCTTGAATTAAAAAGGTTCAGAATTCTTCTGCCCATTTCTTAGATTTTTTTTGACACATATTTTGGTACATCCTGTGGACATTTAAGTGTGTTTGATTTAAGTCTGCATTTCTATCAAGATCTACAAGGTCTTGTATCAAGATTTACAAGAAAATGGGATGGTTTGGGAGGCTGGGGTTAGTAGACAATTCTGTCACAGTCTCTGGCATTTTTGCACATCTTACAAATAGAGGCACTATCTACTTTTGTTCTGGATTATCTATTAAGGATGTTTGTATGGTGAAAAGACTTGGAAAATACAGATGATATCTCTCTCCAGAGCAAAGGGCAGGCGTACTTACTGTCTAGTATAATAAAGTTAATGTCTCTCACTGGGGCAAATGTCAGGCAGGCTTATTGCCCATTATAAAAGATTCATGTTCTCTAAACTCAGGGTTTTTTTCCCCCTATAATGCAATGCATTATGTGTGCAGTTCTTACCTGGCTTTTTTTGTGTTGCCTTATGGAGATTAGGAATCTGGGAACCAGCACAAGAAATGTTGATGTTCTGACTCTGCTATTACCATGAGTAGTAAATTTTCCTTTGTTTCTGACCCAGGAATCTTGTATCTTATGCCAGCATCTTTGAAACTGTGTCAGGCTAATTTATTCACTTCCAAGTGAAATCCCAGATCCTTTGCTGCGCTTGATAGCTGGGTATTTGGTGTAGTAGGAATGCCAAACCCCTATTTGTTATAGTACTATTCCTATGAATATCAGATAATAGGAATATTGCCTTCATACTGATATATCAATGAGCTTATGTTGTAGACCAGGGATTGGCAAACTGCTGCTCCCCTGTGGGCCAAATCCAGCTTTCCACCTTTCTGGACACAACCATGCATGTCCTTTCCATGTTGTCTATGGCTACTTTCACCTACAACAGCAGAGGTGAGGACTTGCAACACATGCTGTATGGCCTGCAAAGCCTAGAATATTTGTTATCTTGCTATTTAGAGAAAAAGTTTGCTGACATTTATTATAAAGCAACCAAGGCAAAAATCCAGGCTATCATAAGTTGATTTAGAAATATTTGGAGTAGGGGCACCTGGGTGGCTCAGTCGGTTAAGTGTCCAACTTCAGCTCAGGTTATGATCTTGTGGTTCATGAGTTCGAGTCCCGCGTCGGGCTCTGTGCTGACAGCTCAGAGCCTGGAGTCTGCTTCGGATTCTGTGTCTCCCTCTCTCTCCCTCCCCTCCCCCACTCGTCCTCTGTCTCTCTCTCAAAAATAAATAAACATTAAAAAATTAAAAAAAAGAAATATTTGGAGTAGAGAGATGAAGATAAAATTGATATTAAATGATAGTATGGAAGGGAGCTTAACAGTTAACTGTAGATAAACCAATTGACTGTTTATACTTCACTTCTACAATCTATTCAACAAATAGGTGAGCCATGACCACACATCCAAATCTTTTAAATCTCAGCTCATCCTCTCTCTCTGAAGCTGACCCTGATTCAGTATTAGAAAATTTATTTTTTCTCTTCAGAGCTCCCACAGCACTTCATCTAAACATCTTCTATAACCAATTAACTACCTTATGTAATATTTACATACACATGGTTTCTTAGGGTGAAATCCATATGTATAAACAGATTAAAAAACTTTTTTCCATGATCCAACTTTTGGGGTAATGATTCACCTCTTGGGACTTAGAAATTGATTTGAATAAACCCTTTTTTAAAAGTAAGAATCATTAAAATAGGATTTTTTCTCCTGTAAGTCTAAATAGCAAATTACGCTCTTAAATTAAAAACTTAAATATGTGCTAACACCCTGTCTTTGTAGATTTCCTTTTGCAATTATACTTCTTAAAGTCTAATTGCATTTTCTTAGTTTGTTTCAACTCAATAAAGCGGGGGGGGGGGTGGTGATACAGAATAGAATCATTCCTATTGGCAAGGGAAAGCATGTAGACATATCCATTCTTGAGAAAGTGGTGCTGGACAAAATACAGAAAGAGATGTTGCTCTGAGATTGCCATAGACATCTCTCAGAAATAGTGAAAAAAGGTGAGCCAATGACTTCATCATGGTTTACTTGTTACACAGTCATGGTAGCAGGATTCAGGTAGGTATAAATGGAGTGCCATAAGACTGTTGGATCAAGGTACAGAAGCAGACTCTTAGAGAAGAAAGATTCATTCATGTGTCGGGGGTTATTGAGCCAAGTCACCGGGGGAAACATTTTACGGAGAAATAGCTAAACACTCTACAAGAAACTTAGGATACACAATAATAATAGTGCTTGTTAACTGAGGGCTTGCTAAGAGCCAGGCTCTCTGTCAAACAATTAATACGTATTACCTCATTTAACCGTCACAAATACTTTATAAAGTAAGGTAATTGTTATCCTCATTTTATAGATGAGAACAATGGCTTACACAGGTTATGTAATGCTTCAGGTCACACGAGGAGCAAGTGACAAGTGAAGTTCGATTCAAATTCAAACCATCTCACTCCAGAGCACTAACTTTTTTAGTAATTATATTCCACCATCTTCAGATGGGTAAAGCTGCTTCCCCATAGGCCCCATATGAAAGAAAGCTTTAATCATCCATAGCTCTACTGGAAAAAAATCTCATGAAGATGGGGTGCTGAAATAAAGGTATTGATCTACAGAGTTTCAGGTATGATTTACTTCTGTAGCTCATTTAGTCCCCTGAGACATGCCCTTGTAGTCTCAGTTCAACCATCAGGGAGTGGCTGTTCCTGCTCCCCAACCAACTCCATTTGCCCATAATGCCATGGCATATATTCACGGTTCACGGGTTCTCACTTCTGGCAATCTACTTCTGTGCTATTCACATTCACAGGCAGAGGATTCTATTCTGATAGTGGGCCACACCATTAACATACTTAACACTTTAGAATAAAGACAGGCAGGGGCGCCTGGGTGGCGCAGTCGGTTAAGCGTCCGACTTCAGCCAGGTCACGATCTCGCGGTCTGTGAGTTCGAGCCCCGAGTCGGGCTCTGGGCTGATGGCTCGGAGCCTGGAGCCTGTTTCCGATTCTGTGTCTCCCTCTCTCTCTGCCCCTCCCCTGTTCATGCTCTGTCTCTCTCTGTCCCAAAAATAAATAAAAAAACGTTGAAAAAAAAAATTTAAAAAAAAAAAAAAAGAATAAAGACAGGCAGACTTTGATCTAAGCCTTTAAGATGGCACTAATAATAATTTTTCAGGCAAATCTCATTATTTCTTGATGCTCTCAGAATACTACAACTCTAAAGTAATTATGATATAGACCCGGCTGCTGGTCCAGAGCTCCAGGGTTTCTGACACACACAGGAACTTCTTCAGAGAAACCAGCGTCTTGAAGGAGGACAAAGGCATGGTGGCAGGAGAGTTCTCAGCAACTGGCACTCAACCCGGTTTTCTCTTTTCATTTTGAGTCATTTAGTTTCACTCTGACTTTACAAAAATCGAATGGAAAGAAAAGTACAACTTTTATAGCCACCAGCATAGGAAGGTGAGAAAGTTTGAGTGAACAGGGAGACAACTTAAAGTAGAAATTCAAGAACAGTGAGGAAGTAGGCCTTTCATGTGGCGCAGAAATTAGAGTTTAAGGTGGAGTGAACTTGTCAAGTCGTACGGGTTTGCACAGACACAGACCTAAGAATAATCAGACGCTACAGCAGGCCACACTGATTACTGCCACAACTCAGAACACACACACACACACACACACACCCATAGGCTAAAACTTGATTTTTGACATTGGCAGCCAACAGGAGCCATAAGCTTCATCAAGAACAACTGCAAAGCTGAGCGTGTGTTTCTTCTTATCCTCTAGTGACAGGGTTTGTTTCGGATTTCTTAGCTAATCCCTACCAGCCCCCACTTCCAACAGAGTTAAAACTAGTTTCAAGGGGAGGGCAAAAGGGATATGCATATTTGACAAGGCTTTTATTTATTTTTTTTTTTTTGAAAGTTTCTTTTTTTTTTTTTTATTATTAATATATGAAATTTACTGTCAAATTGGTTTCCATACAACACCCAGTGCTCATCCCAAAAGGTGCCCTCCTCAATACCCATCACCCACCCTGCCCTCCCTCCCACCCCCCATCAACCCTCAGTTTGTTCTCAGTTTTTAACAGTCTCTTATGCTTTGGCTCTCTCCCACTCTAACCTCTTTTTTTTTTTTTCCCTTCCCCTCCCCCATGGGTTTCTGTTATGTTTCTCAGGATCCACATAAGAGTGAAACCATATGGTATCTGTCTTTCTCTGTATGGCTTATTTCACTTAGCATCACACTCTCCAGTTCCATCCATGTTGCTACAAAAGGCCATATTTCATTTTTTCTCATTGCCACGTAGTATTCCATTGTGTATATAAACCACAATTTCTTTATCCATTCATCAGTTGATGGACATTTAGGCTCTTTCCATAATTTGGCTATTGTTGAGAGTGCTGCTATAAACATTGGGGTACAGGTGCCCCTATGCATCAGTACTCCTGTATCCCTTGGATAAATTCCTAGCAGTGCTATTGCTGGGTCATAGGGTAGGTCTATTTTTAATTTTCTGAGGAACCTCCACACTGCTTTCCAGAACGGCTGCACCAATTTGCATTCCCACCAACAGTGCAAGAGGGTTCCTGTTTCTCCACATCCTCTCCAGCATCTATAGTCTCCTGATTTCTTCATTTTGGCCACTCTGACTGGCGTGAGGTGGTATCTGAGTGTGGTTTTGATTTGTATTTCCCTGATAAGGAGCGACGTTGAACATCTTTTCATGTGCCTGTTGGCCATCCGGATGTCTTCTTTAGAGAAGTGTCTATTCATGTTTTCTGCCCATTTCTTCACTGGGTTATTTGTTTTTCGGGTGTGGAGTTTGATGAGCTCTTTATAGATTTTGGATACCAGCCCTTTGTCCGATGTGTCATTTGCAAATATCTTTTCCCATTCCGTTGGTTGCCTTTTAGTTTTGTTGGTTGTTTCCTTTGCTGTGCAGTAGCTTTTTATCTTCATAAGGTCCCAGTAATTCACTTTTGCTTTTAATTCCCTTGCCTTTGGGGATGTGCCGAGTAAGAGATTGCTACGGCTGAGGTCAGAGAGGTCTTTTCCTGCTTTCTCCTCTAAGGTTTTGATGGTTTCCTGTCTCACATTCAGGTCCTTTATCCATTTTGAGTTTATTTTTGTGAATGATGTGAGAAAGTGGTCTAGTTTCAACCTTCTGCATGATGCTGTCCAGTTCTCCCAGCACCATTTGTTAAAGAGACTGTCTTTTTTCCATTGGATGTTCTTTCCTGCTTTGTCAAAGATGAGTTGGCCATACGTTTGTGGGTCTAGTTCTGGGGTTTCTGTTCTATTCCATTGGTCTATGTGTCTGTTTTTATGCCAATACCATGCTGTCTTGATGATGACAGCTTTGTAGTAGAGGCTAAAGTCTGGGATTGTGATGCCTCCTGCTTTGGTCTTCTTCTTCAAAATTACTTTGGCTATTCGGGGCCTTTTGTGGTTCCATATGAATTTTAGGATTGCTTGTTCTAGTTTCGAGAAGAATGCTGGTGCAATTTTGATTGGGATTGCATTGAATGTGTAGATAGCTTTGGGTAGTATTGACATTTTGACAATATTTATTCTTCCAATCCATGAGCAGGGAATGTCTTTCCATTTCTTTATATCTTCTTCAATTACCTGCATAAGCTTTCTATAGTTTTCAGCATACAGATCTTTTACATCTTTGGTTAGATTTATTCCTAGGTATTTTATGCTTCTTGGTGCAATTGTGAATGGGATCAGTTTCTTCATTTGTCTTTCTGTTGCTTCATTGTTAGTGTATAAGAATGCAACTGATTTCTGCACATTGATTTTGTATCCTGCAACTTTGCTGAATTCATGTATCAGTTCTAGCAGACTTTTGGTGGAGTCTATCGGATTTTCCATGTATAATATCATGTCATCTGCAAAAAGCGAAAGCTTGACTTCATCTTTGCCAATTTTGATGCCTTTGATTTCCTTTTGTTGTCTGATTGCTGATGCTAGAACTTCCAGCACTATATTAAACAACAGTGGTGACAGTGGGCATCCCTGTCGTGTTCCTGATCTCAGGGAAAAAGCTCTCAGTTTTTCCCCGTTGAGGATGATGTTAGCTGTGGGATTTTCATAAATGGCCTTTATGATCTTTAAGTATGTTGCTTCTATCCCGACTTTCTCAAGGGTTTTTATTAGGAAAGGGTGCTGGATTTTGTCAAAGGTCTTTTCTGCATCGATTGACAGGATCATATGGTTCTTCTCTTTTTTTTTGTTAATGTGATGTATCACGTTGATCGATTTGCGAATGTTGAACCAGCCCTGCATCCCAGGAATGAATCCCACTTGATCATGGTGAATAATTCTTTTTATATGCCGTTGAATTCGATTTGCTAGTATCTTATTAAGAATTTTTGCATCCATATTCATCAGGGATATTGGCCTGTAGTTCTCTTTTTTTACTGGGTCTCTGTCTGGTTTAGGAATCAAAGTAATACTGGCTTCATAGAATGAGTCTGGAAGTTTTCCTTCCCTTTCTATTTCTTGGAATAGCTTGAGAAGGATAGGTATTATCTCTGCTTTAAATGTCTGGTCGAACTCCCCTGGGAAGCCATCTGGTCCTGGACTCTTATTTGTTGGGAGATTTTTGATAACCGATTCAATTTCTTCGCTGGTTATGGGTCTGTTCAAGCTTTCTATTTCCTCCTGATTGAGTTTTGGAAGAGTGTGGGTGTTTAGAAATTTGTCCATTTCTTCCAGGTTGTCCAATTTGCTGGCATATAATTTTTCATAGTATTCCCTGATAATTGTTTGTATCTCTGAGGGATTGGTTGTAATCATTCCATTTTCATTCATGATTTTATCTATTTGGGTCATCTCCCTTTTCTTTTTGAGAAGCCTGGCTAGAGGTTTGTCAATTTTGTTTATTTTTTCAAAAAACCAACTCTTGGTTTCGTTGATCTGCTCTACAGTTTTTTTAGATTCTATATTGTTTATTTCTGCTCTGATCTTTATGATTTCTCTTCTTCTGCTGGGTTTAGGCTGCCTTTGCTGTTCTGCTTCTATTTCCTTTAGGTGTGCTGTTAGGTTTTGTATTTGGGATTTTTCTTGTTTCTTGAGATAGGCCTGGATTACAATGTATTTTCCTCTCAGGACTGCCTTCGCTGCATCCCAAAGCGTTTGGATTGTTGTATTTTCATTTTCGTTTGTTTCCATATATATTTTAATTTCTTCTCTAATTGCCTGGTTGACCCACTCATTCGTTAGTAGGGTGTTCTTTAACCTCCATGCTTTTGGAGGTTTTCCAGACTTTTCCCTGTGGTTGATTTCAAGCTTCATAGCATTGTGGTCTGAAAGTATGCATGGTATAATTTCAATTCTTGTAAACTTATGAAGGGCTGTTTTGTGACCCAGTATATGATCTATCTTGGAGAATGTTCCATGTGCACTCGAGAAGAAAGTATATTCTGTTGCTTTGGGATGCAGAGTTCTAAATATATCTGTCAAGTCCATCTGATCCAATGTATCATTCAGGGCCCTTGTTTCTTTATTGACTGTGTGTCTAGATGATCTATCCATTTCTGTAAGTGGGGTGTTAAAGTCCCCTGCAATGACCACATTCTTATCAATAAGGTTGCTTATGTTTATGAGTAATTGTTTTATATATCTGGGGGCTCGGGTATTTGGCGCATAGACATTTATAATAGTTAGCTCTTCCTGGTGGATAGACCCTGTGATTATTATATAATGCCCTTCTTCATCTCTTGTTACAGCCTTTAATTTAAAGTCTAGTTTGTCTGATGTAAGTATGGCTACTCCAGCTTTCTTTTGGCTTCCAGGAGCATGATAAATAGTTCTCCATCCCCTCACTCTCAATCTAAAGGTGTCCTCAGATCTAAAATGAGTCTCTTGTAGACAGCAAATAGATGGGTCTTGTTTTTTTATCCATTCTGATACCCTATGTCTTTTAGTTGGTGCATTTAATCCATTTACATTCAGTGTTATTATAGAAAGATATGGGTTTAGAGTCATTGTGATGTCTGTATGTTTTATGCTTGTAGTGATGTCTCTGGTACTTTGTCTCACAGGATCCCCCTTAGGATCTCTTGTAGGGCTGGTTTCGTGGTGACAAATTCCTTCAGTTTTTGTTTGTTTGGGAAGACCTTTATCTCTCCTTCTATTCTAAATGACAGACTTGCTGGATAAAGGATTCTCGGCTGCATATTTTTTCTGTTTAGCACACTGTAGATATCGTGCCAAGCCTTTCTGGACTGCCAAGTTTCAAAGGAGAGATCAGTCACGAGTCTTATAGGTCTCCCTTTATATGTGAGGGCACGTTTATCCCTTGCTGCTTTCAGAATTTTCTCTTTATCCTTGTATTTTGCCAGTTTCACTATGATATGTCGTGCAGAAGATCGATTCAAGTTATGACTGAAGGGAGTTCTCTGTGCCTCTTGGATTTCAATGCCTTTTTCCTTCCCCAGTTCAGGGAAGTTCTCAGCTATAATTTGTTCAAGTACCCCTTCAGCACCTTTCCCTCTCTCTTCCTCCTCTGGGATACCAATTATGCGTATATTATTTTTTTTTAGTGTATCACTTAGTTCTCTAATTTTCCCCTCATACTCCTGGATTTTTTTATCTCTCTTTCTTTCAACTTCCTCTTTCTCCATAACTTTATCTTCTAGTTCACCTATTCTCTCCTCTGCCTCTTCAAGCCGAGCCATCGTGGTTTCCATTTTGTTTTGCATTTCGTTTAAAGCGTTTTTCAACTCCTCGTGACTGTTCCTTAGTCCCTCGATCTTTGTGGCAAGAGATTCTCTGCTGTCCTGTATACTGTTTTCAAGCCCAGCGATTAATTTTATGACTATTATTCTAAATTCACTTTCTGTTATATTATTTAAATCCTTTTTGAGCAGTTCATTAGCTGTTGTTATTTCCTGGAGATTCTTCTGAGGGGAATTCTTCCGTTTGGTCATTTTGGAGAGTCCCTGGCGTGGTGAGGACCTGCAGGGCACTTCCCCTGTGCTGTGGTGTATAACTGGAGTTAGTGGGCGGGGCCGCAGTCCGACCCGATGTCTGCCCCCAGCCCACTGCTGGGGCCACAGTCAGACTGGTGTGTGCCTTCTCTTCCCCTCTCCTAGGGGCGAGATTCACTGTGGGGTGGCGTGTCCCGTCTGGGCTACTTGCACACTGCCAGGCTTGTGTTGCTGGGGATCTGGCGTATTAGCTGGGGTGGGTAGGCAAGGTGCACGGGGGGTGGAGGGGCAGGCTTAGCTCGCTTCTCCTTAGGTGATCCACTTCAGGAGGAGCCCTGTGGCAGCGGGAGGGAGTCAGATCCGCTGCCGGAGGTTTGGCTCCGCAGAAGCACAGAGTTGGGTGTTTGCACGGAGCGAGCAAGTTCTCTGGCAGGAACTGGTTCCCTTTGGGATTTTGGCTGGGGGATGGGCGGGGGAGATGGCGCTGGCGCCTTTGTTCCCCGCCAAGCTGAGCTCTGCCGTCCGGGGGCTCGGCAGCTCTCCCTCCCTTTGTCCTCCAGCCTTCCCGCTTTCCGAGCAGAGCTGTTCACTTATGACCTCCCAGACGCTAAGTCGCGCTTGCTGTCGGAACACAGTCTGTCCGGCCCCTCCGCTTTTGCCAGCCAGACTCGGGGGCTCCGCTTGGCCGGCGAGCCGCCCCTCCGCCCCGGCTCCCTCCCGCCAGTCCGTGGAGCGCGCACCGCCTCGCCGCCCTTCCTACCCTCTTCCGTGGGCCTCTCGTCTGCGCTTGACTCCGGAGACTCCCTTCTGCTAATCCTCTGGCGGTTTTCTGGGTTCTTTAGGCAGGTGTAGGTGGAATCTAAGTGATCGGCCGGATGCGCTGTGAGCCCCGCGTCCTCCTACCCCGCCATCTTCCTTTCTCCCCTTTTACAAGGCTTTTAGCATTTTATGTTTAGATAAACATTGTGGTGTCCATGGGAAATCAGTGATTGTATTTATTTCCGACAACTGTAACTAAAAAAGTACCAGTATTTAAGGTTCAGGACTAATCTTTCTTTTTTTGCATACATCCCCTACTTTTAAAAATATCTGTGACGGTCACTGGTATATCATAGGAGCTCCCTAAATACTCATTACATTGAGTCACTAGCATGGTCTTTATAGGCTATACGGATTGATGCAGCTATGGTAATAAATATTCATAAACCTATGGGCAGGGTAAAATTATTCTGATTTCTCCTATATCTATTCTGTACAATGGCTGTAAGATAAACTCAGTTAACTGTATTTTTGTCACTTTCACATGGTGTGTGTATCCCACTAGGAATGTCAGCTGAAACGGATGTCAGCTCTGACCATGAAATTGTCACAGGGTTGGTGCCAATCCTCTTCTGAAAACTAACTTGTGGAACCATACGTGTTGTTGGGAGGTTGGCATAATTTGTTGGCTTATAGAACCATTTATGTCCCACACCAGATATCACCTTTCTCCTGAAACAGCTCTCCCTGTGTGTTACATATTTCAGCAGTGTCTCCCAGTTTACAAGAGTGAAGTCTTCCTTGTTTATGGCTATTCCATTCTGAACTCCGTGAGTTTCATGTTAAGCTTTTTGAATCTTTTTTTTTAACGCCAATTTAGGAATTACAAATGGACCATGTTCTCTATAAACTTATAAATACTAGCTAAATGTCATTTGACATTTTTGAGAGGTTAGTTTTTATGCCTCTAAAAACAAGGCTTTGGGGCACCTGGGTGGCTCAGTCTGTTAAGCGACCGACTGTTGGTTTTGGCTCAGGTCATGATGTCACAGTTTGGTGAGTTCAAGCCCTGAGTCAGGCTCTGCACTGACGGAGCAGAGCCTGCTTAGGACTTCTCTCTCCCTCTCCCTCTGCCCCTCCCCTGCTCTCTGTCTCTCACTCTTTCTCAAAAAATAAACATTAAAAAAAAAACATTTAAAAACAAGGCTTTACATTTATTCCTATTAAAGTTTATCCTCTTTTATTTTTTCAAGTCCCAACTCAGTCATTTATTAGCTTTTTCATGTTAGGTGAATTATTACAATTCTTTTTTTTATCATTTAATTTTTTTTCATCAAGGTAATTGTACTCTTTAATCCCTATCCCCTATTTCTCCTTTCCTCCCCACCCACCTTCACTCTGGTAACCATCAGTTTATTCTCTATAATTTAGAACTGTTCTTGATTTCTCTCTCTCTTTTTATTTCCTTTGATCGTTTGTTTCGTTTCTTAAATTCCACATATGAGTGAGATCATATGGTATTTGTCTTTCTCTAACCTATTTCACTTAACATCATACTCTAGCTCCATCCATGTTGTTGCAAATGGCAAGATTTCATTCTTTTTTTTATACCTGAGTGATATTCCATTGTATGTATATATCACATCTTATCTTTTTATCTATCCACGAACACTTGGACTGCTTCCGTAGTTTGGCTATTGTAAATAATGCTGCAATAAACGTTGGGTGCATGTATCTCTTTGAATTAGTGTTTTTATATTTGGGGATAAATACTCAGTAGCACAACTCATGGATCATAGGGTAGTTTTATTTTTAAAACTAGGAAACTCCATACTGTTTTTTTTTTAGGAAAACCTCAATACTGAGGTTTTTTGAGGAACCTCCATACTGTTTTCTAGTGGCTGCGGCAATTTGCATTCCCACCAACAGTGTAAGAGAGTTCCCCTTTCTCCATATCCTCACCAACACTTGTTTCTTGTGTTTTTGGTTTTAGACATTCTGACATGTATGAGGTGAAATCTCATCATGATTTCGATTTGCATTTCCCTGATGATGAGTGATGTTGAGCATCTTTTCATGTATCTGTTGGATATCTGGCTGTCTTCTCTGGAGAAATGTCTGTTCATGTCTTCTGCCCATTTTTTTTTTAATTGGATTGTTTTCTGGTTGTTAGTTGTATAAGTTTTCTATATATTTTGGATACCAACCCTTTATTGGACATACCATTTGCAATGTCTTCTCCCATTCAGTAGGTTGCCTTTTAGTTTTGTTGATTGCTTCCTTTGCTGTGCAAAAGCTTTTTATTTTGATGTAGTCCTGATAATTTATTTATCTTTGCTTTTATTTCCTTTTCCTCAGGAGACGTGTCTAGAAAATATTGCTACATAAGCTTTTTGTATCTTTACCTTATTTTCACTCCTACTACCACCACTCTAATTTAGACCATTTTTAGTTCTGATTTGAGA
Source organism: Panthera onca (assembly GCF_046562875.1). NCBI lineage: Eukaryota > Metazoa > Chordata > Mammalia > Carnivora > Felidae > Panthera > Panthera onca. The sequence continues at coordinate 9,443,530 of NC_138345.1, read as the reverse complement.
TACTACAATACATTTCCAATTGGCTTTCTGAAGTCTAGAGTCTGCCCTCTGCAATACAACTAACAGTTCTGCCAGACACATCTTCTATATATGCTATTTGTCCAAAAACAATTTAATGACTCCTAATGCCTAGTACAGAGGCTAACAGTAATACTATTCAAGCAGAATGATAAATTTTTCACATATTTTTAAGAATGACTTCCTAGACATTAGCCTTACCCCCAGTAGAAAGCCCATTGATATGATCGAGATCCATCAGCCCTCAGAGTCCCATTTCTTTGATTTAAAAATAAAGGAGTTGAACCTGTTTATTTTGGCTTACTGTACAGTGCTTATTAAATGCCTCAAATTTCCTGCTATTCCCAGAACATGATCTATACCAGAAGGATCCTAGACATTTTTAGGATATGGACCCCTTATGAGATGCTTTTTTGAGAGAAAGAGAAAGAGAGAGAGAGAGAGCGCATGTGGGGAAGGGGCGGTGGGCGGGGGGGTGGGGGGGAGAGAAAGAATCCCAGGCAGGCTCAGCATGGAGCTTGATATGGGGCTCAATCTCACAACTGTGAGGTCATGACCTGAGCTCAAATAAAGAGTTGGATGCTTAACTGACTGAGGCACCTAGGTGCCCCTTGACCCCTTATGAGAATTTGATAAAAGCTCGGGATTCTACCAACAGAGGATAACATATAGAATTCATGGCATGACTTTGTGGAGCCTTTGATGGCCTATGGAATTACCCTGTACTTTCCTCCCTAAACATCTTTTTTTTTCACACCATTCCATGGATCTACCCTTTCCAACATATCCCAGGAAGGTTTCTGAGATCTATTTCAAATGTGATAACCTCTACTGTCTTTTTAAATGTCACTATTTGGACATGAAGGACCTATTCTCTAAACCTGCATAGAATTTGATGTGCACTTTCCTCATAGTAAAAATGACATTCTTCTTCATATTTTAATTCTTTGCGTTCTCCTCTAATTCTCTTCACTATGTTGCAAGACCCTTGCAAGCAGGACTAGTGTCTCACTCCTGTTTGCTTCCTCTTGGACCCTTCACCCCATGGTCTCCACCCTGACCTAGACCACAAACATTGGAAATATTCAGTGCACATTTATAAAAGAGTTATATATATTATATATATACATATATATGTTATATATATGTATATATATACAATATATATATTATAAAAGAGTTATGAAGAGTTAAGACAGCAGTTTCTAAAGCTCTAATATAACTTTTCATTTACTTGTGTATTTTTTTGCTCTTTAATAAAAGAAAGAAATTATGAATTATGAAAGACTCTAACAATAAATATCTGAAAATAAAAGGTGAAGTTGGGCCATGGAGCAGCTGTAGAATTTCATGGAGTATTTCTGAGAGAGAATACATTTTGTCCAGATTCTGTGGTAAAGCAATATTACTCCCTATAATACTAAGGTCAACTTTAACAACCATGAGTTCTGTTTTATATTTGTAATTCAAAATGTTCAACTTTGAAGGACCTTTTCTTTTTTAACTTGGAAAAAATAAAACTCATGCCCTTAGCTCCTCAAACTGATACTGCATACTTTACAGATGACAAAGTATTCATAGAGCACTTTGCAAAAGGACCATTTTCTTACCAAGGTAAGATGAGTAAGTAAATAACCCTTTCTTGTGGTCTGTGTTCTGATGAGTAAGTAAATAACCCTTTCTTACCGTGCAGTTTTTCCTCCAAGGGAAATAATCCTTACACATTCTCTCTTATTAGATTATACTCTTAATCCCATGATAGTCACTTGAGAGTTAAGTTCTCTGATTAAATGACAATAATTTCCCTGATTTCCTGATTGACAGACCACCACTTCCATTGGGAACTGGATACACCCCGCCTTACAGAGACTCTGTTTTGACCTTTTTAAATTAGCGTGTCCATAGGTCCAGGACCTTAGGAATCCAACAGTCCACGTCCAGTAGGAGTCATAGCTAGAACACCCACTCCTACGTGCCAACTCTTGATTTTGGCTTAGGTCATGATCTGGAGAACTGCATCGGCCTCTGCGTTGAGTGTGGAACCTGCTTGGGATTCTCTCTCCCCTCTCTCTGCCCCTCCCCCACTCTAAGTAAATAAATGAACTTAAAGAAAAGATGAAAATTGTATTTGTTACATGACTCATGCATGCAATCTCAAATAGACTCACCGCGTACATTCCTTAGACATACGAATAGAAATTTTTAAAAATATATTTTTATGCTAAATTGACGTGGAGGTATAATCTAGACACTCCTGTTCCATTGGGGATGGTGTGGGAACGTAGGCGAGCCATACTTGGAATAAAAAATAATCTAGGGGCACCTGTGTGGCTCAGTTGGTTAAGCATCCAACACTTGATTTCAGCTCAGGTCATGATCTCACAGTTCGTGGATTGAGCAGTATGTCAGGCTCTACACTGAGAGCATGAAGCCTTCTTGAGATTCTTTCTCCATCTCTTTGTCTCTCTTTCCCTCTTTCAAAATAAATAAATAAATGTATAAATAAATAATCTAAGATCATATTTTTTTTTAATTTTGTTTAACGTTTTTTATTTATTTTTGAGACAGAGAGAGACAGAGCATGAATGGGGGAGGGTCAGAGAGAGGGAGACACAGAATCCGAAACAGGCCCCAGGCTCCGAGCTGTCAGCACAGAGCCCGACGCGGGGCTCACTCACAGACTGTGAGATCATGACCCGAGCCGAAGTCGGACACTCAACCGACTGAGCCACCCAGGAGCCCCTAAGATTATATTTTTAATCCTGATGTTAAGGAAAAAGCCATTGACAACAATTTGGCGGATATATCGATGTAAGACAGGCCCAGAAAAGAATGCATGCACCTTAAAACAAAATGATTGTAACTGTTGTTTTGAAGGAGTTGGAGTCATGCTAGCAGGAGGGACAGACTTGTCTCAGGTGAGACCACACTGTGTGGTCTCTGAGAAAATATATCACTGGCCTTGCTGAGGAGCACTGTCTCCCTGGGAGGCTAATGAGTTAAACTCACCAGCCCTGCTTCAGTGGAACTTGAACTGGGTTTGGAACGCACAAAAGAGAACTCTGAACCCCATAAAACAGACGCCTGCACAGGGTGGAGGGAGAAAAGGTCCTGATGCAGAGGAGGAGGATTTATAAACACCCTTCTTTGGGCCTACATTTTGAAAGCTGTATGACCCTCTTCCGATATGCACGACAAGGGGATCAAGAAGCTAAATACAGCTTCTTTAGCTAGAAATCATAAATACTTACTGTTACAGGCTTGTTGTGTTTCCCCAGTATTCATGCGTTGAAACCTTAACTGCAAAGGTGATGGTATTAGCAGGTGGGGCCTTGGGAGCTAATGAAGTCATGACGGTGGAGCCCTCATGAAAGGGATTTTGGTGTCCCTATAAAAAAGACGCCATAGAGCTCTCTGCCTCATTGTCTACCATGTAAGGATATAATGAAGGGCAACTATCTACAATCCAGAAGAAGGTCTCCTGATCATGCAAGCATCCTGACTTCAGACTTCCAGGCTCAGACCAGTGAGAAATAAATTTGTGTTGTTTATCAGCCATTCAGTCTATGGCATTTTCCTTCAACAGCCTGAACTAACATGACTATACATGTATATAAATTAATACACACATGCATTAATACTATATAAATTGTATATACTCTTTAGAGATATACTTGGGCATTGACTAGAACACTCTATGTCCTTCCATTGAGTTTGTTTTGGGTCTAGTCTGAGCAAGACTAGAACAGTGGAATCTGTTTGGGTGCAGGATGGTGACCATTTCCTGTCTCCATCATCCTGCTCAGTCCAGACAGAAATGAAAAAGCACTGCTCCTGTACCTATTGAATAAATAATTACTAAGCAGGGTCACTGTAGGTGCCGACAGCAGTAAGAAGACTCAGTCCCCTCAGGTGAGGACAGCAAGAATCAAATTACCTGGCAGAAAAGGAAAGGGCTTCTCAGGCCCGAGTCACACTGGGAGCTTTTTGGAATGATGCAATGTGGTTCTCAGAGAGGAGGAAATATCCCTAATAAAACTGTCCACACAGCCTGTGACTACTATTCATTTAACCTTCGTACAACTCCCCCCTTCATACGATAGACACTGGCATTCCTATAACACCTTTCTTTTGCAGAATTTAATCATTAGGGCTCACAAAAGAACGAACATTTCAGGCTTTCGAACAGAGTTCTGTGTGAGAGAAGTTCTTTCTGAGAGGAAAGTCTGAGCTTCAGTCAAGATGGCATGGGATCTTTTACCAGGACGGTCCTGATCTGGGGATCCCAGGGGACAAAGAAGGGGGCACTGTCAAGTCTGTATTCTCTTCTCCTGAATGGATGAATCCCCTAAGGATGAGGGTCTGGAGTTGGCTTCATTGTAAGTGCTTGGGTTGTGGCATTTGTTAAGATCAGAGGTAACGTTCCCTCCTCACAAAATGATCACATCCTCCTACCTTCTCTACTGGCCACAGGGGGCATAACCCTGCATTTGGGGAAGAAACCAGTTGGGAACCTTTACTCAGGCAGCCACATGCTTGTTTGCTCAATAGGATTGAAGTGATTTGGCCATTATGGCCCTAGTCAACTAGTGAGTAATTATGTGACCAAGAAAGACAGCCTTTTTCTCCCTGCTAGTATTCCAGGAACTAGTATGCTCCCTTTGGGCAAGTATCAAGACTAGATCTGGGGACGGCTGGGTGGCTCACTTCATTAAGTGTCTGACTCTTGATTTTGGCTCAGGTCATGATCTCAGGGTTGGTGAGATCAAGCCTTGCCTTGGGCTCTGTGCTGACAGCACAGAGCCTGCTTGGGACTCTCTCTCTCTCTGTCTCTCCCCCACTCAAAAGACTAGATCTGTCAGAGGTAGAAAGGGCAGTTGATCTGCCTTTTCAGATGTGCGAGGTGTTCAGAACCCCCAGTTTCCTGGGATTTCTGGAAGCATTCTCCTGGCCTGTGACATTTTCATTTAGCGTAAGGGTGACCTAGGTTTAAAGAGAGGTAATGCCTTAATGAACCATGATTAAGGGATGACAGGTATCAAACTTTCCATGAGGCCATCCGGTATGTAGCTCTCTGGTTGAAAAATAAATCAGAGATGTAAATATTCTTTTTTTCTTTTGCCATTTAAAATTCTTTATTTTCCAACAGGATTCACTAAAATTGGAACTCAGTATTACTGAAAACTTGAAGGCTGGAAAAAAAGACAAAGTGTTTTTCCAAACGTGCCAAAATGTGTGTCTCAGTGCTCTATGGACAGAAGTGGGCACCCACCTTACAGGCTGGCAGGAGTTACTTTGGTAGACCTTAATGGTCTTAAAGGTCTACCAAAGACGAATAGTCACTTATTTTCCTTAGATTAACTCTGGATATTGGCAAAGGAATCTAAAGGGAAGTACTTCAAACTGAGATATTAATTGCTTTGTTTATTCATGTAAAAGTATGTTCCATGGTAGCGAAGGGACAGTGGTTATCACAATAGAAGAAAAATTAATGTGAGTAGCATTTCTAGTTTTCCACCTTTGTGCGAATGGACTCACTCCTTTCCTTCCTGCAGAAGCATACCCAGACACCACAACTGTCTGACTGTCTAAGGGATTTAAGGAACACATTGTAAACCAGAAGAGGGGCCTATTGATACTATCACAGTACTTTTGAATTCGTCACTTCCACATTTACTCAATCTCTGTGAAGACTGAAATGAACATAAGAGTCCAAGAAATACAATACTCATATTATTGAATGCTCTGTGTCTCATCCAACTCTTCCTAGCCCAGAAGAACTGCTCTCTCTTTTGGGTGACTCTAAACCTTCATTTGGCACTTTGCATGTGAATGTTTTTATTTGCATGCATTCCCTTAGCAACAGATTGTAATTCAGTTCAATCTAATCCCATTCAGTTTAAAATATTTATTCTGTACCTATTACACGTCAGGGACTATGCGAAGTGCCAGCAATAAATACCTGAGACATGGTCCCTGGCTTCTCGTAAACACTTTAATATATAGATGAGGAGGCTGGCACATGATCCAGGTGTCACGGGAAAAGTGCAACCATAGAAGTATGGCCAAAGTAACAGGTAGCAAGGCAGGATGTGACAGGGCTGAAGGCATAGGTGTCGGGAAATGGTCATTACAGGTGTGACATTTGTGATAGGCTCTGGGATAAGTTGATATCCCTTAGGCAAGTGTAAGGGAAAGAGAATCCTATTTTAGGCAGAAAGAAAGCATGTGCAAAGGACTAGAACATGTCATATGTGACCCATTTGGGGAAATGAAAGCAGTGCAGCAGCAATAGAGCATAAAATTTAAAATAGTGGAGATCAGCAGGAGATGATACTTAGACTCAGATGATTAAAGGTTTTGCATATTATGCTAAAAAGCTTGGATTTTATCCTAAGGCCAAAGGATGTTACACGATGATCTGTACAGATTGGCAACAAAAATTACTATTATTTTTTGGGTCAAGTGTGGAGAATGTTTTGGAGGAAGTGTATGTTGTAGAATGTATGCTAAAACCTAATCTGCAATGGGGCACCTGGCTGACTCAGTCGGTAGAGCATGTGACTCTTGATCTCAGGGTCATGCGGTTGAGCCCCACATTGGGGTGTAGAGATTACTTAAAACAAAAACCTAATTCCCAATGTGATATTTTTAGGATGTAGGACTTTTGGAATTGATTAGGTCATGAGGCGGGAGGCCTCATGAAGAGGATCAATAACTTCATGAAAGAGACCCCAGAGAGTTCTCTCTCCCCTTCTGTCATGTGAGGACACAAGAAGATGTCAGGAAGTGGGTACTTATCAGACACAGAATCTGCTGGTACCTTGATCTTGGACTTCCCAGCCTCCAGAATTGTGAGAAATACATGTTTCTTATCTAAGATACTCAGTCTATGGTATTGTTGTTATAGCAAGCTGAATGGGTTAAGACCATGTATATGGGCAGTAGATACAATTGGAATTGACTAAGGAGGAAGCAGCTGGGCATAAAGAAGAACTATATTGTTGACATAATCAAAGAACTTGGTAAATGAGAGGGATGGCAATGGAGAGGCATCTGGAATCATCCCCAAGTTCCTGCAGAGGGTATCATGGAGAATGCTGGTGCCAGTACAAAGAAAGGAATGAGACAGCAGACAGAGAAGCCTCATGGAGAGGAAAACAAAAAGTTTGTGTTGGATCTTTTAAGTTCAAGTTTTTCCCATTTCTACTGGTGGGATGACCTGAGACAAACGCCCAGTGGGCAATCACAAGCATAGATGTGGAATGCCAGGTAGAAGCCTGGGTGTGCGTCCCCTGAGCCCACCGCCTGGCCCTGTCACTGAGGCTATTCATTTCAGGTCTTTGATAATGATAGTAATGATGGTACTAATGAGGATGCAGCTTTAATCAGATGTGTACTTTATCAGCACATGAGATAGTTTAGGTAAGAATGAATTGTTTTTTCTGAGGATGGGCTTAAAACATTTTGGATGGCTCCATTCAATTATTCACCCTCTTTGTCTTGTCATTTCCTTTGATGTGTTCTTTGTGTGCAGTGAGAGACTCTAACTAGACTCTCCTGGGAAACACAGGGTCCATGAAGTGGGCTGATGCTACCCACAGGGTACTACAGCTCCAGCTGTTGCCACGAGAAAAACAGCTGTCTCCAGAGCATTAGGATGGTGTAGTCACTCAAGACTGAGGGAAAAGAAAATATTGCTTTAAACATCATCATCCACTCACATTAATCATCCTTTGCCTCAGGCACTCTAGCAGGTGTTGGGTTATTTATTTATTTATCTCTGTTCCAGCAGACCAGTGATCTATCCAGTTCAACATGTAAAACCTCCAATAACATAGTTATCTATATGTACTGAGAACAGAAGTATTAATATATTGTGAGAACCGTAAGAAAACTTATTGAAGGTACTCAATTATATTTCGGAGAGACCATTCTTACTGGTAAACAATCAACTGATTTCCCCATATTAGATACTTTCATCAGGTGGTAATATGGGATCTAGAATCGTTTTTCGGTAAAATGGCTATCAAAATAAAAGAAGGCTGTCTGTCTCATTGAAGGTAGCCAGGAAATGTCTTTTGTCTCATGACATACTGGATGGGTACTCAAAGAGCTATTGTGACACCCAGCTTTACGGCTGGGAAACAAATAATGAAAGCATGGCTATTGGGAGATTGGCCATGGTCACAGTCTGACTTAGCTCTGACTGGCACCAGCCTAAACCAGGGGGGTGGGGAGGAGCTGGGAAAGCAGAATTCAGTACTACTAGCCAAAGGCAGAGTGAAACATGGAAGTCAAACAACGAAAACCAGAAACACAGGAGAGACAGGAAGAGCTATAGGAGGAAAAGGTGTCATCAAAAGGAACTTCCTTCACCTGATCATACCTTATTCCTGACTGCTTTTGGTCAACTTTGCTAGGCTTATTTTTTGTTGTTGTTGAAATTTTTGTTTGTTTTTGCCCTACTTATTCCCTACATTCTTTTGGTCACTTTTCATTTTCTAGAAAATGATGGTTAAAATGTATTTTATCAAGTAAGTAAATTTTCTTTAGGTTTTTAAGTATTTATCGAATGAATCTCAAATTTGAAGTCTCTGTGTGAGATCAGTACTATGGGGATTCAAACAGGTGGTGTACCTTGCCTCTACCTTGGATAGGATTTATAATCTAGTGTGGAAGATAGAATATGTATGTAAATAATTACATTGCCAAGTGGAATGAGAAGGACTAAATGTCTGAAAAGTACAATGGAAGCTCAGCAGCAGAAGGAATTACTCCTAGATGAGAAACGAGAAAAGGACATAGTGGCAACATTTTTAGCTGGGCAATGAAATATGGTTAGCGTTGTAGTAGGCACAGGCATACAGGGAAATGCATGAGCAAAGACCCAGCAGTGGCAAAGCAAATAGCAGATTAAAACAGCAGATTAAATATACAAATTTATGACAAAATTGTCTGGATAGAATTTGGTAATCTTAAAACCTTTTTTTTTTTGCACATGAATTTAATTTTACCATCCCCATTATTTTCTCAGAAAATACCAAGATCCTAAATTAAAACTCTATATATTTAGTTATTATATGAATTCCAACAAACATTCAAATATTTTTAAAGCTCTGTAGATAAAATATAGGCTCAAGTGGTATTTGATTGACTTTGGATAATTATAGTCATATATTTATTCTTTTGACTTATCAGTTGAGACTTTATAAGGCACGGTTCTTCAATTGTTTGTAGAGGAAACTATTATAATGGTAATGTGGCCTTTTTACATTAGGAGCCTACAAAGTTAAAATCACTTCATTTAAAAATAACTTTATATTATCCAAATTGTAGGTTATCATTTTTGTGAGTGAAACTGAGTGATAATGTACAGATAAAGCATATATGTCCAAGTCTACCATTTCATAAATAAATGGACCCATTGAGTATCTCTTTTCAAGAAGTACCTGTTCAGTATTTCACCTATGTTTATGTTGGATTGCCCACCTTTTTCTTATTGTTTTATAAGACTTCCTTATATATTCTGTATATGAGTCCTTTAAAAAACATGTATTACAGATATAGCAAATTCTCATTATTTGCAATAAATTATTTTCTATAAAGTCACATAAGCACTGAATTGGTGAATGCTGAATCATTGCTCCTGGGGGACATACAAGATTGGGTTCCTGTAAGACTCTAGTCACAACATTTTTGTCAACTGATCAATACATTACCTTGTGTTATGTATTTTCTGCTTAAAGACACCTCATCTGATATGTTGTTGATTCATTAGCACGAAACTCACAGCCAAAAGTACCGTAACTCATGCCTACAGAGTTTGCTAATACACTTCCCACGTAAAGCACAAAACAGCCCTTCCCTCACTTAAAAACGCTAAACAGCACTTCAGCACTAGGCGATGCAGGCCATTTGAAATGACAAAATAACAAAACAAGTTCAGCAATGCAAAAAATGTGGTACTACATATACTGCAAAAAGGACACTTGCTGAAATAAGAAGGCAGAGTATCTCTTTGTTTGACCTTAGCTGGGACCATGCATGCTGGGCAACTCAAATTTTCTGTTACTCTCTTCATGTCTATGAATGACCTTAACCGCACTGGCAGTATTTAATTTGAGGTTACAAATAAATTTTAGTGTAAAGCAAATTCACAAGTGTGAAATCCACAAATAACAAAGAATGACTGTACCTTACTCTGTAGTTTGCTATTTTAAAATTCTCTTATTGTTGTCTTTTAAACAGAAGCTCTTAATTTCAATATAGTCCAGGTTAGTAAGATATTCCTTCATGATTAATGCTTTATGTGTCATGTTTAAAAGATCTTGCCTACCTCAGGATCATGAAGAGATTCTCCCATAATTTCTTCTATAATTTTAATATTTTGCCTTTCCACATTTAAATGCATAGGTCCATCTGGAGCTGAGTTTTAATATATGGTAGGAGATAGGTCTTATAGTATTTTTTTCCTTATGGATATCCAATTGATCTACACACTTATTGTAAAGATTATCCTTTCCCCACCACACTACAGTATCAACTTTGTTATAAATCAGTTGACTACATATGTTTGTCTACTTGTGAACTCTCTGTTCTCCATTTATCTAGGTATCTGTCCTTGTGCCAGTAGAACACCATATTTTAATTACTGTAGGTTAAAAATAAGTAATGGCAAAAAAATTTTTTTAAAGTATTGGCAACTATTAGTATAAAACTTTACTTCTTCAAGACTATCTTAGCAATTCTGGACTCTTTGCATTTCCACATAAATTTTAGAATATGCTTAACAATATTCCCAATACAAAGAAGAAGAAGAAGAAGAAGAAGAAGAAGAAGAAGAAGAAGAAAGGGAGAAAGAGAGAAAGAAAGAAAGAAAGAAAGAAAGAAAGAAAGAAGTAGACAAATACTGTGGGGTTTGCTTGAGATTGCACTGAACCTATAGCTTAATTTGGGAAGAATCTGAGATATTGAGTCTGCCAATCCAGGTACTCAAGGTACTTATTTATATTTTCTTTAACTGTACTCAGCCACGTCTAGAAATTTTAGTAAAGAATTCTTTCACATGTTTTGTATTCATTTGGTGCTTTCTGAAGCTGTTATAAACGGAATTTTTTAAAGTTATTTTTTGTGTTTTGCTAATATATAAAAATATAACTTTTGCATATAGGCATTGCATCCAATAACCTTTCTAATTTCACTTATTAATACTGATATTTTTGTAGATCTTTGTGTTTTTTACACAGACAAGTTTATGATGTGCAAAAAAATGGTATTCTGTTATTTTCCCCATCCTTGTATTTTTTATTTCTCTGTCTTGTCTTATAGCAATTGCTAGGGCCTAAAATATGATAAATAAAACTTGTGATGTGGGCTGTCTTTGTCTCTTTCCCAACCACAGGAAAATCTATACAATATTTCACAATTAATTATATGTTTGCTATACAGTATTTCTAGATTTTTCTCCATCAGATTAAGGAACTCAGTGTCTATGACTGATTGGCTGAGAGGTTTTTGGCCTAAATAAATGTTGAATTTTATGAAAGACTTCTTCATCTCTTGAAAGATATGATTTTTCTCCTTCTTTTCTCCTGCCAATGTGGTGAATTATACAACTAACTATGAATTCCTGAAATAAACTCAACTTGGTCAAGATGTATCATCCCCGTTACATACCGCTAGAATCTATTTTTAAATTTTAAGATTTTTGCATCTATGCTCATGATAGGTAATAACTTATAATATTTATTTCTTATAGTATCATTTCTAATTTTTGGTATCAAGATTATTGTTTCAGATTGGATTCCCCAGAAAAATTTCAAGACAGAAATTTGCCTGCAAATGAACTCCTTTGGATGAGTGAGGAAAGGGGTAGTGGGTAAAAAGGAAGAATTTGTTGTGAAACAGTTACAACAGAGGCCTCAGACAACCCAGAGGAGTTCATGACCCAGGATGGTCTTCAGCATTCTTCTTCTGTAAAGCCTGTGGGCTGGGCATTTACACCATTCTCTTTGGTCACTAGAAATTCCTCTAGGGATACTAAACTGAGAGCTATCAGCTGCCAACACTGAAATCAATGAGGGAATCAGTGACTGTCAAGAATTTAGTATGGCATCCACTACAGTTTTGTTGGCCTCATAAAATGAAATGATGTTACCTCTTTTTATAGCCTCTATGATATTCTTGTTCCCTTCCATGTTTGGAAGAATTCACTGGTTAATAGATGTGAATGTAGGAAGAATTTAAATTACAGATTTAATATCTTTAATATGGGTATAAGTCTACTCAGATTTTCTATTTTTTGTGCCAATTTCATGACTTGGTTTTTCTAGAAATGAGACATTTCATTTATATTTTTCTATTTATTTGGGTTAATAAAATACTTTAAGCTTCATTTTACCTTCCCCACTATTTGCTTGTTCATTTTACATTTTTCCCACAGTTCTCTTAGTAGTGAAATGGTGCTACCTGGCTGCCAATATCACGGAGATGGTCATGTGTTGAGAAATGACAAGAGGCCTTTTAGAAGTTGAGTCCTCAGGGGGCACCTGGGTGGCTCAGTCGGTTGGGTGTCCGACTTCAGCTCAGGTCATGACCTCATGGTTCATGGGTTTGAGCTCCCTGTTGTACTCTGTGCTGACAGCCCAGGGCCTGGAGGCTGCTTCGGATTCTGTGTCTCCCTCTCTCTCTGTCCCTCTCCCGCTCATGCTCTCTCTCTTTCTCTCAAAACTAAACATTAAAAAAAAAGATAGAAGCTGAGTCCTCAGTCCTACAAATATAAGGGGCTGACTTCTTCCCAAAACAGTGGCCTGGAGAGAGGATCCCGAGCATCAGATCTTGAGCCCTGGCCAACACTGATTTCAGCCTGAGCAGAGGACAAAGTTAACACTTGTTGGACTCCTGGCCCAAGAAAACTGTAAAATTATTTGTTTTGTTACAAGGTCCTAAGTTTGTACTAATCTGCACAGACAGAAAATATATCCAGTGACCACATTAGAAAGCTTAATGCATATTTTCCTCCTATTTTACAATTAAGCAGATAATGCAACTATAACACTATTTAAAATTTTAATAAAGTTTGTCTATTTTGTTTTATTTTTAGTGCCATAAGACATTGTGATTTTCATGGTTTATACTTCCAATGCTCATTTGGATTTTTTCACACGTAAGCCATTTTCTTTGCTCTTTATTCCGTCTTATGTTTCATGCTATTCGCCTAAAATATGTCACTTCTGACTAGTATATATACTGCAGAGTTTTCTTTTAGTGACTTCATCTTGTGAAAAACTCACTTTTTGCTTGCCTGAAAATCTCTTTTCTTTATCATTCTCTCATTTTGAAAAGCATTTTTGTCTAGTATAGAATTCTAGATGAACTTTCTTTCAGCACATCGAAGATACAAATCCAGTAACTTCTGATTTTCATTGTTGCTGTTGTGAAGTCAGCTAGTAATCTGCCTTTTAAATCCTTTTTTTATTAATACATGTTCTTTTTCTTTGTTGCTGCTTCTTTTCTCTTTTAAGGGGCTCACCTCATTATGTCAGTACCCCCTTCCGCCAGGATAATCTCCCTTCTGAGCAATTCAAAGTCAAATGATTAGGGACCTCCATTACATCTGCAAAATCCCTTTTGCTTTAAGAGGTAATATAATCATGGGAATGACATCCCATCACATTCACAAATCTTGCACACATTCAAGGGGAGGGAGTTTTACAAAAGCATGAATCACTGGGGTCATCTTATAACTCTGCCTATATCACTAAGCGACCTGAAATTAGTTGGTTCTTAAAAAAGAAAAGTGTTAACATTCCAGTCTAGTGATGCTAAAAACATAAAGAAAAAGAAAGAAAGAAAACATGCTCAACAGATTAAAAAAAGAAAAGTGGAAAAAGGAAATATTGAATATGGGGGAGGAAGGAAACAAAGCACAATAAACACAATACCATTGATCATATTATGTGGAAATGGATTAAAAGCTCTAGTTGAAGAAAACCAAAAGTTCTTCAGGTTGGAAAACAAAAAAATAATAAATAAAATCTCACTACATGCTCCTTACAAGAGACATCTAAAATATATAACAAAGTTAAATTGAAAGGATGGAGAAAGACAGATTAATTCCTTCCAAAAGAAACTTGGAGGCAAATGCATTATTAGGCATCAAAGGATTCGTTCATCGTGAAAAAAACCCTCCAATTTATCAGAAAACTTTAAATTTGTAGGCATCTAATACATGAACTCTAAATACATGAAACAAAAAGATAGGACTACAAGATTAAAACGAGAAAGTCACAATCACAACTGGAGATTTTAATACAACTCTCTCAGCAATTGACAGAACAAGTAGATAAAAAATAAGCTGGAACACAAAAAATTTGAACATCATAATTGTCAAACTTGATCTAGTGATTTACATAGAGATCTGCAAACTAAAGCTGCAGAATACACATCCCTTTCAAGCTCACATAAAAGATGTATGGAATTTGATCATATGCTGAATTATAAAGCAAGTCTCAACAAGTTTCAAAGGAATTAAAGAAGATAGAGCATATTTCCTGACTTTAATGCAATTAAGTAGACATCCAAAGGATAAGAGAAAAATGTTATGTTTGGAAATTGAGAGATACATGTCTAAGTAACTCATGAGTCACAGAAAAAAAAACCATATTAAATTTAGAAAATATCTTGAAGTTAACAGTAATAAAATGCCATATCTAAAACTTTAAAAACATAAATATTTTCACGAGAAAAAGTTTAAAAGTGAATGATCTGGGGTGTCTGGCTGGCTCAGTCAGGAGTGCATGTGACTCTTGATCTCAGGGTCATGAGTTCAAGCCCCATGTTGGTCATGGAACCTATTAAAAAAAAAAAAAAAAAAAGAAGGGCTGGGGCGCCTGGGTGGCTCAGTCGGTTGGGCGTCCGACTTCGGCTCAGGTCATGATCTCACAATCCGTGAGTTCGAGCCCCGCGCCGGGCTCTGTGCTGACAGCTCAGAGCCTGGAGCCTGTTTCGGATTCTGTGTCTCCCTCTTTCTCTGACCTTCCCCCATTCATGCTCTGTCTCTCTCTGTCTCAAAAATGAATAAATGTTAAAAAAAATTAAAAAAAAAACAAACAAAAAACAGAAGGGGCACCTGGGTGGCTCAGTCGGTTAAGCATCCGACTTCAGCTCAGGTCATGATCTCACACTCCATGAGTTCAAGTCCCGCATCAGGCTCTGTGCTGACGGCTCAGAGCCTGGAGCCTGCTTCAGATTCTGTGTGTCCCTCTCTCTCTGCCGCTCCCCTGCTCATGCTCTGTCTCTCTGTGTCTCAAAAATAAATAAAAACATTAAAAAAAATTTAAAAAAAAAGAAAAAGAAAAGAAAATGACAGATCTAAGTCTCAGTTGCAAGAAGGCAGGGAAAAATAGTAAAATGAGTACAGAAAGTAAAACAAAACAAACAAAATATTAAAGGCAAAAGTAGAAACTGATAAAAGATCAACAAAGGAAAACATTCATTCTTTGCAAAGAAAGGAGAAAAACAGAAGAGATAAGGTAGGAAAAAAAGACAAAGTCACTATCTACAAATGTTAGAAACACTGAAAAGTTTATAAAATTATGTATATAAATAATTATATGCCCAAACATTTGATAATTAGGTGAATTGGACCATTTTCTAGGAAAACAGAAATCCAATGGCATGCATCAGTGTGGAGGTCATTGGCTATATTGACAAGAACTGTTTTCACAGAGTGGTAAGAAATCCTGATTCCAATGAGTTTAAGGGAGGTTAGAGGGAGACGAAGTGGAGTTAAAATAAAGCTTTTGAGTAATTTTGTGGCATGGGGAGATAGGGAACGTCAGTGGGAGCTAGACAAAGAAATGAGGACAAGAGAAGTTATTTGTTGAAGATGGCAGAAAACATATTCATATAATGATGGGAATAATCTGGTAGAGTTGTAAGAGGTAAAGGACAGAATGGGGGGAGAGATGTGCTTGATAAGGCAAAAGAGTGCAAAATTGGCAGGATTGGTTTCAGGTGGGGACAAGGGTTGTTCAGCTACAGCAGCATTTAGAGTATACTGACATAGGGGCGCCTGAGTGGCTCAGTTGGATGTGTCCAGCTTGGACTCGGGTCATGATCTCTCAGCTCATGAGTTCAAGCCCTGCATCGGGCTCTGTGCTGACAGCTTGGAGCCTGCTTCTGATACTGTGTGTCTCCCTCCCTCTCTGCCCCTCCCCTCCGCCTCTCAAAAATAAATAAACTTTTAAAATGGAGTGTACTGACACAGACATCAGTGGTAGAGCAGATGTGAGGTTTGGGATCTATGGAAATCATCTCCTGATTACCTAGTAATAGATAGGAAAACAAAATCTTAATAAAGATGTATAGGATGCTAAGTTATTCTAGAATTTAAATGTAATTTAAACTGAAATCACCATAGAGTTTTAGCAGAATTGGACCATCTTATCTTAAATGTACTTGACAAAACAAATACTAAAAAAATTTGAAGAGAAAAGGGTATGCGGGGCGTGGGGAGGGGGGATTACTGCCATATGTCAACATTTATTTTAAAGATATAGGAATTAAGATCATTTGGTATTAACATTGGAGTAGAAAATTGACAAATGACACTCAGCCCAGAAATGGACCCAAGAATATAGAAGTCTAATATGAAAGAAGTACAATTGTATATTACTGAGAAAAGGAAGTTACTTAGTAAATGATTTGGGATAAATGGTTACCTGTATAAAAATGTTTAAATAAATTCCTATGCCACAGTACACACAGAAATACATGTCACATGGGTGAAAGACCTAAATGTAAAACATTAAAATGCAAGACTTACAGAATAGACATAGAAATATACCTAGTTTCCAAAGTCTTCATAAGAATACATTTTTTCATAGCAAATCTCTCACTGTCTGAGCTTTTATTACTCAGGCCCTAAATCGACTTGAATAATGTGGTATCTCTCACTACAGTCTTGCTGATGAAATATAATCACTGGTTAATTGGTAACAAAGAACACTAAGATTTATGGTGACATTCTCTAATACCCTTACTGTTCCTATCCAAGTTTCCCTCGGGTTCAGTTTTACTGAAAAAAGAACAGATGCACTTTATTTATTCTGCATATGCTACATAATCATGTGTATCTGTATCTTACATAGAATATAGTTTCTATTATAAACATGTTTATATATATACATACATACATATATACATATATATACATATATACATATACATATGTATATATACATATACATATATACATATACATATGTATATATACATATACATATATATATACATATATATACACACATATATATACACGTATATATATACATATATATATACATATATATACACACATATATATACACGTATATATATACATATATATATGTATGTATGTATGTATGTGTGTGTATATATATATATATATATATATATATATATATATGCTGGATGCTTAGCTCAGCTGTATTAGCCCCTATGTGGGTCAGAAGAAAGGGGAAATCTTCTGAACTAAAATTCATCCATAGAACTTTTCTTTCCCCTGTTCAGCTTTGCTTTTTTCTCGTCTTTGGTCCACTCCTTGCCTGGGTCCATGCCCCACAGAGCTGATCCAAGCCTGCCAAGTCTTTGAAATCAATGGAAACTCTGCAGGGGAGCAGGGGAGGCTGAGAAATGGGACCTTTGTAATTCTTACCTCTGCACCTTGCAGCGCTTGTCAAAAAATTTCGAATAGAGATCCAAACACTTTGCTTTGAATTTTGTGAGCTCCTTAGATCTCTGCCACAGACATTCTTCCTAAAGTCCTTCCAGCCAGATAATGATCCCCTGAGACACTCACGTGCTCCAGGGCCACCCATGCCTCAGTGGGACTTGTTGTAATGTGCTGTATACTTGATCCTCATGAGTCCTGAAGTTTTAGCTAAAAATGTTAAGGGCGTCAGATTAGCACAAAAAGCACACAGCATCTTCCATATACACTACTTTTTTCTTCTGCTTAATTCCAATCCCAAACTGGCTCACTTAAGGAGAAACGTGGCAAGTTTAAAGAAAGCGGTGAGGGAGCCCTCTGTCATCACTCGGCTGTAGCCATGGCTCCTATGGCTAGTGTGCTGATTTGACCCATCTATCTTCCCCTTTGTTGCTCTCAAAATCCTTGCCGAATATTTCTTTAAAGTTTTTATCTGTTTGTAAATCATTAATAAGGGAGGTTAGCAAAAGGCCTTGAGCCTCTTGTGCAGAATCAAGAGTGGGATCAGTGAAAACCAGGGTACATTATAGCGTCAAGAAACCTCAAGTAAGAGCAAGCCAAAAGAGGTACGCCACTAAACTGAAGACAAGAATTTGGGGTAAGGAAATTCAGTTAATAGAAATAACAGTGGTAAACAACAGTTGAGTGTTTAGGGAGAAGAACATAGGGAACTAGAGGCTAGTATTGAGATTTAAGAATAGACCCTTGAAATAGAGTAAAAAGGGCAGTGTCAGTTTTGATACTTGGGGGCAATGATTGCGTCTTATTTTTCTGAACAAGACACACAGCGTAACCTTTGTTTATATGACCTACACCCTCTCTTATAAAATTCACCCTACCTGTAAAGGGAATTAATAAAAAAATTGTCATTTGTTAAAAGTTTATTTATTTTGAGAGAGAGAGAAAGAGAGAGAGAGAGACAGAGAGAGAGAGACAGAGAGAGAGAGAGAGAGAGGCAGGCAAGGAGGGGCAGAGGGAGAGAGAAAGAGAGACAGAGAGAAAATCCCAAGCAGGCCTGCACTGTCAATGCAGAGCCTGATGTGGGGCTTGAACTCACAAACTGTGAAATCACGACCTGAGCCAAAATTAAGAGTTGGACGCTTATCTAACTGAGCCTCCCATGTATCCCCCAAAACTTGTTGGTTTAATACTATCAATAGTTTCATTTCTGCCATAAGAGTCAATTGCAAAGAAATAGGCTGAACTCTGAACATTTAAATGCTGTAGGATTGTCTAAAATCCAGAGCTGTCAAACCATAAAATGTATAACCTCATCAAGTAGTAAAGTCCCCATCACTGAGGTTAATTGGAAACTGAATGGCCAGTGGCCAATGAATTGTTGCATTGGGTGGAAAATTGAGCCAGATAGTATCAGTTATCATTTCTGTGAGTTAACTGTGTATGAAATATTATTATAGGTGCTAAAATGATCAGAGTGGAATTGTTTTACAATTTTACCAGTTCAACTAGTTGCTAATTAAGCATCCTGTGTTGACCTGAAATTACATATGGAATGAACTTCATGCCTCTGGATGTTAGAGGGAAACAAACTCTAACACAGAATATAACTGTCATTAATATTATGTAAATTGGATTTCTAAAGAGATATAATACTTCAATCAGAATATATAACAATTATGCATTAAGCTTATAATGCTTCTGTTATCTGAAATAAAGCAATGCAGAGGTTGTTAACACTAAGTTACAGTCTAAATTATATATACACTAAAAACAAAACATCGGCACAGGGTTGGTATATGAATAAATGTGGGAGTAGCAGGAAGAGAATATGTTATGCGGACAACATTAAAGCCTTTATTTTCTGCTACTAGTGTTCTTGTATATTATTCAGTGGATTCTGATAATATAGAATTTAACCTCTATGTTTTTACTCAGGTTTTGAGTTCATTCACATAAAATGATGTAACATTATAGGAACATTGTTACTGAATAGATCCCATATTTAAGCCAATCATCTACTCTAGAATTTTGGGTATAGGCTTCAATTAAAATATCGTCTTTTACTATTGTATTACAAATTGGAATATCAGAAAACCAAACAAAAAAACCCTCCAACATTTTGGCAAACTTGCTGCCTTTTCTAGACTACCTATAGGCACCTTTGGATGGAAAAAAATATTAACAGGTCATGTGTTTTAACGTAGAGTTTATAATATATGATCTTAAAACATCCGTTTATCATAAAAACTCAACAGTGAGCATAGAGAGGGAATATATCTCAACATAATAATGGCCATATATGACAAGTCTACAGCTAACGTCATATTCAGCGACTAAACACAAAAGCTTTTCCTCTAAGATCAACAAGTCAAGAATGACCACTCTTGCCACGTTTACTCAATTCAGTCAGAGCAATTAAGCAAGAAAAATAAATAAAAGGCATTCAAATTGAAAAGAAAGAAGAAAAACTGTCTCTGTGGCAGATGGCATGATAATATATATAGAACATTCTAAAGATTATAACAAAACACTGTTAGAACTAATAAATTCAGTGAAGTTGTAGAATACAAAGTCAATATGCAAAAATCAGTCCATGTCTGTACATTAATAACAAACTACTAGAAAAGGAAATTAAGAAAACAATCCCATTTACAATTTCATCAAAAAGAATAAAATACCTGGGAAGAAATTTAACCGAGGAGGTGAACGACCTATACACTGGAGTTATGAGACATTGATGAAAGAAATTATAAAGTCACAAATAAATGGAAAAAATATTCTATCCTTATGGATTAGAAGAATTAATAGTGTTAAAATATCCTCACTACCCAAAGCAGTATACAGATTTAATGCAACCCCCTATCAAAATTCAAATGGTACTTTTCATAGAAATAGATCAAATAATCCTAAAATTTTTATGAAACCACAATAGACTGAAAACCAAAGCAATCTTGGGAAAGAACAGCAAAGCTAGAAGCGTAATGCTTCCTGATTTCAAAGTATATTACAAAGTTATATTAATCAAAACAGTATCATATTGGCATAAAACGGACATATAGATCAAATGCAACAGAATACAGAACCCAAAAATAGATCTATACATATATAATAAATTAATTTATGAAAAATGAACCAAAAATATACAATGAGAAAAGGATAGTTTCTTCAATAAATGGGGTTGGGAAAATGGGATGTCCACATGCAAAAGAATGAAACTGGGCCACTGTCTTAGGGCATACACAAAAATTAACTCGAAATGGATTGAAGACTTGAATGGAAATCTTGAAACAATAAAATACCTAGCAGAAAACATAGGTGGTAAGCTCCTTGATGTTGGTCTTGGCAATAATTTTTTTGAATTAACAAAATGAAAAGACAACCTAACAAATGGGAGAAAATATTTGCAAATCATGTATCTGATAAGGGGCTAATATCCAAAAATATATAAAGAACTCATAAAACTCAATACCAAAAAACAAAACAAACAAAAACAAAATCCAATTGAAAAATGGGCAGAGGATATGAATAGGCATTTTTTCAAGGAAGACAAATGGGTACATGAAAATGTGCTCAACGTCAGTAAACATCAGGAAAATGCAAATAAGAACCACAATGAAAGAACCTCACACCTGTTAGAATTGCTATTATATATATAAAAAAAAAAAACGAAATAGCAAATGTTGGTGAGGATGTGGAAAGAGGAGAACCCTTGTGCACTGTTAGCAGGAATGTAAATTGGTATAACCACTATGGAAAACAGTACAAAGTTTCCTCAAAAATGTAAAAATAAAACTAACATATGATCCAGCAATTCTACCTCTATGTATTTATCTAAAGGAAACAAATACACTTACCATGATCAATTGAGATTTATTCCTGAATGCAAGGACACTTCAATATTCTCAAACCAATCAAGGTGACACATCATGACAACATAGAAGGAATAAAAATCATACGATCATTTCAATAGATGCAGAAAAAGCATTTAAGAAAGTCCAACATCAATTCATAATAAAAATTCTCAATAAAATAGGTTTAGAGGGAACATACCTCAACATGATAAAGGCCATATATGAAATACCCACAGTTAACATCATATTCGATGATGAAAAACAGAACTTTTTGCCTAAGATCAGGAATAAGATAAGGATGTCCACTTTCATGTATTCTGTTCAACATAATACTGGAAGTCCTAGCCACAGCAATCAGACAAGGCATCCACACTGGTAAGAAAGAAGTAAATCTTCACTATTTGCAGATGATATGATTCTCTATATAGAAAACTCTTTAAAAACTCCACCAAAAAACTACTAGAACTGATGAATGGATTCAATAAGGTTGCAGGATACAAAATCAATATACAAAAATCCATTGCATTTCTATACACTAATAATGAAGCAGCAGAAAGATAAATTAAAGAAATAATCCTATTTGCAAATTCACCCTAAATAATAAAATACCTAGGAATAAACTTAACTAAGGAGGTGAAAGACGTCTATTCTGAAAACTATAAAACACCGATGAAAGAAATTAAAGGTGACACAAATAGATATTCCATTCTCATGGATTGGGAGAACACATATTATTAAAAATGTCCATACTACCTAGCCCATGTATAGATTTAATTCAATCCCTATCAAAATACCAATAGCATTTTTCACAGAACTAGAATAAATCATCCTAAAATTTTCATGGAACCACAACAAAGCAGTCTTGAAAAAGAACAGAACTTGGATGTATCACAGGCCCATATATCACCTGCAAATCCATAGTAATCAAAACAGTATGGTACTGATATAAAAATGGACACATAGATCATTAGAACAAAACAGAGAACCCAGAAATAAACCCAAAATTATATGGGCAGTTAATTTTCAACAAAGGAGGGAAGAGTATGTAATGGGGAAAAGACAGTCTTTTCAACAAATAGTGCCAGGAAAACTGGACAGCTACATGCAAAAGAATGAAACCAAACCACTTACTTATACCATACACAAAAATAAACTCAAAATGGATTAAAGACCTACATGAGAGACCTGAAACAATAAAAGTCCTAGAAGAAAGCACAGACTATAACACCTCTGGCATTGGTTATAGCAATATATTTTTGAATATGTCTCCCCAAGCAACAGAAACAAAAGCAAAAATAAACTACTGAGACTACATCAAAATAAAAATCTTCTGCACAGCAAAGTAAACAATCAACAAAACTAAAAGACAACCTATTGAATGGGAAAAGATATTTGCAAATGACTATCTGATAAGTTAGTACTCAAAATACATAAACTGCTTATACAACTCAACACAAAAAACACAAATAATCCAATTAAAAATGGGTAGAAGACATGAACAGACATTTCTCCAAAGAAGACATAACAATGGCAAACAGACACATGAAAAATGCTCAACATTACTCATCATCAGGGAAATACAAATAGAAATCATAATGAGATATCACCCTTCACCTATCGGAATGGTTAAAAAACAAAACAAAACAAAACAAAGAAACAAACAACAACAACACAAGAAACAGCAAGTATTGCCAAGGATGTGGAGAAAACGGAACCCTCATCCGTTGTTAGTGGGGATGCAAACTGGTGTAGCCACTATGGAAAACAGTATGCAGGTTCCTCAGAAAGTTAAAAATAGAACTATCCTAACATCTAGTACTCAAATTAGTATCCTAACATCTAGTACTCAAATCTGGGGTATTTACCCCAGAAATACAAAAACTCTAATTCAAAGGGATACATGCACCCCTATGTTTATAGCAGCATAATTTACAATAGCCAAATTATGGAACCAGCACAACTGTCCTCTGATAGATGAATGGATAAAAAAGAGGTGGTATATATACAAAATGGAATATTATTCAGTCATAAAAAAGAATGAAATCTTGCCATTTGCAATGACATGGATTGTGCTAGAGAGCATTATACTAACCAAAATACCATATAGTTTCATTCATATGTAGAGTATAAGAAACAAAAAAGAATAAGCAATGGAAGAAAAAGAGAGAGAGGCCAACCAAGCAAGAGACCCTTAACTAAACAGAACAAAGTGATGGTTTCCAGAGGGGAGGTAGCTGGGGAGATATATTAACCAGGTGATGGGGATTAAGGAGTGTACTTGTTGTGATGAGCACCAGGTGTTGTACGGAAGTAATGGATCACAATATTGTACACTTGAAACTAATATTACATGGTATTTTAATTATACTGGAATTAAAAAAAATTAAATTTTTAAAAAAATCTAAAAAAACCAGCATCACCTTGTTTATTATAGCATTATTTACAATAGCCAAGACATGGAAGCAATCTGTTTCCAGTGATGAGTGAACACGTAAAGAAAATGTGGGATAGATATACGTGTGCACGTGTGCATGCACACACACAGAGACAATGAAATATTATTCAGCCATAAAAAAGAAGAAAATTTTGACAACTACAACAACATGAATGCACCTTGAAGGCATTATGCTAAGTAAAATATGTTGGAGAAAGAAATACAGATACCATATGATCTCCTTTATATGTGGAAAGTAAAAATAAAAAATAAACAATAACAACAACAACAACAAAACTTATAGATACAGAGACAAGATTGGTGATTACCAGAACTGGGCACAGAGGGAGAAAATGGATGAAAGTGGTCAGAAGATACAAACTTCTAGTTGTGAGATAAATGAGTCCCAGTGATGTAATGTAAGGAGTGGTGTCTCAAGTTAATAATGCTGTAGTGTACAATTAAAAGTCACTAACACAGTCAATGCTAAAAGTTCTCCTCACAAGGAAAAGCAATTTTTAATTATGTGTGGGGGTGGATTCACAATATATCCACATATCAAATCATTATATTGTATATCTGAAACTAATATAATGCTATATGTCAATTATATCTCAATTAAAGTAAGAAAAAAACAAAAATATGATCTTGATACCATCAATGATTATGTTAGATTTTCAAGAGAGGGACAAAGAGCCAAATGTATCAACTTTCTTGACATCCTAATATAGGACCTAGAATAAACATTAAGTTCTTATACTTAGTGGTCATTTTCCAAAATGCTCAGATATATTTAGCTGATTATGACAGAAATACAAACTTATAGGTAAAAATGGTGTGTGGTTGAGCTGATAGTGACTCACTCATCATTTCCATAAGAATGTCACCACTAATCTATTAAAAAAGTACAGCTTTTTATTTCCTTGGAAGCCTTGGGGCTGGCGTGGGTGACTGTAAAATTTCTAAGGCATTTGGGAGGGAGCAGATTGATTCTGACAATTATGCTGGTAGGCAGAGGCAGGGGGGTGTAGTACCTTGCCTCTTTTCTTGCTATGAATTCTGGAAAACTAAAGAGCGGCTTGGAATTCAATCAGTAAGACTTTGACCTTTATAAGTCAATTTTTAAATTAGGGTATCAAGTCTCTGGAATTCAGAAATACTTATTTTTATTTTCTCTTGCATTCCAATTAATTCTCTTGACAAGGTTATATTTATTGAATGTGGACTATTAGGCAGGCACTATGGGAAATAAAAGGCCTGCAGTAATATGTGAAACAAAAAAAAAACCCAAAAAACAAAACTCCATGCCAGGCACTAATCTAAGGGCATGTCACCTGTTTTTTCAGTCAATCCTTATAGGAACCCTGTGAGGTTAGTACTATTTTGATCCCATTTTATAATTGAAACAAACAAACAAACAAACAAAAACAACCAAACCTGAGGTACAAATATGTTTACATTTTGTAATGTGTACAACAAATGAGTGGAAAAGCCTCAGCGCTATTACATGATTCTATTATTGAAGACATGTGTACATGCTCGTGTGACATAAAATAATCACAAATATTCATCACGACTCAGTGGTAGAATTATAGCACTATTGCATTTTAAAACTATATCTTCATTCATTAGAGTTGGTGAGCAACATGCTTACAACTGTAAGATATGCATCTTTAATGTATGCAGACAGACTTGGGACCCCTCTCTTAGCTCTACACCTACAATTATTTATGGGGCTGAACTATTGCGTGCCCCATGGGAATCTCAATTTCATCATCTCCAAGCCCCACTACCTGCTCCAGACCTGCTCTCTCTCTCTCTCTTTTTAATGCTTATTTTGAGAGAGAGAAAGAGAGTACGTGTGAGTAGGGGAGGGACAGAGAGGGAGAGAGAATCCCAAGCATTCTCTCCAGCTGGGCTCAAGCTCCTGAACAGTGAGATCATGACCTGAGCTGAAGTCAAGAGTCGGTCACTTTACCAACTGAGCCACCCAGGTGCCCCAGACGTGCTCTTCTTTCTATAACCATGTTTCAGTGAAGTGTCATCCAAACCCAAATCCTGAGTTGTCTTTGAATAATCTTTCTGATTTATTTTATATCCCATCAATAAATGTTCCTGTCAATTCAATCTTCTAATTATCTCAGACATTCTGTGGCAATCACATTTTCGTGGGAGTAAATGCTGAGCTGGAGACGTGAGTTCAAGCAGTTCATTCAGGGGTTTCCCCTGTGAAACATACAGAGGGAAAGAAGCGGAATTGGATAATAATGGCCATTGGGTTGGGTGGCAAACCTGAGAGGGTGGGGGGTTTCAGACAATAAAGCAGATTTTTCAAAATCTAAGTCAATCCAATGAGGAACCTAGTAGTGGGACTGACCATTACAAGAGTCACATGTTGGGCAAAAATGCCCTGATCCCAGTGCTGTAGCTACGCTGGGGTTCCCCGGGATGAGCACGATCTTAATTGAAACCCTGCAGTAGATCTCGAAGACTCCAGCTGGAGTGGGTTGGCAAACTTGAAGCTGAGTATCAAGTTCTTTCTTGAAGACAAACCTGAGTGACATACCAATGGATCCCACATATCCACTCTCTTCCAAGTTTTGCTATTACTGATCCCACATACCCGCTCTCTTCCAAGTTTTGCTATTTCACTCATATGACCGCAGTGGTTTCCTAACTGGTCCTAACTTGACTCTCTTCTTGCCTACCTCCAATCCATACTCCACAATGCCACCACAGTCATCTTTCCAAAGAGCAAATGTGAAAAAGTAATTCCCCTCTTAAAACATGTTAAAATATTATAGCTTCATAATATAACAAGCATGGTCCTTCATGAATAGATTACCTGCTTGGCTCTAACCACTACTCCCCGGCCATGTACAAAGAAGATGTCATTCCAACATCATCTCTTTTTACGAAATGTTCCCTGACTTCCTCAGCCTGTGGTCCATCTTTTGCTTCTTTATTTGTTTTCCTCTTTAGAATGTAGGTTCATTCAAGGCAGGAAACACGTTTCACCTTCCTTAAAACTCATGCTGAGCTCACTGCCTGGAACTTATACCCCAAAATACATTTATTAATTAAATAATATGGGTAAAAGTGAGATTTAATTGAAGATGAAGTCTCCAGAGGATTGATATATTTTATAATTCTAGTTTTATAATTAAAAAGAAAAATTATTGATTCTACCCCATTATCAATAATAAATATAATTTAAAAAATCAGCACTATACAATTAAAAATATAAAACATGCTTGCTTACATTCAAGGCAGGCAATGTATTAGGGATTTTTAAAAACGCCATGTTTAGTTGTCTATTTTTTGAGGGGAATGCATGATAATTCATTTAGACTTGATTCTGTGAGTGCTATTCGGTTTTATTTTAGTGACTAAACTATAGGCATGTCTGAGGGAAAATAAGTGTCAGGCTTCGAAGGAGATGGAACATGTTGTAAGATGCAATAAAAATTCTATTTAATTAATATGTATACCAATATCTGGTCATTATGCGGAGAACAAATTTAAGATTCCCTTTTTTTAATATTTCTATGCAGAAACTTATATGTATTCTCACTATAAGATATTAAAAAAATCTTTACTTTTAGATTCTTCCCCCCAATTTTCTTTTAGCGGGAAGAAAATAAACATTTATTTTCTTTCACTCCCTCCCCCTCCCTTTGCCCCTCTCCCTTTTCCTTCCTTCCTTCCTTCCTTCCTTCCTTCCTTCCTTCCTTTCATTCCCTTCTTCCTTCCTCCCTTCCCTTCCTTTTTGATTAAGAGTATTACCTATGGGAAGAGAGTGTGTTGTTTCACAGGTTAGCAACTGCATCACTACTTCCATTTTCATGAGACTAAAAAATGGTATAGAAAATGTAGGAGGAAATGAATGATGGTGGCTGAGACCTGGCTATCTACACTACTCAGGGTGAAAT
Source organism: Panthera onca (assembly GCF_046562875.1). Taxonomy (NCBI): domain Eukaryota; kingdom Metazoa; phylum Chordata; class Mammalia; order Carnivora; family Felidae; genus Panthera; species Panthera onca. The sequence continues at coordinate 9,415,576 of NC_138345.1, read as the reverse complement.
TCTCAGAATAGGGGAGAATGATCCCGGGAGGTCAGTGGAGAAACTGAAATACGGAGAGGCCAGCTCTGGAGTCAAGTTAAACCTTACAGAAAAGGTGGGGAGAAGTCCCATTTCTTCCTGTGACCTCTGCCTGATCCACAGGTATAGTGTAAAGTCTTGAGAGTGGTTTTTTTGTTTGTTTTGGAATGCAAGGATCTGACTTCAGCTTTGTTTGCTGTCTTCAATAAACACATTCTGAGCCACACCCCTATATAAAGACCTGGGCCACTTTGCCCATCTGAGCCTCGTTCACTTTATTTTTTTTTTTAACTTATTTATTAAAAAACTTTTATTTTGTGTGAGTGAGAGAGACAGCTGCGAAAGCAGGGGGCTCTGTGCTGTCAGCATAGGGCCCAATGCGGGGAGCAGGGGTGTTGGGGGGTAGGGTTTGATCTCATTAACTGTGAGATCATGACCTGAGCTGAAAATCAAGAGTCAGATGCTTAACCAACTGAGCCATCCAGGCGCCCTAGGCGCCTTCATTTTAGAGATCTTTGTTGATTTCAATAATTGGTCCTTTGGGCCACTGTTTTCTCTACTTTTGTTTCAAATTCCCGCTCTTATGTTTCAAATTCACCAATAAAGAGGGAGCCCACAAAGCCCAAGGCACCCTCACCCTCAACTCCAATAAAAGCAGAACCACAGGCCTGTGTTTTCGCTCACTCTCTCTCTCCCTTTGACCTTGCTGTGTGGCCTCAGGTGTGCTGTGCAATTTCCAGGTCTTGTAAGTAATAAACCTTTATTTATTTATTTATTTTCAAAGTTTCCTGCTGGTTGTTGCTGAAGGGCATCTTGCAATCCTAAGAACCACAAGGGTCAGTCCAGTCACTGCATTGGTTTTGAAAGGGGAGATGTCTGTGGGAAGCTCACAGGGGCCCAGAAATGCCCCCAGGCATTTCTCAATGACAGCATCACTAGTGATGGGCTGAAACTGGCACAAAACAGCTGTCTATTACTGAGAGATGTATCTCCTAATATTGCTCCACTTGGCAACCCTTCTGCTTCATGATTTCTTTTTCTTTTTTAACGTTTATTTATTTTTGAAGGTGAGAGAGAAACAGAGCATGAGCAGGGAAATAGCAGAGAGAGAGGGAGACACAGAATCCGAAGCAGGCTCCAGGCCCTGGGCTGTCAGCACAGAGCGGGACACAGGGCTTGAACTCACAAACTGTGGGATCATGACCTAAGCCGAAGTCGGACACTTAATCGACTGAGCCACCCAGGTGCCCCTCTGTATCATGATTTCTAGCCAAAGTTCATCCTACACCCCCTCATTCCCTCCCCTCCACCAACATGCTCACATTCAGCTGGTAACTTTGACCTTGAGCCCTATCGACTTTTCAGGTTTCTTCTAAACAGCTCTGGCAGTTGGGGTTCTCTTCAGACTTATTGCCATCCTGCTCATTCAACAAAAATTTATGATGAACAGCTATTAAATATCTAGATCTTTGGATACAAAGATGAAGAGGACGCATTCCTGGCCTAAAAAGCTCACAGCCTAGAGGCAAATATGGAAAACATGCTTCAAAAGACCAAATTTAAATACTAGCACATTTTAAAAGAACACATCACCAAGAGTGCATTTTAGACAACATTAAATTTCATTAAGAATCTCTCACATTACATTCAAATACAAGTAGAGAAAATTAGATCCATATAGATATAAATATACTTTTGCTCCTAGGAAACATAGTTTATAAGTCCACAATATGCCCCTCTTGGCATTAAAAAGCCAAAGAGAGGTAGAGAAGTGTTATTATTTGTAATATGAATGTGCATTAAACATCTGCTTTATGTAAACAAATAAGAAAAGATCCAATAAACAATGGAGTCTCCCCTGTGTAGGCCTTAGACATAAACTTTTGTTTTGATGCTGTTTGACTATACTATAGCAATTTTGATATCCAATCAAGCTTACTAAAATGGGAGTTTTACCCTAAATGGATTTCAAACTAATATGCCAATTATGCTATGTCTAATATGGCATGTTCTTCTCTTATATGAAATACAGTAAGACAGGGTTATTTTCGCAGAAGTCAGGTAATACGCTTGTGTTCTGCAATACTCTTTGTGATTACAGAAACAAGAAAGCACAAGTCTTAAGGACTGCTAATTTATTTTTATATAAAATTGGTGCTATCTCAATGACATAAAATAAGCATGGTTAAAATTATACTGTGGAAAACAAGAATTTGGGTTAAAATATGCGATGGGCTACGTGAATATAGTATAGGATTGCACTAGGTTTGTTGCACTCTGACATTAGAAATATTACTACTATTTATCTCACAGAGACATAGTTATACATTATAATAAAAGCCATAGAAATAATATATGTTGCTAATTTTTTGTTTTATAACTTTTTCATATAATGAATGGTGGCAAGCCTGGGGTTGCCATGTTGTCATTGACTCGTTGAATGACAATACTGGGAGTTGGGCAATGTAGCAACTTTGTGGTGTCCACAGCCATTCTGAATGTCTGATTTAACTACTCTATCTAGAAATTACAGAGTTCTTAAATAACAACCCATGCTGAGCAGTATGGGAGGCATGAAGATAACAGTAACGTTGCTTTGGCTTCTACAATCATGGAACAGATAGACACAGACTAGAGTTTTGTCTTCAAAGGTTACCCATTTCTCTTTTTCTGGTATCCCATTTTTGTTTATCTGTAGGCTTGGGTTGACTTTGTTTTTAATGGTTTCTGTTTTAAAAGGAAGCATATTAGAAGTGCTTCTCTGAGTTAGAATCGTGTCTCCATTTTGAGGATATCCCATGGACTCCTGGGTGCTGATGTTTACATGAACTCAACCACCTTCTGCTATGCCTTCCTTCTTCCAATTTACCCTAACACCTAATGATGCCCAGCATCTTAATTCCTGCTGTGTCCATCAAGGTCTCTAACTGACCACCATGTCATGGTTTCTGATAATGAAGTGGTCCTTATCCTTGCTCGTTCCTGTGGCAAAGAGCAGCAATATTAATTTACCCAATAACTCGAGGATTCCTCTTAGACTGAGAACCATCAATATGGGTTTTTTTTGTTTGTCTGTTGTTTTTTGTTTGTTTGTTTTAATGCCATGATAAAACTTCTTTAGATGTGAAAGTTTGAGACTTGTGGGCATGACTTGAAAGGTTACTAGAGGTAGAGTGCTAACAAATATACCTTATACAATAAATTAGTAGGATTTTTTTAGTCAGGAATAAACAGGAGAAACAAGAAGGAAGTGGCCCATTAATCAAGGAGAAAAAAGTAAAAGCCTGTGGAGATAGGAGGTCAAGAGAGAAATTCCAAAGGTCAGGGAGGCCATATAACTTTTAAGATTAAAGTATTATGACATTCAGTTTTTAGTTATGTAAAGTGTTCTAATATAAAAAGCCCCATCATCTCAAAATATCCACAAGCAGCTATTACTCACATAGCATTATGCCAGTCATATTTTAGAGAATGAAGAATTCAGGTAGTATTCGGATGAGGGTTGAGTGGGGCTACAAAGAAGCAGCAGGTATGAAGGTGGACTCATCTTTGAATCCTTTTGAAATAGGAATTTACAGACCGAGATGATTAGGAACACATATCCTACCGCCAGTAGGTGCAGTAACCAAGATGGGATCAGTCCATGAGAGTCGATTGTTAAATTTTCAGAAATGTTGTGAGCATCTCATTAAAATTAGTCACTATTAAAAGTAACTTATATAAACATAATTAAATAAATTCTATTTGAAAGAGAATAAATAATCAAAACATCACTTCCTAAGAATTTTAGTACTTTTTAATATTATTTATAGATTTTACTTATGTCTGCTGTATCTCTATGGTAGAAATACAAAATAAGCGGGTGCAATCGTGCATCTCTTCTCCACTACAGAATCAGTAATAGCTTGAATTTTGAGTCTTTTTTAAATGTTTATTTATTTTTGAGAGAGAGAGAGACAGAGAGAGACAGAGAGACAGAGAGAGAGGTGGGGGAGGGGCAGAGAGAGAGGGAGACACAGTATCTGAAGCAGGCTCCAGCCTCTGAGCTGTCAGCACAGAGTCCGATATGGGGCTCAAACCCACGGACTGTGAGATCATGACCTGAGCTGAAGTCAGACGCTGAACCGACTGAGCCATCCAGGCACTCCTGTGCCTGAATTTTGTATTTGAAATTTTGTTTTTGAAATTGGCTATGATGGGAGTATTTACACCAGGGACATTGAAATGCTAAAAATCAGACATTTTTTTGGGAAGCCAGGTTGTTAAATATTTACCAGTAATCAATGCTCACTACTCAGCTCACACACAAGATATTCAAGGATTTAGCAATAAGTGTTAGTCCAGGGCATGTTGGGAAAGAAATTAGAGGACCAAAAAAAAAAAAAAAAAAAATCTCCAGGGACCAAGTAACCCCTGTAAGAGCTGAGTCACATGCTGAATTTCATGACTTCACCTTGCATTTCAGTCCATGGTTCTTGAATCTTGAATCTGGAACTTGAAATCTGTGCTCTTACTGCCCCCTAAATCCAAACCCCAGTTCTACTGAAACATCTCAATTCTAATCTTCTGTTTTCAAACTGAAGTCACATAGATATTTTTATCCTTTTTGAGTGGGTTTAGTAATGTTAAGAAATTGTACTTCTGACAAAGAAGATGATAACTCTCTATAACTACATTATGGTCAGTAGTATTTAAAATTTTGTTAATATTTATTTGTTTTCAAGAGAGACAGGGACAGAGAGACAGAGAGAGAAAGAAAGAGACAGAAAATGGGCAGGAGGAGGGGCAGAGAGACAGAGGGAGACACAGAATCCGAAGCAGGGTCCAGGCTCTGAGCTGTCAGCACAAAGCCTGATGCAGGGCTCAAACTCACGAGCCTTGAGATCATGACCTGAGCCGAAATCTGACACTCAACTGACTGACCCACCCGGGCATCCCTATGTTTATGGTATTTTAAAAGCCTGTACTAGATTTACATATTTTATCATTTTCTGGCTTTATATTACATCCCCCAAATCATACTTATTGGCTTTTTCTTTGTGGATTAGGTTAACCAGACAGGATAATACAGAAACAGCTAACAGATGTTTGATTAATGGATCATTTGTGTATCTTTCCGTATCATTTCCTCATCTCCTATTTTCATTATCCCATAGCTAAAGTCACTGCTGACTTGCAAGTGCCAGCCTACACTGCCCTGACCTCTGATGGAAGTAGAAGGGTGGCTCCAACCTCCTGACAGGATTATATACTATATAATTCTCATGGTTTGTGAATCAGTGACTTGTGCAGGGATGAGGGTGTGGGCTCTGGAGCTAAAATGATTCCAATCTTTGCCCCTTTACTGGATAGCTAGGTCACCTTGAGTATCTCTCTCAAACTTTCTGAGGTTTAGTTTCCTCATCTATAAAGTATGGACAATGGTGTTTTCTGTTTCATAAGTATATTAGTTTCCTATGGTGGCCATAACAAATCGCCACAAACCTGGTGGCCTTAGACATCAGAAATTCAATTACTCATGGTTCTGAAGGCCAGAAGTCCAAAATCCAGGTACTGTAAAGGACACACTCCCTCTAGATGCTCTAGGGGAGATTCTGTTCCTTGACTCTTCCAGCATCTTGGTGGTTACTATTGTCCCTTGGTTGTGGCTGTATCACTCTCATCTTTGCCTCCTGTGTATGTCCCTTGAAAGGACACCTGCCAGTGGATTTAGGGCCCGCTGGATCATCAAGAATGACCTCAAGATCCTTAATTACATCTGCAAAGGCTTTTTTTTTTTTACCCCCCAGTAAGGTAACAGTTACAGGTTCTGGAGATTAGGACCTGATATACCTTTTAGGGAGCCACCAAACAACCCATAGAATGGGATTATAAGAATTCAGTGAGCGAATACAGATAAAATGCTTAGAAAAGTTACTTGTACAAGACAGGCAATCATTAAATATTTCTCCTCTTCCGTTTCCTCTCCTCCAACTCTGTCCCTCCTCTTCTCTGACTTCTGTTTTCTTCTATTTCTTTATCATAATCGCCAAGTTTCCATATTTAGTTCTAAGTCTCAGGATACCCCTTGGACAAAGCTAACCTCAATTTTGATGTAGGAGGTTCTGGAGAATTATTCAACTTGAACCATTTAAGTTCAAATGAACATCTGTCCTTTGTCAGTGTTTCAGAATGACAAACTGTCATTCGGAATGACAGGCAGTCTGACTGCCTGCCTAAGAACACCTATCTCTTACAGCTTGGTTGTCCTGCTCTTTCCAGTCTATCTTCAGGGCCTGTGTGACTACCCCTGGCCTTCAAACACATGAGTCACATTTCTGAATGCTTCCAGCAATGATTATGGCTTGAAATAACTACATGCTTTGTATTAGGCACACTTACTCTTCTGGTTTTCTTTGCCAGAACCCAGCTTCCAGATGTCTCCACTTGCCTGACTTAGAGACACCAATGACAATCATGCTCTGAGACAACTATATACCATGCATTATGTATTTCCCCCTCGTAACTTCTTTGCTGTCATTTCTCAAAGGAGGATCGGCTAACTTAGTTCCTGATCCATCCTAGTAGGGAAGCCTGGGGAACCTCGGCTTCACTGTCCCACTTTATGTCTAGAGAGACAACACAGAGTGACCCTGGACAAACTTGACATATAATGGACTACTAGCAGCTAGGCTAAATTCCAAAAAGTTGAGGATTTTGAATAGTTTAATAGTTTCTTGACATTTGTGGGGAGGTGTATTGAAGGAATAAGGAAATGGTTTGCAACTGAGAATATGTGAATGTCCAGTAATTCAGAGAGTCACCCGTGAGTTACACTGGCAAACATGCTGATTTTAGAGGAAGGTAAAATTTGACTACTTCCAAATTCAAATAATAAAAATAATTTAAAATTTAAGAGCAGAACTCTCTTTTTCAAAGAAGTGGGAAATACATACACACACACACACACACACACACACCACACATACTGCATATATATATACATATATATATATACATATATATATATACATATATACATATATATACTGCATATATATACATATACATACATATGTATATATGTGTAGTATATACATATATATATATATATATATTGCTAAAACTTCAGCATTGTGTAACCTATTTACTATACTAGAAAGAACTCTGTTATATTTATTGTTTTATGTTGTCATTAATTCTTAATTTTACATCACAGATTTTACTGTGGATGAGTCCTTACTTTTTAGGGGTTATCTAGACAACTTTACCTGACATTCATTTTACTAAGGAGGAAAAAAAAAAGGATTTCAGATCAAGTTGCCTCAAGGGATTATTCCCTGATGTACAGAAATGACTTTAAAACAAAAGGTACATTATCTAAGGGCTGCAATGCATTAAAAGGGATTGTAGTAACAAAGAAAAATCTGGTAGGATTAGCTCACTGCAATACCATATTGCACAATATTTTCAAGTTTAGTCATATTATACTACATTGAACTTTTCAGTTTATTGACTTTCTGTACATTCTTGTTAACATAGTGTAATGGCTGTTCAGAAAAGCTCTAAATTGAAAAAAAAAACACCTAAAGCTAGGAAAGTAACTTTTAAAATTCTACTAATTAAATGTCGTCACTGGGTGGTAGTTTCCTCCATTCTGTATTAATTTTCTGGTATTTTAGGAAGTTAATGCAACTTGTTTAATGAACAGAGAGGTGTGATTTGCTTCCTACATCTGGAAGTCAGCTTCAAAAGGACTCTTTTCAATTTACCCTCTCATGACATCAGCAGGAATTTTTTTTTCTCTTCTGTAAACAGTAATACAATCCTCATTGTCCTACCAGGATTTCGGATATTACCATAGAACGTTTATCCTCCCCTGCTGAAGCCATACCCTAGTTGTAATATCCTTACTTCCTTACTTATGTTTATCACATCATCATTCTCCTGGAAACCAATATTTGAAATATAAACCTTATTCCTCATTATTGTAACATTTAGAATACGCTACAGCTCCAAGGGACTCAAAATCTCCCAAAACAGTGGCTAAAAGCAATTAAAGTCCATTTTTGTCTCATGTTCAAGATGTCTGGATTCAGGTAAAGCAGGGCTAGAATGACATGCCACGGTTTTAGAAACCAAGGCTCCTTCTCTCTTTTATATCTCCAAAATCCTCACTCAGCATGTGGCTTTTGCTTCATGGTGTCTGTTAGCTACTCATGCTCCAGCCATCCAATCTTCATTCCTACAAAGAAGGGGCAAAGAAAGACATGCCCCCTTTCCCAGTTCTTCATGTAAGGAGCTTAGAAGTCACCGATCTATCCTTCCAGTAAGCAAAAAGTTGAACTGACTGAAAGTCAACAACTCTTCTTGAATCTGTAAGACAGGTGAGGAAACAGGGCAAATCACTCTCCCCAGTGCTGCCGACACAGATGGGGAGTTGTGGTTTACTCATGCAGGATGAAGGAGCAGAAAGCAATGTGGGAACAAGTGCTGAGGATAAGAAAACCTGAACTGTAATTGACAAATTACTGGAGACCCAGTGTGGGCAAGTATGAGAGTTAAAAAAAATCCAGAGAAACCCAATCATAGGCCCCTTTACTCCCCACCCCCCCCAGCAGTGTTGTGAAATCTAACTCCAGGAGTTTAACCAAGGTTATGAGAAAAAAAAATACCCTCAAGTTTCCAATATGGGGAGAAGAAAAGAACCATTGTGGAATACACAAGAAGATCTGTTCTTAACAAGGTCTGCTCTCAGGAGAAGCTGGTTGACCAGAGCCTAACCTGCTGGGCTATTATCAGAGCCTAAGGGACCTGGGGGAAGAACAATGACCAGCTCTAGCCCACTCTAGTTATCCTGTTCCACGGAAGGGGAAAGAAAAAATCTGAGAAACACTTGTGAGATTTGTAGTCCAGAGGCATAGGCTCACTAAAAGACTGAGACCTAATAATAAACTATAGAACACTTCTCTTCCACCCACACTTCACCATGACCAAAGGTCTACTTACAGCAGCTCCTTAGACCTGGTCCACCATATTCAACTATCAAGAAAAAAATAAAAGGTCTACAAAAGGGAAAAAGCACAAACTGAAGAGACAGAGCAAGCATCACAACTAGATTGGCAGGGAGGTTGGAATTATCATTGTTAACATAGAACAACTATGACTCATACACTAAGGTTCCTGATGGATAAGGTAGATACCATGCAAGAGTAGATGGGATGTAAGTAGAGGGAAGGACACCCAAATAAAGATATAAAAAAGAAATGTTAGATGTAAAAACAACTGTAACAGAAATGATGAGTGCCTTGGATGGGCTTGTTAGTAGAATGGGCATGGCTGAGGAAAGAATGTCTGAATTAGGCAACGTATAAATAGGATTCTCCAAGACCAAAAAGCAAAGAGAACAAAGATTAAAAACAAGAACAAGAACAAGAACGAACAAAACCAAGCAGACTATCCAAAGACTGTGGGATACTACAAAAGGTGTAACATATAAATAATGCACATTCCAGAATGAGAAGATAGAGACAGGAATAGAATATTTGAAACAATAATGACTGAGAATTTCCTCAAAGTAATGCCAAAACCCAAACTACAGATCCAAAAGGTTCAGAGAACACCAAGCAAAATAAATGCCAAAAAAATACACTAAGGCATATCATTTTCCAACTACAGAACATTAAAGATAAAGAAAAAATGGAAAAAAATACCAGAGGATAAAAACACCTCACTGACTGAGGAACAAATATAGGAATTACATCCACCTTCTCCTCAGAAACCATGCAAGCAAGAAGAGAATGCAGTAAAATATTTAAATCACTGCAAGAAAAACCCCACAAACCTAGAATTCTATACCCTGTGTAATTACCCTTCAAAAGTGAAGAAGAAATAAAGACTTTCATAGACAAAAAAACTGAGGGAATTTTTTGCTGGTAGACCTGTCTTGCAAGACATGTTAAAAGAAGTTATTTAGAGAAATTTGGATCTACATGTAGAAAGAACCTCAAATAAGGGATTAGTGAAGGTAAAATGATAACTTTTATGTTTCTTATTTTTAATTGCTATAAAAGATAACTGTTCAAAATAATAATACCAAAATATATTTAATTATGTATGCTTATGTATATATGTATTTGTATATAAGTTACATGAATAGCAGCAGTGATACGAAAAATAACAGGGAGGAATTAGGATTATTCATTATTGTAAGGTACTCATACTACACAATATGTGGTATAGGGTTATTTGAAAGTGGACTTGGATTAGCTGGGAATGTATTTTGCAGAGCCTAAGGTAACCACTGAAAAAGGTAAAAACAAACAAAGTATAACTGATATGCTAAGAAAGGTGAGAAAATGGAATCATATAAAATGATTAATTAAAACCACAAAAGAAAAAAATTGGAAGATAAAAATAGGAACAAAGCACAAGGGCAACAAATAGAAAACTGTAACACATGTGGTAAATAATAATCCAGCTATATCAATAGAAAATTATTTTACATATCAATCATCTAAATATGTGAAATGAAAAACAGAGACTGTCATAAAGGATCAAGACACAAGATCCAAATACATGTTGCCTACAAGAAACCCACTCTAAATATAAACACACATATGAATTGAAAGTAAATGGATGGAGAAAAATATGCCAAGATGGAACTAATCAAAAGAAAGCAGGAGTAGCTATCCTAATTTCCAACAGAGCAGACTTGAAAGCAAGGAAAGTTATCAGGGATAAAAAGGACATTACATAATGAGGGGTCAGTTCTCCAAGAAGACATAACAATCCTTAATAGGTATGTGTATAACAACAAAGTATGCACACAAGGCAAAAACTGACAGACTTGCAAAGAGAAATAGATGAACTTGCTAGCATAGCTGGAGATTTCAACACCCTTCTCTCAGAAATGGACAGATTCAGTGGGCAGAAAAATTAGTAAGGACATAGTTGAAGTCAACAACACCTCTAATCAATTGGATATAATTAACAACTACAGACTAATTCATCCAAAAACAGCAGAATACACATGCTTCTCAAGTTCACGTGGAACATTCACCAAGATAGACTGTATTCCGGGGCATTAAATGCACCTTACCAAATTTAAAAGATTATGAATCCTGTGTCTATTCTCGGAGTACACTAGAATTAATCTAAAAAACAGTAAGAGAAATGGAGATTTTTTTTTTTTACTCTGTGGGATTTTTTAAAAATATATGAAATTTACTGTCAAATTGGTTTCCACACAACACCCAGTGCTCATCCCCAAAGATGCCCTCTTCAATACCCATCACCTACCCACCCTTCCCTCCCACCCCCCATCAACCCTCAGTTTGTTCTCAGTTGTTAAGAGTCTCTTATGCTTTGGCTCTCTCCCACTCTAACCTTTTTTTTTTCCTTCCCCTCCCCCATGGGTTTCTGTTAAGTTTCCCAGGATCCACATAAGAATGAAAACATATGGTATCTGTCTTTCTCTGTATGGCTTATTTCACTTAGTATCACACTCTCCAGTTCCATCCACGTTGCTGCAAATGGCCAGATTTCATTCCTTCTCATTGCCACATAGTACTCCATTGTGTATATAAGCCACAATTTCTTTATCCATTCATCAGTGGATGGACATTTAGGCTTTTTCCACAATTTGGCTATTGTTGAGAGTGCTGCTATAAACATTGGGGTACAAGTGCCCCTATGCATCAGTACTCCTGTATCCCTTGGGTAAATTCCTAGCAGTGCTACTGCTGGGTCATAGGGTAGTCTATTTTTAATTTTTTGAGGAACCTCCACACTGTTTTCCAGAGTGGCTGCACCAATTTGCATTCCCACCAACAGTGCAAGAGGGTTCCCGTTTCTCCACATCCTCTCCAGCATCTACAGTCTCCTGATTTGTTCATTTTGGCCACTTTGACTGGCGTGAGGTGATATCTGAGTGTGGTTTTGATTTGTAGAGAAATGGAGATTAAACTTCACACTTCTAGATAATACATGGGTCAAGGAAGAAATCTCCAGAAAAATTAAAAAATATTTGAACTAAATGAAAATGGAAAAACAAACAAACAAATAAACTTTTCCAAATTTGTAAGATGCAGCGAATGCAACATCTACTGGGAAATTTATAGTATTGAATGCATATATTAAAACAGATACTTTAAAATCAATAATCTGTGTCCACCTTAGGAAACTAAAACGAGAGCAAATTAAAAAAAAAGAAATAGCAAATAGAGCAGGAATCAATGAAATTAAAAACAGGAAGTTGACAGAGAAGAACCAATGAAACCAAACATTGGTTTGTTGAAACAATCAATAAAATTGATAAGCCTTTATTTAGCCAGGCTGTTTAAGAAAAAAAGAGGACACAAATTACTAATATGAATGAAATGAAAGAGATGTGTCTGTACAAATCCTGTGGGTATTAAAAGGATAATAAAGGAATACTACAAACAAGTAAACCTGACGAAAGTAGGCTAATTACAAAACTGATGAACAAAACCAAAGAATTAGGGGATTAAGAGCAAACATATCTTGATGAGCACTGAGTAATGTACAGAACTTTGTACATCATATTGTACACCGGAAACTAATACAACATTGTGTGTTAATTATAATTCAACTTAAAAAAGGAAGGAAAGAGAGAAATCAAAGACTTACATAAATGGGGAGACAGTCCATGTTTGTGGATAGTAGACTCAGTATTTTCAAAATGTCAGTTCTGTCTAACTTCATCTATAGATAATACATTACTTTGTGGATATAACAATATCACATTTTTTGTGGATGTCAGCAAAATGATTCTCAAGTTTATATAAAGAGCCAAAAAATCCAAAATAGTCAACACACTATTGAAGGAAAAGAACAAAGCTGTGGGTCAGACACTACCTGACCTCAAGACTTCCTATAAAGCTACATTAATCAAGACAATATGTTATTTGCAAAAAGAAGAAACAAATAGATAATTGGAACGAAATAGCCAAGATTCAGACCCACATGAATACAGTCAACTGGTGCTTAACAAAGGAGCAAAAGCAATTCAATGGAGCAAAGATGGACTTTTCTACAAATAGTCCTGGAACAACTGGACATTTATATGCAAAACAATGCATCTAGATACAGATCTCACAGCTTTCACAAAAGTGAACTTAAAATGATCACAGACCTAAATGTAAAACACCAAACTATAAAACTCCCAAAAGATAACATAGAAGAAAACTTACATAACTTTGGTATGTTGATGCCTTTTTAGATACGTACACAAAAGGCATAATCTATGAGAGAGATAACTGGCAAGCTGGACTTGATTAAAATTAAAAACTTCTGCTCTGTAAAAGACAATGTCAAGATGATGAGACGACAAGCCATGGACTGGGAAAAATATTTGAAAAAGACACATGTGATAAAGGACTGTTATAAAAATATACAAAGAGGGGTGCCTGGGTGGCTCACCTGGTTAAGTGTCCGACTTCAGCTCAGGTCATGATCTCAGGGTTCATGGGTTGGAGTCCTGCATCAGGTTCTGTGATAATAGCTCTGAGCCTGAAGGCTGCTTCAGATTCTGTGTCTCCCTCTCTCTTTGCCCCTCCCCCACTTGCACTGTCTCTGTCTCTCTCAAAAATAAATAAAACATTAAAAATATATTTAATAAAAAATAAAAAAATATATATACAAAAAATTCTTAAAATTCAACAATAATAAATACACAATTCAATTGAAAAATGGGCCAGGACTTTAACAGATACCTCAGCAAAATGATGTACAGATGAAAAGTAAGCATATGAAAATATGCCCCACATCTTATGTCATCAGCAAAATGTAAATTGAAACAACAATGACATATTAGAGGGGCCAACATGGCAGAGAAGTAGGGGGATCTGTACTTTCTGCATCTCTCAAACAAATAAGGGCTGAAGCCAAAGGACTTTGAACCCCAAGAGTCTGGGAGGAAAAGAGACTGAGTCTACCAGGGAGAAATTGGGACAACCTGATGGGCCATAGGGCTACTTCAAGGAACAAATCAAAGCACACCTGGTGGAGGGTCCAAAACATCACCATGAGTTGGGAAATAAAGCAATCAAAGTCACAACAAAAGAAAGCAAGTAACACTCTCCAGAAAACATCTCCTGAAGGGCAGGCCCTGGACAGTGTATGACCCCCCCCCCCCCCTTTAATATAGCAGTACTCGTAGGTGCATAGCACATAACAAGCTTTTAAAGGGACAGAAAATTAGCCAAAATGATGAAGCGGAAGAATTTTCCTCAAAAGAAATTCCAGGAAGAAGTGACAGCTAAAGAATTGATCATAACAGATATAAGCAACATAACTGAAAAAGAATTTAGAATAATAGTCATAAAATTAATCAGTGGGCTTGAAAAAAGCATTGAAGACAGCAGAGAATCTATTGCTGCAGAGATCAAGGAACTAAAAAGAGTCATGATGAATTAAAAAATGCTATAAATGAGGTGCAAAATAAAATGGAAGTGGCCACAGCACAGACTGAAGAGGCAGAGGAGAGAATAGGTGAATTAGAAGATAAAATTATGGAAAAAGAGGAAGCTGAGAAAAAGGAAGATAAAAAAATCCAGGATCACGAGTGGGAGAATTAGAGAACTAAGTGATTCAATCAAACAAAACAATATTCGTATCACAGGAATTCCAAAAGAAGAGAGAGAAAGGGGCTGAAGGTATACTTGAACAAATCATAGCCAACAACTTCCCCAATCTGGAGAAGAAAACAGACATTGAAATCCAAGAGGCACAGAGAACTCCCTTCAGACATAACTCGAATCAATCTTCTGCATGACACATCACAGTGAAACTGGCAAAATACAAGGATAAAGAGAGAATTCTGAAAGCAGCTAGGGATAAACGGGCCTTAACATACAAAGGTAGACACATAAGTGTAGTAGCAGACATATCCACTGAAACTTGGCAGGCCAGAAAGTAATGGCAGAAAATCTTCAATGTGATGACCAGGAAAAATATGCAGCCAAGAATCCTTTATCCAGCAAGCCTGTCATTCAGAATAGGAGAGATAAAGGTTTTCCCAAACAAACAAAAACTGAAGGAATTCATCACCACTAAACCAGCCCTACAAGAGATCTAAGGGGGACTCTGTGAGCAAAATGTTGCAAGGACCACAAAGTCCCAGAGACATCTTTACAAGCGTGAAATCTACAGATAACACAAAGACTCTAAAGCCATATATTTCAATAATAACACTGAATATAAATGGACTAAATGGTCCAATCAAAAGACATAGGTATCAGAATGGATAGAAAAACAAGACCCATCTATTTGCTGTCTATAAGAGACTCATTTTAGACTTGAGGACACCTACAGAATGAAAGTGAGGGGATGGAGAACTATCTTTCATGCTACTGGAAGTCAAAAGAAAGTGCAGTAGCCGTACTTATATCAGACAAACTAGACTTTAAATTAAAGGCTGTAACAAGAGATGAAGAAGGGTATTATATAATAATTACATGGTCTGTCCATCAGGAAGAGCTAATAATTATAAATGTCTATGCACTGAATTCAGGAGTACCCAAATATATAAAACAATTAATCACAAACATAAGTAATCCTATTGTAAGAATGTGGCAATTTCAGGGGAATTCAATACTCCACTTACAGCAAGGGAAAGATCATCTAGACAAAGAATCAGTAAAGAAACAATGGGCCTGAAGGATACATCGGACCACATGGACTTGACAGATATATTTAGAACTCTACATTTCAAAGCAGCAGAATATACTTTCTCCTCTAGTGCACATGGAACATTCTCCAAGATAGATCACATACTGGGTCACAAAACAGCCCTTAATAAATATAAAAGAATTGAGATCATACCATGCACACTTTCAGATCACAATACTATGAAACTTGAAATCAACACAGGAAAATGTCTGGAAAACCTCCAAAAGCATGGAGGTTAAAGCACATCCTACTAAAGAACAAATGGGTCAACCAGGCAATTAGAGAAGAAATTAAAAAAAAAATATATGGAAACAAATGAAAATGAAAACACAACGGGCCAAACCCTTTGGGATGCAGCAAAGGCAGTCCTGAGAGGAAAATACATTGCAATCCAGGCCAATCTCAAGAAAAGAAAAATCCCAAATATAAAATCTAACAGCACATCTAAAGGAACTAGAAGCAGAACAGCAAAGACACCCCAAACCCATCAGAAGAAGAGAAATAATAAAGATCAGAGCAGAAATAAACAATATAGAATCCAAATAAAACTGTAGAACAGGTCAATGAAACGAAGAGTTGGTTTCTTGAAAAAATAAACAAAATTGATAAACCTCTAGCCAGGGTTCTCAAAAAGAAAAGAGAGAGGACCCAAATAGATAAAATCATGAATGAAAATGGATTTATTACAACCAATCCCTCAGAAATACAAGCAATTATCAGGGAATACTATGAAAAATTATATCCCAACAAACTGGACAATCTGGAAGAAATGGACAAATTCCTAAACACCCACACACTACCAAAACTCAAACAGGAAGAAATAGAAAATTTGAACATACCCATAACTAGTGAAGAAATTGAATCAGTTATCAAAAATCTCCCAACAAATAAGAGTCTTGGACTAGATGGCTTTCCTAGGGAATTCTACCAGACATTTAAAGCGGAGTTAATACCTAACCTTCTCAAGCTGTCCAAAAAAATAGAAATGGTAGGAAAACTTCTGGACTCATTCTATGAAGCCAGCATTACTTTGATTCCAAAACCAGACAGTGACTCAGAAAAAAAAAAGAGAGAGAGAGAGAGAAGTACAGGCCAACATCCCTGATGAATATGGATACAAAAATTCTCAACAAGATACTAGCAAATCAAATTCAACAGCATATAAAAAGAATTCTTCACCATGATCAAGTGGGATCCATTCCTGGGCTGCAGGGCTGGTTCAATATTTGCAAATCAATCAATGTGATATATCACATTAATAAAAGAAAAGAACCATATGATCCTGTCAATAGATGCAGAAAAAGCATTTGACAAAATACAGCATCCTTTCTTATTAAAAACCCTCAAGGAAGTTGGGATAGAAGGAACATATTTAAACATCATAAAAGCCATATATGAAAAACCCACAGAATATCATCCTCAATGGGGAAAAACTGAGAGTTCTCTCCCTGAGATCAGGAGCATGACAGAGATGTCCACTCTTACCAGTGTTGTTTAACATAGTGTTGGAAGTCCTAGTATCAGCAATCAGATGACAGACAACAAAATGAAATCAAAGGCATCAAAATTGGCAAAGATGAAGTCAAACTTTCACTTTTTGCAGATGCCATGATACTCTACTTGGAAAACCTGACAGACTCCACCAAAAGTCTGCTAGAACTGGTACATGAATTCAGCAAAGTAGTAGGGTACAAAACCAATGTACAGAAATTGGTTGCATTTTTATGCACCAACAATGAAACACCAGAAAAATAAATAAAGAAACTGATCCCATTCACAATTGCACCAAAAACCATAAAATACCTTGGAATAAACCTAACCAAAAATGTAAAAGATCTATATGCTGAAAACTACAGAAAGCTTATGAAGGAAATTGAAGAAGACACAAAGAAATGGAAAAAAATTTCCATGCTCATGGATTAGAAGAATAATTGTTAAAATGTCAATAATACCCAAAGCAATCTACACATTCAATGCAACCCCGATCATTACTGCATCAACACTCTTCTGAAAGCTAGAACAAACAATCCTAAAATTTGGATGGAACCATAAAAGACCCCAAATAGCCAAAGTAATATTGAAGAAGACAACCAAAGTGGGAGGCATCACAATTCCAGACTTTAGTCTCTACTACAAAGCTGTAATCATGAAGACAGTATTGTATTGGCACAAAAACAGATATATAGACTAATGGAATAGAAGAGAAAACCCAGAATTGGTCCCACAAATATATGGCCAACTGATCTTTGACAAAGCAGGAAAGAGTATCCAATGGAAAAAAGACAGTCTCTTTAACAAATGGTGTTGGGAGAACTGGACAGCAACATGCAGAAGAATGAAACTAGACCACTTTCTTACACCATACACAAAAATAAACTCAAAGTGGATGAAGAATCTGAATGTGAGACAGGAAACCATCAAAACCCTAAAGGAGAAAGAAGGAAAAAACCTCTATGACCTCAGCCACAGCAATTTCTTACTCGACACATCTCCAAAGGCAAGGGAATTAAAAGCGAAAATGAAGTATTGGGACCTCATCAACATAAAAAGCTTCTGCACTGCAAAGGAAACAATAAAACTAAAAGGTAACAGACGGAATGGGGAAAGATATCTGCAAATGACATATCTGATAAAGGGCTAGTATTCAAAATCTATAAAGAACTCACCAGACTCCACACCCAAAAAACAAATAATCCACTGAAGAAATGGGCAGAAGACATGAATAGACACTTTTCCAAAGAAGACATCCAGATGGACAACAGAGACATGAAAAGATGCTCAATGTCACTCCTCATCAGGGAAATACAAATCAAAACCATACACAGATACCACATCACACTGGGCAGAGTGGCTAAAATGAACAAATCAGGAGACTATAAATGCTGGCGAGGATGTGGAGAAATGGGAACCCTCTTGCACTGTTGGTGGGAATGCAAATTGGTGCAGCCACTCTGGAAAACAGTGTGGAGGTTCCTTAAAAAATTAAAAATAGAACTACCCTATGACTCAGCAATAGCACTGCTAGGAATTCACCCAAGGGATACAGGAGTGCTGATGCATAGGGGCACATGTACCCCAATATTTATAGCAGTGCTTTCAACAATAGCCAAATTATGGAAAAAGCCTAAATGTCCATCAACTGATGAATGGATAAAGAAGTTGTGGTTTATATATACAATGGAATACTACTGGCAATGAGAAAGAATGAAATCTGGCCATTTGCAGCAACGTGGATGGAACTGGAGGGCATTATGCCAAGTGAAATAAGTCAGAGAAAGATACCATATGTTTTCACTCATATGTGGACCTTGAGAAACTTAACAGAAGACCATGGGGGAGGGAAAGGGGAAAAAAAGTTACAGAGAGGGATGGAGGCAAACCATAAGAGACACTGAAATACTGAGAACAAACTGAGGGTTGCTGGGGGTTGGGGAGAGGGGAAAGTGGGTGATGGGCATTGAGGAGGGCACTTGTTGGGATGGGCACTGGGTGTTCTATGGAAACCAATTAGGCAATAAATTATATTTTAAAAAAACAATGACATATTAGTATGTAGTTGTTAGAATCCCAAAATGTGGAACACTGACAACATGAAATGCTGACAAGGACATGGAGCAACAGGAACTCTCATTCACTGCTGGTGGAAATGCAAAAACCGCACAGTCACTTTAGAAGACAGTTTAGTAGTTTCTTACAAAACTAAGTATATTCTTACTATAAAAGCTAGAAATTTCACTCTTTAGTATTTACCAAACAAAGTTAAAAATTAATGACCACACAAAAATCTTCACACAGCAGCTTTGTTTATAATTGCCAAAACTTGGAAACAACCAAAATGTCCATCAGTAGGTGAATACATAAATAATGTGTTGTATATTCAGACAATGGAATATTATTCAGTGCTAAGAAGAAATGAGCTGTCAAGCCATGAAAAGACTTGGAGGAAACTTATATGCTTATTACTAAGTGAAAGAAGTCAATCTTACAAAGGCTACATATGATATAATCCCAAATATATGACATTCCGGAAAAGGTAAATCTATGGACACAATAAAAAGATAATTGGTTGCCAGAGGGTTTGGGGAAGGGGTAAATGAGGAGGGTACAGCAGATGTTTAGGGCAATGAAAATAGTCTAAATGATACCAGGATGATAGATAAACATTATTATACATTTTCCCAATCAATAGAATGTACAGCACCAAAATTGAACCGTAATGTAAACTCTGGCTGATAAAGATGTGTCAATGTAGGTTCATCAGTTGCAATAAAGTACCAACAGATAGGAGATGTTGGTAATTGGGGAAGCTATGCATGTGTATGGGCAGCGAGTATATGGGAAATTTCTGTACTTTCCTCTCAATTTTGCTGTGAACCTAAAACTGCTCTAAAAAATGTAAGTTTTAACTTAAAAGAGAATAAAAAAAGGAAAGAACAAAGGGGAAGGGAAGGAAAGAGGGAAAGGAGGGTGAATGGGAAGGAAGACAGGGAGAAAAGGAGGGAGGGAAGGAGGGAGGAAGGAAGAAAGAATGAATGGAAGAAAGGATGGATGGACGGAAGGAATGAAGGACCAAATGGAAGGAAGGAAGGAAGGAAGGAAGGAAGGAAGGAAGGAAAGAAGGGAGGGAGGGAGGGAGGAAGGAAGGAAGGAAGGGAGGGAGGGAGGGAGGGAGGAAGGAAGGAAGGAAGGAAGGAAGGAAGGAAGGAAGGAAGGAAGACATGTCCCTGTCCCTTTAAATATACTCAATGAAAGGCACTTATGACACATGTGCTTACATTTCCTTGACCAGAGTTTGGGCACACAATAATTCCTTGCAAAGAAGGCTGTAAAATTTAGTCTTTACTTTTAGCAACTGTGTTCTCAGTTTATCCTTATTCTTTTTTTAGAATTTGTTAGTGTGATCTTAAAAGTTGTATTTTTTATTTCTATAGTGTAAAGTAAATATATACATATATATATATATGTATATTTGTAGTAAACACTACAAAAATAGCAAAATAGAAAAAAGAGACTGAAGTTCTAAAATTCTTTACCATAAAGAAACACAGGTTTGTGTTTAGCACATATGCTTTCAATTTTGTATCTATTGCAATATACAAGACTATGCATAATTTATCTGTTAACAAAATATCTTGGATTGTTTTCCATGTCAGTATATACATAGGCACCATACTGATAATTTTATCCAATCTTGGTATCATATAGGGGAAAAGAAAAAAATTTCAATGTTTAATTTAGGTCCTCTTCTGTTCGAGCCATAGTTATACTCTATGAAATATTTTAAATTTGTATAACACAAAAACATAATAGTCAAATATAGCTTGTGAAATATATCCCAAGACTAGTTCAAATTTGTAATCATCAAGACATATTTCCAGGTTTATTTTGTTCCCTTAATGCTGATAATACTGATAACAAAAGCCACCTATAATATAACCATATATAATTTGTTCCTCAGTTTGCCAAACTTATTTGCCACATATTTCAAATCACCAATATATTCCTCTATCCTCTCCATCCCCACACTCATATTTAAATACTCAAGCTTGTTGAATTTTTTCTGCTATAGAACTTCAGGGGTTTGTAACTGGGGCATTTATTTATGTACACCAGTTTATCTGCCTCCTACAGAACTCACAGGTAGCAGATGTACCCATGCCCATCACAGAATTACTGAGAGTTATCTTTTGTCATCTTTCTGTGGCTACATCAATGGCAACATTATAGGATTTACTTCTTATCTGAGAGTCACTGCTGTCTTCTAAAGTAGCGGTTCCCAAACTGTGCTCTCTAGACCAGCAGCAAGAGCATCACCTGAGAACTTGTTTAAAATGCAAATTCTGGACCTACTGATTGGGAAATTCGAGGTGGGGCCCAGTAATGTGAGTTTTAACAACCTTTCTAAGTGATTTGAAGCACCTCAACCTTTGGGAACCACTCTCTAAATCAGAGGATTTCAACCTTGCTCACACATTGGAATTACCTGGGGAGCTTTAAAAAATATTGATGCCTTGGTCTTAACCCCAGAAATTCTGAATTAATTAGTCTGGGGTGAGGCCAGAGAATTGGGAATTTTACTAGCTCCCTAGGTGATTATAAAGTGCAACCAAGGTGGAGAACCACGGCTCTAAATCATTTATAACTTCACATTATATTTGCCAACTCCAGGTTCTTTGAGCTTTTTTCTTTCCCCAAGGATCTGTGCCATACGAGGATACAGCAAGGCTACAGTGAATTAGATATTACCTTGTTGTGAGTGGATTTAGATATTAAATGAAATGTGACACTGCATCTTATCATTTCCTTTGGTTTTGTTTATCATACATGATGAGCCTTTGAACTTGAAGCTGAATTAATTTAATGCAATGTTTCCTTTTGAATCTATTGGATTTTGTGTGCATTGGGGTGACATACAAAACAAACATCTAAATGCTCTTCCTGTGATCTTTGGGAAAAGCACCAGAGGAGAAAGAGTGTCCACGGTACATTAACCATGTAAAGTGAGTTTAATCAGATGGAATTGATTTGTTTAAGTTACACTTACATGTACAAAAAGAAATGTTCTGGACTCAATAAATTCAGTATTAAAATTGCCTTCACACTCCATACCTAACCAATTTCATCACCATATATGCTACCAGTTAGATGCTACTTGGGGAAGAAAACGTGATTCTTCGGCTAGTAAATGAAGAGAGATAGCAAGAAGTAACTTCTTCACGGTTTCTGGGGGGAGGAATATGTTAAGTACCTTTTTTTCCCCCGGTTATGCTAGACATGGATTAGAAGCACTCCCAACTTGTTTTGTAACAGACACTGAATTGCTTTCTTCACACTCAGTCAAGTGTTTTAATCCTGTCTTTTAAAACAAACATCAACCAGTGACATACCTCTTTTGTTTTCAATCTCATTTTATATATGGAGAAAGATCAGTGGTGACTGTCCTTTGTAAGTCAAGCTTGATAGTGGGAAAGGCTGCTTTGAAACTGGACTTTCTATTGTCTTTGTGATAAGAGGAGTGTAGAATATTCAAAGCCAAATGACAGAATTTAACTATCAAAAGCAAGATGGATTTAAATACTGAAACATACAGCAAGGGCAGGATGGCAACCAGAGCATTTTGACTTGCAAAAATCTGTGCTATGAGATAGATGGCCCAGCCGCAAGAGTACTATACTTGAGTTTATAATAACAATGACAAGACATCAAGAGCAAGGAAACAGAAGGCAGATGTTAATTGTTGCAATGGAAAATCATGATCTCTTCTCCCCATGCTAGAGATGAGCACATTCTCAGATCCTGGGCCCATCTATTGAAAGGAAACCTGAGTCCTCAAAGGAAGAGCCCTGAAATATCACAGAAAGCATACAGTATGATTGTAGTTTCCCTCTAATTCTCCTCTAAGGCAATTTAGCAGAGTATACTAAGGAAAGGGGAATACGCAGATCTTCTGAAGCCTATAGCTTATATGATCTGAGATGATACCGATATTAGAACCAAAATGTCACTATGTCCCTCCTGTTAAGGTGAGAATCTATAGAGGTCAGATGATACATAGAGTCCTGGCCCAAGTTCATTTCACAAAGGTCTAATGCAGGAGTCAACAAACTATGGCCCATAGCCAAATTCTGCCTACCATCGACTTATGTAAATAAGGATTTATTGGAACACAGACATATTTATTTTTTAATGTCTGTGTCTGCCTCTGTGTTCCTACAGCAGATTTGAATAACTGCAATAGATACCATATGATCTGCAAAATCTAAAATATTTACTCTGGACCTTTAGAGAAAGAGTTTTTCTGACCTTTAGTTGAATGAGTCCCCACACCTACCCTATAGTTTTTTCCCTAGTATCTGAGTGAAAAATTAGGATGAATGTACCTAACAGGGGGTAAATTCCTGACCGTGATAACTTTCCTTGTAGAATAAGAGGCAAAAGAATAGGCAAGCCATATGGAGGCTCCTGAACATTCCACTCCCACCAACCAAAGAATTAATCAAA
Organism: Panthera onca; assembly: GCF_046562875.1. NCBI lineage: Eukaryota > Metazoa > Chordata > Mammalia > Carnivora > Felidae > Panthera > Panthera onca. The sequence continues at coordinate 9,391,885 of NC_138345.1, read as the reverse complement.
AGCAGTAATATAAATCAGGTGGGATGGTATTGAATAATACTGCTTTTATAGTCAAAGTTGCTGGGGTGGTGTTCCTCATCACAGAAAAATGTAATTCACTGGTATTGCCCTCTATAAACCGTTGGGCTAAGCATAAACTTTACCAATTATACTTAAACAATTAAAGCTGCCATGGCAAATAGCATATTTTTACTTGAAAAGATAAATAGGCCTTTGGAACTTGGTGTGTGACTATTCATCCCGAAAATGCGTTATTTTCCATCGTTGTGATGAAGAGAATCAAGAGCTTTTCACATTCAACTATGATGAATGATAGTACATGTCTATAATCTTGATGCAGAGCTGTCTTACATCTCCTACTTTGGGGCACAATACAGTCCAAAGAGAACTTGATCTACTTGACATTCCTTCATTATATTGGTCTGCAACATTGATGATACCCTACTACTCAGACCTAGACAGGAAAACTTGACAAATACTCTGAATGCCTTGCTGTATTAGAGAGTGACAGAAAAATCTACAATTATTAAGGGTTCTTTCTCATTGGGTTTGAGTTTTTAGGAGTCCATTGTTCTGTGACATACATATCCCCCAATGTGAAGGACATGATAATCTATCTTTTAGCTTCTATCACTAAAAGGGGACACAACACTTGAAAATTTCTTTCTGGTTTTGGAGGTATCATGTATTATACCTAGGAATTCTTTTCTGATTTATTCATTGAGTAACTCAGAATGCTGTTCATTTTTGAGAAGAACTGAGAGTAAGAGAGGATTATAGTCCAGTTTTAGGCTATGATAAAAGATAAAAGTGGTTCTCTTTAGTCAATGTAGCCTGGTAGATGCAAAGATCTAGAGAATATACAGTGGATATGACTGTTAATTTCATACGTCAATGTGACTAGGCTATGGTGCCCAGTTGTTTAAACACTAGTGTAGGTGTGGCTATAAAGGTATTTTTTTTCTTCAAATAAATCAATACATTTACTATCACTTACATTCAATTGAAACAAATGACTCTGTAATACGGTTGGGTTTCATCCAGTCAATGAAGGCTTTAAGGGAAAGACTGAGGTTTCCTGAAGAAGAAATTCTGCCTAAAGACTGCAACATAGAAATTCTCCTTGAAATTCCAGACTGCTGGCTGGCCTGACCACAAATGTTGGATTTTCCACTGTCACAACTGTGTGCATGAACCAATTCTTAGAAGCTCTGTCTTTCTATCTTCTCTATCATTTATTTACTATCTACCTACAATCAATCAATCAATCTATCTATCTATCAACCATCTATCTACTTATCTATCTACCTACCTACCTACCTACCTACTTGTTTATCTATCTATCTATCTATCTATCTACCTACCTACCTACCTACCTACCTGTTTATCTTTCTATCTATCTATCTATCTATCTATCTATCTACCTACCTACTTGCTTATGTATCTATCTATCTACCTATCTACCTACCTACCTACCTATCTATTATCTATCTATCTATCTATCTATCTATCTCTATAACGTATCTATCCATCCATTCATTCAACCTATTGGTTCTGTTTATTTGGAGAATTGTGAATAATAGGGCAGATAAAGATGTGGATAGGAGAGGGGCAATGTAGAAGGATAGGATTCTGAAATCAAGTCATGCAATTTGAAAGGCAACTACTAGCATGCCACTGGCACCTAATAATGAATACTTAACCAGGCAATTTTAATTGATGATGTGATCTGAGCTAAGCCTCATGAACCAGTGCTGGCATAATCACTAAGTCATAAGGTCAAGTGTACACATCAGTGATACATTAAACAATGGAAATGCGTCATTCAGAATTGTTCCTACTCAGGTCTTCAGGGTATAAATAAATTACAGGAACGAGGAGTCCATACTTCATTTGTCTACCTGGGTCACACCAATGCCTTATCTCAGTTCACACCATGACCAGCTGATGATGAGAACAGCTTGTTTGTTAATGCAAAGTGATAAAGGGCTCCTGGTCCAGTAAAGACCCATAAAAGGATGTATCTAAAGAACGGTGACTAGGGGAAATCTTCTCAGAAGCAGTAGCCTGGGTAGTGCATTTGATCATGCACTTTGAAGAAAGAAGTAGTCTGAGGTAGGAATAAACATGACTCACTGGCAGTGGTGAAAGTCTTAGAGATCAGAGGCAAGGAGATGTATATGGATGGGCCTGTGGGAGCAGACAGAAAGTGTGTAGAACTCCATGTCTCATGTCAATTCTAATCAGAGAATATCCATCCCAGAAAAAGGACTGAATACTAGCTGTCCAGAATGTCTCATTCAGGAGACGCTAGTCAGCATCTGTCCTTGGCTTTCCCACTGTTTTCCCATGAACAAAGGAGTTGTGAATGCAGCGATGGAAACTATGCACAGTTGAACTGGCATTAAATTCATCTCACCGAGTTTATTCTAGCTACCACTGAAAATTTTACCTCCACAATTCAAGGAGATGATTTAGCTACTTTCTGGCAAGCTGGTAATATTAGACAGCTCCTACCCTTCAATGATTCATTTTATTGAGAATGATACATATCCAAAGTATGGGTGTATCTTCCTTGCCTGCAGTGCCTTAGTGACAGAAGGCTCAGGGATCCACTTTATAGCAAAGTCAATATGACAATGGGCATAGGACTATGGAGCCACTTGTCCTCCTTTGAATTGCATCAACCAGAATCTGATAGCCAACCATCTTAAAGCAGAGCTAAGCCACAGCATGGAGAAGACACTGTGAGTGGAGGTGCTATCCTTTAAGATGCCATTACATGGTGCTGTGTCATAAAAATGATCAATATGGATCTGAGATCCAAGGAATGGAAAGAGGAGTTACTACCCTCATCATTAATTCTAATCAATTTACTTGAAGACTTTGTGCTTGCCATCTACAAAAGTCTAAGTTTTTCTGCATTAAAGATCCTGACTCCTGGTAGAAGGGGAACACTTCTTTCAGGGTACACAAAAAAAATTCCACAAAACCAAAATCAGTAAACTAACCACGTGGTTATTTGGGGGCACCTCATGCCTGTAGTCTAGCATGTAGAAAAGGAAGAATTCTTACATTGGCAGGAATCACTGATCCTGATTAGCATAAAGATATAGGACTGCTATACAATGAGTGGGGACAATAATGTCTACAATCCACAGAAGTTATGGGGGAACATCCTGGTGCTTCCATGCCTAGTGATAGCTATAAATAGGCAATTGAAACAGCTATGGTTTAAGAAGTACATAGTAGCCTGGGCTAGCTCCCTCAGAAATGAGTCTGGGTTACTCCATGGGACAAAAAACACAGACCAGCAGAAGAATAGCTGAAGGTAAGCGACAACTTGCATGGAAAGTGCAGAAAGATGGTGAATGTCAATTACAACTTTGTAGTGCCATATCTTGTTCCATGAAACCTCCAGCTATAAAGGATTGTGAGTTTACTTTTGTTTGCTTTTTAGAAATTGTGAGTGGGTCCCACTTTGAAGCAGCACAGACAGGGCATTAGGACAATGTAAACTTAACAAGAAGCATGGGATTGTAAATCAAAACATTAGCTTACTCTCTGAAAATAAAAGAAGCATATGTAGTAAAATTTGTCTTTAGAAAACATGTAACTTCTTTCCTTCTATTTCAAAATATAATGAAGGGGACATGAGAGGTTGCTTTGCCTGTTATTCAGAAAAATCTAAATGTGAGACATTCTGATAGGCAGGAAACGATGTGCACGTATATGTCTATCTCTCACTGCCCAGTAATATTGGTAATTAAAAGTTTAAAAAATTCCAACAGTCTTAAATCTTAGATCTTATGTCAATTCTTCCTGTTGTGAGCTACACTGGCTCAACAATTGATAAATATTCATTTCATTGTCACTCTGGATTTGTACACCATTACTAAACTATCTTCTGATATCTCCAGTAAATAATGTTAGTTAACAAGCAAAAATGAAAAGACAGAAGATTTTGTTCTGGGATTTCCAAGTTCCTGTATCTATTATTACTTATACAGACTGCTTTTGGAACTGAGAACCTAGGATTTAAACAAATACTCCTCAAAAAAGCTTTCAGATACTTATTTTCATATCCATTGCTCTTGGCACATACTCTCCTGAATTATGACAGCAATCCAATGGAGGGTTTTATTGACCTGATTCTCATCTGTCTCAAACCCAGCCTCCAGACTTCTACTAGAGTGTACTCTCAAAATGGAAATCTGATGATGCTGACTTTCTGATATAAAATTTCACAGGCTCCTCCATCATTCTATAAAATCCTCTGTGTCTGGGCCCCTACAACACCTTGCCAGCCTCATCTGCTGACACAGTTTATTTCTCCCTTTCATGTCTAAAAATGTACTCAGCTTCACTAAGTATTGTTTATGTGTCACATCCATATGTGACAAATACACTGTAATTAATTGTCTAAATACTTCTCTTGTATGCTCTTCAAGGAGAGATTCCCCGTTTCCTTGATGAATAATAATTGTGTTTGAATTGGGCCACACCTTGGAAAGATGCTAGTGGCCAGTAGACCTTCTTCGTACTTAAAGAAACATGAGAAGCCTTGGATGAGAGAAGCCAAAATGTAATTATGAAAGCCACAGTGGAATAATGTAGGTGGACCATTAGCATACGTCACCCACAAAAATTAACTCAAAATGGACTAAAGGCTTGAATATAAGACCCAAAACCATAAAACTCCTAGAAGAAAACATATGTCATAAATTCTTTCACATTGGTTTTGTGATATTTTGGCTCTGGTTCCAAAAGCAAAGGTAACAAAAGCAAAACTAAACACATGAGACCACATCAAACTAAAAAGCTTCTGCACAGCAAAGTAAATCATCAACAAAATGAAAAGGCAACCTACTGAATAGAAGAAAATATTTGCAAATCATATATCTGATAAGGAGTTAATATTCAATATATATCAAGAATTCATACAACTCAGTAGCAAACAACAACAGCAACAAAAAACCCAAACACTCCAATTAAAAAATGGACACAAGATCTGAATAGACATTTTTCCAAAGAAGATATACAAATGACCAACAGATAGATGAAAAAATGCTCAACATCACTAAGTCTCAGGGAAATGCAAATCCAAACCATAATGAGATATCTCACACCTGTTAGAATGGTTATTATCAAAAAGACAAGAAGTAACAAGGTTGTGCAGAAAAGGAATCCTTGCGCACTGCTGGTGGGAATAGACATTGGTACAGTCACTATGGAAAACAACATGGAGGTTCCTAAAAAATTAAAAATAGAACTACTGTATGACCTAACAATTCACTTTTGGATATTATCTGAAGAAAACAAAAACACTAACTCAGAAAGACATCTGCACCCACATGTTCATTTTAGCATTATTTATAATAGCCAAGACATGGAAAGAATCTAAGTGTCTAATGATGGATGAATGGATAAAGACAGAAATAAATAGAGTTAAAAAAAAAAATAATACACATACACACAATGGAGTGTTATTCAGGCCTAAAAAAAGAATGAAATCTTGCCATTTGTGACAACACGAATGGACCTGAAGGGGATTATCTAAGTGAAATAAGTCAGAGAAAGAAAAATACCATATGATCTCACTTATATGTAGAGTCTACAAAATAAAAACAAAACCAACTCATAGATACAGAGAACAGATTGGTGGTTGTCAGGAGCAGGGGTAGGGCAGGGGGACTCTACAAAATAAAAACAAAACCAACTCACAGAAACAGAGAACAGAATGGTGGTTGCCAGGGGCAGGGGGTAGGGTCGGGGGTAGGTTAAATAGGTCAAAAGGTATAAACTTGCAGTTATAAAATAAGCGAGTCATGGAATATAATGGACAGCATGGTGACTACAGTTACCATACCGTACTGCATATGTGAAAGTTGCTAAGAGAATAGATATTAAAAGTCCTCATCACAAGAAAAAAATAAACCTGTAACTATGTATGATGATGGATATTAACTACATTTGTTGTGATGATCATTGTGCAAATATTGAATCATACTGTACACCTGAAACTAATATAATTAGTTTCAATTATGTCAATTATATCTCAATGGAAAAAAACCCCCACAATTTTGAAGACTAGATTTGTGACCACAGGAATAGCTTATTCTATAGCAGTAGACTGAATTAATTAGGATATAAAAAGAGCCAATGCAAGTGTGCATTCAATGAGTGGTATAAAGGTCCAAAGAGACCGTGGATGGAAATGGGAAACTGAAAAAGGGAGTTTGTGGAAATCCACTTCTGAGGGAGGAATTCTTGTCATTCTTCAACCTCTCTTGTCATGTAAGAATGTAGATCTCTTCCCAGACAGAAAAAGAAACAATGTGGAAGTGAGGAGGCATGTGTCCTGAGATGCATGAGGCTACTCCAACTGGACCAAATCACATTTTCAAAGGTAAAAATGTTCAATAAAATTCCTGAAAAGTCCTCAGAGATCAATAAGCACATTATATAAAGGCAGTAAAGATGATATGGCATTTTTGGAGTTTGGTATATCAGATGAAAACCCACCTGATACTTTTAACCAGTTGGATGACCATTGATTTTGATTTCTGTTAAGAGATAAAAATGCTGGGAGTACCAGCTGTTTCTCGGCCAAAGTCGCTGTGGGTCCCCAGCTCTGTAGTAAATGACCAACATCTCTGGATGAGTTCAGTCACCTGTAGCCTGCTTTGTCAGCACAGCTGGCTATTTAGGAACCAGTGGGGGTTTCATTACAAGTTTGTTTATCTTTCAATAGAACCACCTGCCTGGAGTTGAATTGTCTGAGCTATAAATAGAGAAATAGTGCACAGGAAAGTTTTACCATTAAAGAGGAGAAGAACATTAGATGGGGGCAGGGGAACAAATTCTCCTTCTACTTTATGGGAACCTGGGTAGGGTCCTGGGAATTTTTATCCAGTTAGCTTTGGAACTGGAAAATAAAATAATGTTAGAAGCACCAGTATGTTTAAACATCTAAAATCTACTGAATGCCATTTTATAATCTCTTGAAGCCAGGGAAAGAATTCATGGTGGGATATTAGCCTTGTCAACCCTATTAGCAAAATGGCAATTCATAAAGCAAACCATTGTAGTAACCTCTCGAGGTTACAAGCAAGTGGAACATACCCAGTTCTGCAAAACCCAGCTGGGTACAGTTCAAAGCCCTCATAGACTCTTTAGAATAATGCATTGTATTATTGGTAGGGTCAAAAATGTCTCAATCAGTGCACATTTTTTTTCCTCTTTTTTTTTTTTAAATCAGGGCACATTTTTAAAAAATCATGACCAAACTCTTAGCCTATTTGTTTTTGAGATATGCAGTAAAGTAACTTCATATTTCTATGATGTGACGTGTGACAGATCAGGAATTTTTAAATTTAATTTGAATATACCATACCAATGATACTTATCTAAATTACTGGGCCAAACCAGATGATTAACTTTGTTTTCTGCTTCACTACATAAAGGTAAATTTTCCCAGCTTAATTTTCGTTTTGTAACTTTTTAAATTTTGAATTATTTTTTAGTTTGTAAAGTTTTTGAGATTTTAGAATTTTATTACTAGTATCTTTGAATATTTTAAATTTTTGTATTGTGGTAGAATACACATAACAAAATTATTAACTATTCTTCAGTGCATGCTTCTGTGAGATTATATGTTGCACAACCACCATCACCATCCATCTCCGTAACTCTTTTCATCTTGTGAAATTGAAGCTCTCTATCCATTAAACAATAATTCTCCATTCTTTCCTCCTCCCAGGCCCCGGCAACCACTATTCTACTTCCTGTCTCACAGATATATTTTTGAGGAAAACATGATATCAAATATTTTTCCCATTATTTTATTTACCTCATATATTTTCCTCATTTATTCTGATCAAATATAAACATTGACAAATTATGCTATGCGTGATACCGACTTCACTCATTTTTTCAGTTAGTTTATTTGTTTGTCTGTTTGTTTACAGTGTGAGCAGGGGAGGGCCAAAGAGAGGGGGAGAGAGAGAATCCCAAGCAGTCTCTGCCCTGACAGAGGGGCTCAATTCCATGAACAGCGAGATTACAACCTTAGCCAAAATCAAGAGTTGGATGTTCAACCAACTGAGCCATCCAGGTGCCCTCACAGGAACTTTTTTTTTTTTTTTTTTTTTTTTGTGAGTGTGGGGATGTAAATTTTTGTTTGTGGGAATGTAAGTTTTCGCTTCACTTGGGTAAATATTGAGGAGTGGAATGGCAGGATCATGTGGTGAGTGCATGTTTAGCCTTTTAAAAAACTGCCAAACTGTTTTCTAAAGTTGCTGTGCCATTTTGCATTCCTACCAGCAGTGTATATAAGAGTTCCGCTTGCTCCAAAATCCCTGCCAGCATTTGGTATTGTCAGTGTTTTTTGATAATAGCCAATCTAATATGTTTATAATGGTATCTCATTGTGGTTTTAATGTGCATTTCCCAAATGACTAATGATTTTGAGCATCTGTTTATGAGCTCATTTGCCATCTGTATATCTCCTTTGGTATGTTCAAATATTTTACTCATTTTTCAAATTGGGACTTTTGTTTGATGTTTTCTTGTTGAGCTTTGAGAGTTCTTTATGTATTCTGGATGCAAGTTCTTTGTCAGAAGTTGTTTTCACTATGTTAATTTCTTTTCTTTTCCACACAAATTTTAAAATTAGCTGGTGATATTCACAAAAAACCCTGACAGGATTTTGACTGGGATTGGGTTAAGCCTATTGCTCAATCTGGTTATCTATATAACCTATAGATATCTATCTATATAGAGATATAGTTAAAGATATAGATATAGATATAAATATAGATGATATAGATATAGATATATCATGGCACGCTCTCTCTCTCTTTCTATACATAACATATATATATATATATATATATATATATATATATATATATAAAATTTCATATATATTTAGAATATATAAAGGGTATTTCACAACCAATTAATCAAATCCCTGCATTTAAAATGCCCCTAGGGGCACCTGGGTGGATCAGTTGGTTAAGCATCTGGCTCTTGATTTTGGCTCAGGTCATGATCTCATGGTTTGTGAGTTGGAGCCTGGGTTGGGATATTCTCTCTCTCCCTCTCTCTCTGCCCCTCCCCTGTTCTCTCCCTCTCTCTCTCTCAAAATAAATAAACATTAAACAGAAATTTAAAAATATCTACCCTTATGTCTCATCTACCTAATCAACCTTGCCTGTGTTCAACTCCATTAGTGCTTGGGTTACTCATTTGCTTATTAATTAATCCTTTGAATGAGTGTTTACTGAACACATATTATGTGCTAGAAATGCAGCAAAGACCCAAATGATAAAGATGCAACTTTACCATTAATGTATTTGCCAAAGATTGAGGTATGAACAAGATGTTCTAGAAGTCAGAGAGAAGACACCTATATCAGATCACATAGTAAGTAAAGGCTTTTCAGAAGAGGTGTTTCTTTATGCTGAAGTTTGAAGGAAAGGTTTCTCACTACATATATGTAGTATACACTTTACTATTTTCTACACTTAGTTATCATTGTTTACCCAACGTGAGGCCCTAGTAAGTGTGAGGTGGGCTTTGTAATTCAGCCACTCTACCTACAGGATCAGGGGCACACACTTTTGCCAATGCAATCAATCAAATGGTGGGATAAGGCTTCTTAGTGTCTCCCCAGTATTCTGAGAGAGGAGGGTTGAAGAAGGACAGTCCGGTTTTGGTGCTGGATTCTAAGGTAGAGATGTTACTATAAAGACAATGAGTTAGCTGCTCCCTTTAGGCATGTGAAAGTTAGAGAGTAAGCAGGGAAAGGTAGCCTTCCAAGAGGAGAAGAAGAGCAGGAAGATACAGACCCTGGAGGGAAGAGGATGGAGAAACTCTGAAACCCTCAGAACCTGTTGGTTTTCCAGTTCCTGTAGGGTCCAGTTGAACCTTACTTCCTTAAGCTCACTGTACAATTTTCTCACAAATCTGACTTTTCATTAGAACAAGTTAGGGATGACATCTGATTTTTGAAGCCAAAAGAGCCTTGATTGTATTAGAGATTTAGCAGGAGGCGTTGAGCCCTTGAGACAATGTGGGATTGAATGTATCATCAAAGTGGAATGGAGCTGTTGAGGAGCTAACTGGTGATAGGGCTCGTGTGAACCAAGGTTCTAATGGTCCGTGTCTTCTAAACCATGAACAACAATTACTTAACCTTTCAGAATCTCCTTTACTCCTAATTCGAAGCAAGAAATTCTCATTTGATTTCTTTCCTAAATATTTGCCTGTTCCTTCACGTCTCCTTTAGTGTTTAGATCCGGGGTCAGAAAAACTTCTGTAGAGAGCCAGATTATAAATATTTTAAGCCTTACAGGCCATGTGTTGAAACTACTCAACTCTGCCTGATGGTGTGAAAGCAACCATGGCAATACACAAACAGATGAACATGGCAGCTTTCCAATAAAACTTTATTTACTGACACTGAAATCAGAATCTCATATTTTCACATGTGAAGAAATAATATTGTTTTGACTTTTTCCCCCAACCATTACACAATGTTAGCTTGTGGGTGTACACAAACAGGCAGGTCAGAGTTGCCAGCCTCTGTTTTAGAGGCTCCACAGGACTCTTGTTTCACTTCCTCAGAAAGTCTTTTTCCTCTCTGCCTGAGAATCCATCTTTGTTCTTCCAACGAGTTTTTCCATCCCATGACTGAATTTCAAAACCAGAAGTCTTAGATGCATAAATTGCTTGGTCCTCATCCTTCATCTACTCCCGCCATGTTTTCTTAGATCATAGGCAAATTTATCCTAATTCTTTAGCTGCAACTCATTCCTGACTCCAGCTTTCTTGCACCTGTTCTATCACAATCTCTTCCAAGATAAATTCTCCTAAGAGACTCCTGACCCATTGCTACAACTTTCTTCTCCAACATGCCACATGTTCAAATCTTTTCCTTTTTCCTCTTCATGATGTTTTTGGCCTATTTCAACAGTTTTCTTAACAAAATTCATTAAAAAGACACAAAATGCAGGGCACCTGGGTGGTTCAGTCCGTTAAGTGTCCCACTTCAGCTGGTCATGATCTCTTAGTGGGCTCTGTGCTGACAGCTCAGAGCCTTAAGCCTGCTTTGGATTCTGTGTCACCCTCTCTCTCTCTGCCCCTCCCCTGCTCACACTTTGTCTCTCTCTCTCTCTCAAAACTAAATAAACATTTAAAAAAATAAAACAAAACAAAAAAGAAAAACAAAATGCAGTATAGACAATGTCAATGATAGTTATCTCAGAGTAGCACATAATGTAGAAAATTCAAAAATATAAGCATAGGATATCTGTTGGGCTTGGTTAGTTCAGTGAAACTTGATGAAAATATATCCATGAGAAAAAATATAATATTTAAATATCTATATAATAATTATTCCATAACAATATATAATGTATACTATAATTTATTGAAACGGTTACCTAATTTTGGGACATTTTGGGTAATGGTATTTTTTCACCTTTATTAATATTGCTGTGTTGAAAACCCTAGTGACTGCATCTTCGTACACATCCATGATTATTTAACTATTTAATTAGAATATGTTCCTCAAGCTGGAACTGCTATATCAAGTTTTTTCATATATTTTTAAATTTTATTTTTTATTTTTTAAAATTTACATCCAAATTAGTTAGCATATAGTGAAACAACGATTTCAGGAGTAGATTCCTTAACACCCCTTACCCATTTAGCCCATCCCTCCTCCCACAACCCCTCCAGCAACCCTTAGTTTGTTCTCCATATTTATGAGTCTCTTCTGTTTTGTCCCCCTCCCTGTTTTTATATTATTTTTGTTTCCCTTCCCTTATGTTCATCTGTTTTGTCTCTTACAGTCCTCATATGAGTGAAGTCATATGATTTTTGTCTTTCTCTGACTGACTAATTTCACTTAGCATAATACTCTCCAGTTCCATCCACATAGTTGTGCTCTGGAAAACAGTATGAAGGTTCCTCAAAAAACTAAAAATAGAACTACCCTATGACCCAGCAATGGCACTACTAGGCATTTACCCATGGGATACAGGTGTGCTGTTTCGAAGGGACACATGCACCCCCATGTTTATAGCAGCACTGTCAACAATAGCCAAAGTATGGAAAGAGCCCAAATGTCCATTGATGGATGAATGGAAAGAAAATGTGGTACATATATACAAGTTTTTTCATATTTTTAAAGACTGTCCATTCATATTCAAAAATTACTCCACAAAAGTATTTTGTCAATTTTTACCTCCTGGGGTAATGCATTGAACAGACAGTTTTTTCATGGGCAAACCAATGCTGGGCATTAGTAATTTTTTTTAATTGCTAAATTAATAGGTGAGAAAATAGTATGCATTAAAAATTAGTAAGGGCTTTAATACTTTGCCTAACATACATTTTCCAATTATTTTCTCAGTTTATGGAATCATTTTCAATTTTATGACTTCTTATGTTAGAGAGGTTTTTAAAGTTTTCACGGTCTTGAGTATTTCATTTGTCAATTTTTTTTCTTTTCAGTTTCTGCTAGTTGGTTAGTGATATATATTAAATAATATTCCATTTTTATTGGTTAGAATAAAACTTATAGTAAAAACATCATTTTGAAAACATTTTGTGTTTCTTTTTTCCATTGATGTTTCTGTATATTCCTGTCACAGTCTTTTAAATATTATAAATATACAATGTTCCATATAATTATTGTTTTTCTTATTTTATATATGAGCCTAGAGTGAATAGATGGTTTCCAGGTCAAATTATCCCAGTGCTCGTCTAGTCTTATCTTGTGTTAGAAATGAAGTCATGGAAAACCCGGATTTAAGTTTTCTGTTTTCTCATTACACTATTGAAACTTCCTGTTATCTCCACAGTAGAATGTAAGTGTCTCAAGATCAAGCACCCTTTTCACCCATCCCAGATTCCTCGGTGCCCCTCAAAGTACTGGTGCTTTATCCAAATCCCTGATTTTATGAGATTAGGGCATTGCCTAAAGCCACACTGCAAATAGGGAAGTTAGCAGAGAAACAATTAGTTCCAAGGTCTCTTGATTTGTGGTTTAGTGGTTTTTGCTTTGACTTTCTTCTTTAGTTCACTTGTATTTCTTATTTATTTCTGTAGATGCCATATTTCTATTGAGTCTTTGACTACCAAAAGAAAAAAGAGAGAGAGAGAGAGAACTATGTCCTCACACTGGTCATCACTGCAAATGCTAGGATTTCTGATTTTGTGTACTCCTTACTTGGTTGCTTGTTTTCAAGGAATAAATTAATATAACTTAAAAGATTTGGGAATTTAAATTTATTTATCATAAAATAAGTGTTTAGTGAAATTCTACTTTCAAATATAGGCATATTTTTAAAGTCTTATTGTAGATCAAGATTATAATTCCTTTTTAAGGTTGTTTTTTAAGTTTTATAAAGGTGAACCCCTTGGGAATCACCTCTGAATCTAGTGAGTGCCTGATACCTGATAGAAGTTCAATAAATGTAGTTAAAGCAAACTGAGTTCTCATTATCCAATCATACAGCCGCTTTGATTTTTTCTCATTGCACACACATATGCCCGCACACACACACACACACACACACACACACACACACACAAACTGGTTTGTAAGTACATGTGGATGTTCTTTGTTGCATTTGCCACATATTAGCTCAGTTGTCTATATAGGCTTTATATTTTTTTAGATAAGAATGTCCTCTAGGTTAAGACTCATTCTTGAAGATGTGACTTAGGCATTGCCTCGTCTCTACACCCTCCTCCAAACCTTCCTTGACTCCTTCAGGCTTAGGTGACCCTTCTCTAGATTTCCTTGCTGACAGTTATTACTTTGTGCACTTTGTATAATTATCTGGTATATACTTGTAACCTCTTCTAGATTATTAACCTAGCACAAATGCTAACCTAGGACATTTGTCAAAACTATCTGTTTATGAATGAATACATGTGCAATGCCCTTAATTTAGAGCCAGCCTAAGATTCAGGTAGATAGGTGGTTTACCAAGGATTTTCAGATTTGAAATCTATTAAAAAAATCTGACATATTTACGAAACCTAATAAACAGCTGAAACATAAATACTGTTAGGAATGTTTTACAATCGTCTTTCAAATTAACAGTGATCAATTCCTGTCTCGCACAAAGTGTACAATTAGTGTGCACCAAACTAAACCAAGGTCTGACAGCATGTTTCTATGTGGGGACAAAGGTTCAGAGTAGCTACTAGATGTGAAATCCTACAGCTTCCTGGACTTAAAGTCACCCCAAGTGTATGGTCTTGTATATACAGAGACATATATCAGAAGGATGGAAATATGTTTAGAAATGTTCATGTTCTTTCTCAATATATAAAATGTGTTAGTTACTATAGCAACAACAGATATAGATTCACTTATTCGTTTTTTATTATGAGAAAAATAAACAGAAGCTGAAATATTTTACAATAAACTTTTCCATAGATGTCTAGAGGAATATTTTTGCAATCATCTACGATATTTGAAAGAATATGTTAAAATGGGAATGGAAGATTTTTTCTTAATAAAAAGTCATTGAACTATTCACAAAAAACCATCAAGTGACATATACTTCCAAATAATATGAAACCTTCCAGTGTAGGATGAGTAATATTTTGTTTTTGCTATTTGGATCTGAAAAGGAGTCAGATTTATTTTAAGCGAACAATACCTAAAACTTAGAACTATGAATAACACCTTTGAATGCCAAATGTTTTCCTTTTTTAGATATAATATGCAGTCACAAATGAGCATGTTTTACATTTTTAAATAAATAAGAATTCAATGACCAAAAATTACCTTATTGCAAGAAATATTAACCACTGAGGAAAACAAGGAAGAAACTCCCAAGAAAACACAAGATTTTCAGCAGTGAAATGATCACCGCATCATTATTATATCGGTTAGGGCAGAGAGTCTAAGTTGGTTAACATATTAATTAAAATACGCAGATAAACTAGGAGAGCCACCAAGCAATACAGAGTTTAAAGATGTCTTAAAATGTAGTTCACACTCTTAAGCTTTAGACATAGGGCTTCCCTAAATGCTCAACTCACTTTGGACATTACACAGGCTCCACAGCTGAAGTTAGGGTCTCCAACCACCCCAATTTTTCTTCCTGAACTTATTCCAATAAATGGAAGCACCACCCACCCAGGGACTGAAACCGGAAACATCATGGCCATTTTATAACCTCTCCTTCAGGGCTCCCTTGTCACTCCTCCAAAGCCACCCAACAAATTTCCAGCTCCTCAGAGTCATGGCCCAGCAGTGCTGGTCTGACAAATTCCCATCGCCTCATTTCCTCAAAGTCCTCAAACATCCCTCCCTTTCCCCCAACTGACTACAGTTAAATCCGGAACTATGTACATGGCATTACTGGCTGCTGCCTTCCTTCCACCCTCAACACCCTCTGTTCTCCAAAGGACTACCATGACCTAGTAATTCCAAGCTGCTTGGCATTCACTGTGCATGAAGTTTCTTCACACTTCTGCACCTTGGCTTGTGCAATTTCTCCTTCCTGGAATTTCCTTTCCCATCCCTTCCATCTGCTGTCTTCCTGCTGATTCTTTTAACACGCAGGCAACATCTCTTCCAGGAAGCCTCCCTGAAGCCTCCACGCTAGCTCCCTTTCTCTCTCTGTCTGCAGCAACTGATTTTAACATTTACAAAAGTACTCATCACCCTACTGGAAACCATCCTTTCGTCTACTGTAATCATTCTAACGTCAGAAACAGGTCTTTCCCATCTCTGAATCCTCAGTGTCTGGCAGTAAACTTCCCTGAGGAGAAAAGGCTGAGCTTTAACAGGCTTAAATACCAGGAAGTGAAATTTAAGGTTATTAATATGATATTATCTGCCAGCTCTTTTTCAATGAAGAGAATACATTGTTACAAAGTTCTTACTAGACATCTCATTTTGAACCAAACCAAAAATAAACAGAACCCTGGAATAAAAGCAGTGTGCAGTATCTGAAAAAGAGAAGAAAAGACTACCATCAGGAGAAGCTATCCACCTGTTCCTTGCAGAACAGACAAGAGCAGTTTCAGGATGTTTTTTGTGTGTGCATGCTCATTCCTGGGTGGAAAAATCACAGGCTGGGTGGGCATATCGAGCCCCAGAAACACATGGCATTAACTAGAAAGCAGTGCTTTCAGTATTGAGAAAAAGGTAAAACACACACACACACACACACACACACACACACACACACAAACTGACCAACCATCAATAACAACAAAACAAACAAGCAAAAAACCACTTCTGGGTTCTGTTACCTCCAGTGATAAACTTGGCTGTTTGCCAGTCTATCCGTGGCTTGCGGAAGTACATTATTCCATCTTTACTTCATTCCATTGGACACTATTTAGTGTTTGAGACATGGACAGATATGCAGGTTACATTCTACCCTCCAGAATCAAGAAGGCACTAAATTGAATTCTAATGGTTCCGATGAGTACGTATGCCCCACCAAACCTTACTTACTTACCACTAGGAAATGACTTAGGCACCAGGGATCCCTCTGCTCTTTAACCAATAGGGGTTCAGTGCTTACATGGGTACCCAGGAGTTGAAATGTTCAGTATCTATCCAGACAACGGCCTTGCAAATGATACACATTTTACTTAACCTTTGAAAACAGAGGGGCCACCAGGTTCTGAATGTGCGGATGAGTTAAGGTTATCACAACTCTCCATATGCTTGCTTGAAAAGTGTGTTGCTGTGTGTGCTGCGTGACTGACTATTTAATGTAAGGACCAAGTGTGCTTTGCAAAAGCAACTTGAAAGAAAAGCTTAAGGGAGTTGGTTGATCTCTATGATGGTCTTATAAATTTCAAGGATGACATTTCCATTAAAAATGGCCTAAATACTTTCATTGCATGTTGGATTGCATGAGCCTTGGATTACAGAAAGAGAAGTGGGGTGTCTTTCTCTCTGCTCTGATTGTCTACCAGTCACTGTCAAAGCAAGTATCCAAATGGCAAGATGTGATCTGATTCTGCAACTTCAACTAGTGATTATAAAGGTGTAATACTCATTATACCAAAAACATTTTCCTGCCTAAAAATGAACATATATGCATATTCTCCTGTGGATTAGTAAATTGCTGACTTTTAAGAGCATTAGTGCTGTGAGTTATCCTTGGGAGTAACAGTAATAAAAATAATTTACATTTGCATTGCATTTTATGCTTCTGAAAGTACTTTGTCACTTTCTAATTTGATCCTTACATAGAAGCTGTGAAATAGAGCAGTGGCTACAGCTATTCCTATTATCCTACAGAATGGGAAATTGGAGAAAGGACTGACTAAATGGAAAAGCTAAGATTTGCATTGAATCTTCTGATACTTAATGACTGTCTAGTGTTGAGCATCAAGGGTGTCTGAGTTAGGCAAAAAGTGGGGATAGAAGCTTCGGTTAAAAAAAAATGAATTATTAAAAACTCTCCTACCTATGTTCTTCTCAGAATTGCTAAAAAAGTCACAATTTGACATCTAGGATATATGACAAGGAAAACATCATATAGTCGATCAAAAGGTCAGAGTGAGATTTTTTGAAACGTTAAACACTGCAGCTTAGGTATTGGTCATGGATAATAAACCACAACCAGTGCCTGAGAATAAGGGTGAATATCTATAATATATAATATATATGTATATATGAATATGAAAGGAGCCAGGACAAGTTGGCCAAGGGTGTGCTACTCAGTGGTGACCTGGTGAGAAAGCCACAGGGGTTCTAGGTTTTTGGTAACCTTGGAACTGTGCAAAAGCTGTGGCCAGAGTTATGATTACAGAGAGGAGAAGAAAACAATTAGCAAGTGCTGAATATTACGAAGAGATGGAAGCTGGGATCCAGGCTTGGTCTCAAAAAGCCTTGCTTCTCAGACTTCCATGTGCACATGAAACACATGCCTAGGCTTGTAGAAATTCACTCTGTCTGGGGTGAAGGCCTGGGCTTCTGTATTTTTAACAAGTTCCCCAGGTAATGCCAGTGCTGCTGGCCCATGTGCCATCTTGGAGTAGCAAGGTTAAAAAGAACTACACCAGAAACCCAGATTTTTTTCCTCCAGCTCAGTCATCTCTACTTCTCAGTTTATAAATCTCTTTACCTTTAATGTCTGAGGAGCCATGGCCAGATGTGCTGGTTACAGAACAGTCCAGAGCTCTGCACACCAAGAGCCAGAAGTGGGACAGGAAAGAAGTAATCTCCACCGCTTTATCCCACCAATCGTTTACCCTCTCCACGGAGAATTTATACCTTAATGTCTACTACTCATATGCCATTACAATTTATTGCAGAGAAAGATAAATATAAGTTGCAGATGTCGAGGCTGTATATCTATGAATGAAAACATCTCCAAAATAAGAATTCAAGGTAAACACATACTTCTTGGATATAAAGGCTCATTTCATTTGTGGAGAGTTGCTCAGAATATTTCATTTTCTTTCTTTCATTTGGGGAGACAGGGAGACATAGCCTGTGTTGGCAGGTCTTTGCATGGAGGTGACCCCACCTGGACTGGACTGTCACCCATATCTACTAGTTCTATTCTTGTTTGAAGATTTTCTGAGATTTATTTTTCCAGTCACTGTATACTATTGATCCTCATAAGTCCAGATTCTGTATTTCCAAATTCACCTACCCACTGAAATTTCTTTGAACCTCTAAATCAACAACTGACAGAGCTTTTCCGGTCATTCAGGGACATGCACAGAACAGCAAAAAATCGGGAGTCACCTGATGTGCACAGATTCCCAGCTAAGGTCCAGCAAGGCAACCTTCTCCCTTCATATTTCAGCTCTCATAATATAAGTGAGTGTCCTTTTTGGGGTCTATTTAATGGCACATATTTTGCAATTTTGTGCTTTTTTGGGTGATTTTGCTGTTTAAAATGGCTTTATTGAAATGCTCAATAGCATTCTCAAGCTTAAGGGAACTGTGATGTGCCTCAGAGGTGTGTTCAATAGGCTTCATTCAGGCATGAGTTATAATGCTACTGGCTGTGAGTTCAATGTTACTTAATCAACAATACATATTAAGTGAGGTGACTTTAAAAAGAAACCCATATAACACATGGTTATGTATTGATGAGTTGATGAAAATGTGGTCAGAGGCTTGCAGGAACCCAATCCTGTATTTCCCTTGAGAACAGTGCTCAGCATTTGCTAATTCAGTGCTCACAGTGACTTTATAGAATACAGATAATATGGATAATAAAACTCAATTGTAGCTGTGTGTGTTACAAACACGTAACTCATGGTTAAGCAGGTAGGCTCTAGAACAAGACTATGTGAGTTCAATTCCAGCTCCACACTTACCACCTGGAAGAGTTTGGGTCTGAGTTTCAATTCTCTCTCTTGCAAAAGGACCTCATTCATAATATTGTGATGAGGTTTAAAGGAATTGGTGCCCCCATACACACTCACACAAAAAACACCCAAAATAATAGCTGGCAGGCAGCAAGTACTTAACAATATTCATGGTCACTATTGTTTATTATTGTGTAGGGCATGAAACATCCGAAAGATCAAGGAAAGTGTATAATATCACACCACAAGTGGCTGAGCTGAGACAAGAATGGAGTTCTTCCGAGTCTAACACCAAACTCACAGGGGAAGCTATCCAAGAGAAGAGTGAGAAGTATTTGGAGCCTGTATGTACAGTTGGTCATTGCCCTAAATATAGAGTTGTGGGCTGTGTATTGAAAGGCACAATGGGATGGGGTCAATCAGCAAGAGATAGGAAAAGGGGTGCCTTTGAGTGATTGCAGGCATTTTCAGGTGTCAGATCTCAGACCCCTTGGTTTTGCAGCTTTTTATAGAATGCCTGTGGAAACATAATGGTAGGCAGGGGTGACTGTGGTTCAGCATTTCAGACATATCATCTTTTCTCTATAGTGCTGCAGGGGTTATGCTACAAATTGAAAGATCCAGCTACATGAAAGGGAACTGACACATTGAGCTAGAAAGTCTTTTCTTGTGAAGAAAGCTCTGATCTCCAAGTTAGCCAATCTGGAAGGGGTCTATTTGACAACAATTTCAAATTTTGCACTCCCAGGGACCACGGGCATAATAAGGAAATTAGGACCACATCTGGCATTGGTGGGGGGGAAATGCACACAGGAACCCAAGACAAGGAGGCCACAAATTGGACACAGGACACCCCCCAGTGCTTCCCAGGCCTAACAGTAGGATACGTTCATGCTTGGGAGCCAGGAGTAGGCTCCTTGGGGCTAGGGATGCTCAGAAGATACCCCTCTTTCTCTTCACTGCCCACACGATGGTAAAACACAATCACTTCACATCTTGCCACCCTACCTTAGGAAGCAAAGATGCTCTTTTGCCTTTGGAAGCAGCCTCTTAAAAATATTACCCAGCTTTGTAAGGGGGAAGCAGCTGGAGGGCAGATGGCTTGCCTTCTGATATTTTAAGAATTTTGGCATTGGGCAAACAGATTTCTCTAAGGATCAGAGAAGAAGGGGAGATTGGTTTTTTAAAAGAGTACAGTGGAGGAAGATTACTAGTAAGTATTTCAGGTACAACAATGGGGAGTCAAAGGTAAAGAAAATTCATAAAAGTTGAGACAGTCAATGTGCTTTGGGAGTAAAGAAAACTATTACTATTACTGCCCGGTGGGCATTGTTCTGGATGCAAAAAATCCCTCCACTTCAGTAATGCCCCTGACAGTCCCAGAAGGCAGCTATGATTTTCCTCCTTTAAGTAGAAGGGAAACCAACTTAGTGAATTCTTAAAACCTACTCAAGGTCACATAGGTGGTAAATAATGGAAAAACTATAAATCTTGAGTTCTTTGCAACAAAAAAGCCCACAAGAACTGTAATAAAAGCTAACATTTATGAGGCACAATATAAGTGCCACACACTGTACTCCAGATTGTACATGTATTAACTAATTTAACCTTCAAGGCAATCTTATAATTTATGTACAACTGTACCCATTTCAGAGATGCAGAAACTGAGGCTTGGAGACGTTAAGAAACTTGCCTAACATCTCATAGCTAATTATTTTTAGACCTCTGATGAAGACACATCAGATGGAAGCATGCTAGGACTAAAGAGAGATTCTTACTAATGTCTGAATAGGTATTTAAGCAAAGTCTCAGGGTGTGTGGGTAGGGAGAAGTGACCCCAGCTGCAGGGAATGGACACCTGATGTTAGAGAGAAAATGAAGGACAAGCTAGCTCAGAGCAGAAGGACTCGGGGTAAAGGAGAGCAAAGGAAGCAGGAGAGGTCAGGATGGGATAATGGGGTGAATGTGGGGAAGTAGAGAAGTGAGAAGCTGGGAAAAAGTTCTCTTAGCACTAAGTAAGACACTGGCCATCAGCCCTCTGGCTGCTGTGTCACTGTGAAACCCAAGTGGTAGATCTGAGGCCCGATCAGACCCAGGAAGTAAGTCTAAAAGAGAGTGCAGGCTAGCGTGGAGGCTAGTGCTACATTCAGCAGGAGCTATGGCCTCAAGGACTTAGGGACTTTAAAGTCAGGGACAACAGGAGAGCCTGGAAAAGCCCATCCACTGAACTAAAACCACACTTAGCCAAGGAGTACCATGAGGCCGGGTGAGTGATCCCCTCAGAACCATGAGTGGGTGCCCAGCCTGGCCTCGTGCTGGACCAGAGGGACTCGTGGCAGAAGGGGCACCTGCCTGGCAGGAAGAGAAGGCGCAAGACAGCTCTGATCCAATGTGTAAACACCAGCAGCAGAGACCGCCTCACTCTTCCCAAGTGGTGACAGCCAAAATCTAATCCTTGGGGCTCTCCCAAAGCAAGAAGCTTTCACTTCATTATTTTACCCGGAACGGTCGGAGCCTCAGTCAGAATGATCTCTGTGGCCAACGATTTATCCCTTCATGCATCCATTTTGATATATTTCTGTAACTAAGTCCATTCCCTCTGCAGTATACTGTACCCAGACAAATGTTCAGAATCTCACTTGTCTCTCTCTCTGCTCCTGGGTACAGGAGCATCTTTTGGACGGAGCCATGCAGCTCCAAGTACGATTTATTTTAAGAGAAAATTGCCCACCTTTTAGAGTAAATAAAGCTGAGAGCAGAGCTGAGAGACTTCATTTCTACTTCCTAGTGTAGCGACTGAAGACTGAGCTTCCTTCACCTTCAATTGCTTTTCTCAGAAAGTTTTTATTTAGCTTACTAGAAGAAAGCACATTTTCCAGACCAAAGGGGAAGACAATAAGACAAGGCAGGGCAAGTAAGTAAAAGACGTTTCAGCTCTGACTTTTTTAAAAGTAATCTGTGTGTGTGTGTGTGTGTGTGTGTGTGTGTGTGTGTGTTTTATTTGTGTTTTTGCCAATAATCAATCATACTAGATAATATGAAACATTATCATAATAGGTAAAGGCATTTTAAAAGATAAACATTTAAAGGCGTTTAAAAATACAAACGACAGGAGAAATGAACGATAGAAACAAACGATAGAAAGAAATGAACTGGAATATGCATTCAAAACCATTGCTGTAAATAATATATCTTATAAAAAGTGTCCACAGGGGAGCTGATATATAAATAGAACCACAGTGTGAAATAAGGATTGTGCCTTATTTTCTGTAGGAGCTGCTAGTTCTATGCCAGGAAGCAAAGATGGTAACAAAAGAATATACTAAGTAATGTCCCTCAGACGTCTGTCCTTCCCATGGCATATATGCACATTATATATGGGGCAATGGTGCTTACTTTACCCACCTATAGGTCTTGATTTTTCTTTTAAGGATTAAAGGACACCATCCTACATGGAGCTGTCACACATCAGTCAATGTGGGTTGATATGAACCAGTGAGTGATGCCCAAGTGGGTTTAATCTGAAGGAAAAATGAAGATACTGTACTCCCAAGAAGATTAAACAATAGCACATAAATTATTTATTTCCCAGGATGTAATTCAAATAACCAACGGGACAGAAAAAAATAAAAGAATAAAAGGTTTGCATTGTGTTTTGTGCAGTATATGTGTCTCACCCTAATGAGTCTCCTGGATCCTAGTTTGCTTCTGAATATCACCAGGGGTGATTATAGCTTGCAAAAGTAGACCAGCAAAAGTCATGCTTTCCTATGTCTTGGGCTGTAATTAAAGCCACAAGCCATCAGATAGCAAAGAGGCCAGCTGCAGCCCTTCAAACCTTTAGTACCCTGGCATTAAAAATAGATTACAGCACAAAATATATACCAAAAATAATCCCAATAAAAAAATTTGCACATTTGATTACTATAATTGATTTTTTTCTTCTAGATATGAATAAATGACCCAGGCTAAATGCCAGTTCCTTGCAAAGAATTTCATTTAAGCTTCACTGAATTGAAAAGGCTCAACCAGACTCAACATTTCCAACTTCCTAGCAAGTAGCAGAAAATCTACCTGACAGTTGCTATGGAAACACGAACAGGAAGAGTGAACCACCAGCCTATAAATCCACAGAGAAACCTTTCTTAATTGGAAGGCCTTTAACCCACACATTTTTCTCATAGCTACAGAGCTTATTTCTAAAGAGATTATTAAATTCCTCAATTGACTTATGAAGGATGCTTCCCACTATATTACTGTGCTTTGGGTTGCTCGTTCTTTATATCTGTTTCCAAAATTACAAAGCAGACCAGGGATAATAAAAGTTAACACAGATGTTTCAATGAAAAATCCATATGATGTTCTGAAAATAACTTCTGCAGCAATGCTGAACAAAAAGGATTCCAATACAAGAACCAAGATGGTGTAGACGTGTTCATTTCAAAGCTAGAGCTAAGCCACCAAACTTTCCACCACCCTCTTAAATTCAAAAGATTAACATGGGTAGGAGATCCTGACAGCATTTCCCAATGTTTAAGAACAGTGACCAAATCAGAAAAATGAATAAATGAGGTGTGGAATATGTTAATTTTATGCTCACTACTAAATAAAAAAAATGCTCTTTATAATTGAAAGTAAATACTAACTAGTATGTGATTGACTAAACAAAAAGGAAATAAACACAGATCACTGGGTTCATGAACCTCAACAAGATGCGGAGGTAGTTTTGGCTGGATAATCTATAACCAGACTAAATTCCATAATATAATCTATGTGAAGAGCAGGAATTATGACAGAGAAGGTAAAATATATGCACCTGCCCATATCCAGAGGCAACTTTCTCTCTCTCCTTCCTTCCTGCTATGTTAAAGAAATGTTCCTCCTCCCAGCCTGCTTGGATTTAGTTCCCTCCCTCTTCAGAATCCTTTGGCACCTTTTAATAGGAACCATGCCAACAAATCAAAAAAGTCCCTCAAACCCATGTTCCACTCTTGTACTTTTATTTCTCTCTCCTTTCCATTCAGCCTGGTATTTGAGTGAATTTTATTTTCCTCACTGCCTCTATGTCCTTACTTTTTCTTCTGTCCTTAGCTCCTTGCAAGAATGGCACCCACTCCCTGTCGCCAGACTTGGTTGTTATGGTCCCTGACTTCTCTTCTGGCATGGTGGGCCACTCATGTCTTCTTTTTGTGAATTTTCCCTTTGTTTCCATTATATGGCACTCTCTTTGCTTTTCTTCCATCTTTTTAGTTGTTCATTCTCTGCCTACTTTGTCATATTCCTCAGGATATTTGGTAAACCTTCTTCTTCTTCTTCCAGTTTCTATCTCCACTGGGCAGCCTCCAGCCCTCCCGTGGCTTCAATTACTATCAATGCAGTGATGACTCACAAATATTTATTTCAACCTTGATGTAAAAAGGGGGATAAAAATATCTACCACATCAGCCTGTTGAGAGCACTGAAGACAACATTTAAAACTTGTCTGACACATTTTCAGCACTCAGTGGAAACATTAGCTATTATTAGTATGTAGCTGAGACACCATAAAGACAGCATGTACAAAGCTCAGCTCTCTTCTCCTTCAAGTGTTTCTTTCCATAGATTCCTTCTCAGTAGATCTTCTACTTGTCCTTTCAGTCCATTTTATTCAAAACTCCTTCAAGAACCCCATCCTTCTTGAGTCAGGGGCCCCCTCTTATGGGTTATCAAAGCATGCTGTATTATTTTTTTATTTTTTAATGTTTATTTATTTTTGAGGGGTGGGGAGAGGCAGAGAGAGAGGGAGACACAGAATCCAAAGCAGGCTCCAGGCTCCAAGATGTCATCACAGAGCCTGATGCGGGCCCCAAAGCCATGAACTATAAGATCAGGACCTGAGCTGAAGTTGGATGCTTAACCTACTGAGCCACCCAGGCACCCCAAAGCATGTTGTATTATTAATGGCTGTATCCTACTGCATTGTAATAGCCGATTTACTTGGCTATCTTCATTGTGAGAGGGCAAAACCCTATAGTTTAATTCACTGTTTTATTCCCCAACAAATATGCATTGAGCCATAAGTGAATGAAACTGCACCAGTACATAAAATAAACCATTAACTAGAAATCCTTAACTTATTCCTTCATGGTTGCCTTGTGAAGTCTTTGATGATCTCTTCAGTTTTGTCCATTCTGATCTCCTTTACTGAAAATCTAGTTGTTGGCAGTTAACCTTATGGATGTGTCCAATATTACTTTGGTTTCAAAATTACATTGCATGACAAGAAATCTTTACGTAATATGGGGGGGGGGGGAGGGTTAGTTGCAAAGTATGAGTGAAAAAAAACCTGCTGAAAAGTTGAGTATGATGTAAGCAAACATATACTCATTTACAAAGGTAATGTTTTCCCAGAATTTAGACTGAAATGTCTCCTGAAAACTCACCTGGTGTCTATTCTAACCATTAACTACCTGTAGAAAAATAATCTTCTTTAATGTTGTCTGCTTAATGATGTGGACAAAGCCTTTCTCTGGCCAATATGCCCAAGAGATACTCTTAGACCACATGCTTTGAGGACTGTCACAGTGCTTACTTTGGGGAGCTGACAGAGCCTTAGGGTTTTCATTCAATGTGTCCAGGTAGCAATTATGGGGAATGAAGTTGGGGGACAGGGGAGTATGTGGATTCCATCTAACAGTTTCCTATAGAAACAAATACTTGAGATCAGTATTTATAGATAATTATTTCACAAACAAGTATGACCAAAAGTATGACCAAAGCACAGTATCTGGAAGCCCTCCTGATTTACACAGATGACAACACTTGTACACGTCCACTCACACATTCATGAGGCTATCACTTTGGGGCTTACTTTCTCAACCAAAGACTCCCTTGGTACTCTGTTTCACATACTTTCAGCCTATAAAACTTTGAAAGGGTCAGGGTGGGACACTTGGAACACACACAATATGTATTACTCTGATCTTCTTAACCAATATGGAAATGATTGAGATGTCCATGACCATCCACTTGGGGAAGGTACACAAGAGATGAGATTCTTAATCCAGCTATGCTTCTTGCTGATCCTGTGACTTTGGGAAAACTTTCTGAACCTCAGCTGCCTCTTTCGTAAGGAAGACAAAATAGTACCAGCCTTAGAGGACTGTTGACGAAGGTGTAAGAGGTTATGTGGATAAGATTGTTTAGGTTAATAAATGTTCAGTAAAATGTAGCTAATGAAGAGATGAGCCATGTTGCTCCAATCCACATGAGGTCATCTCAAGTGAATGATGCTGCTAAGCCTTGCAGTGTTTGGGTCAATGGGATGTGTGAATGAATTAGTTCATGTATTCTTTTACCACCTGCAACATCACTTAGGATTTGAACATTAGTGACTGTAGCTCTCTCTTTAGATCTGACCCTTGTTGGAACATGTAATTTGCAAAAAAAAGTATCTTTTGTAGCAGGTTTTCAACCTGCTCTTTAAAACTTATAAATGGAAATTTTAACTTGTTTAAATACATAAAATGCTAAAATAACTTTAGTGACATATCTGTATTGTGCAGATCAATTACCTATTTATATAAAACAAAAAGTTATTCTTCCATATAGACAGTGAAGTCAAATATCTTTTTGATCCTTCTTTCTTTAAAAATAATTTTTTAAAAAGTGCCAAAAGCGCATGTCTAAACAGGAGTGAATTTGGAAGTCCGGTTCATTCATTTCATCCACATCTGCATTCTCCCTGTTGAGATTCCACCATACTACCTAAGGGCACATATTTTCACATCAGTCAAATAATTTAATTCTCATAACAACAATGAAATATATGTGGGTTTTCAAATACTATTCCCATCTTTACAGATAGGACTCAGAGAAGCAATTTCCACAATTACACGAAGAATCTGGCAGAATCAAGGTTCACTCACACTCAGCTGTCTAATAACAGACACTATTGTCTTTCTTTAATAAGACTTTGGCTTATGATATAATGAGCCTTCACCTTCCCAGTAGTACAGTAATTTTATAATCCCAGCATTCTCTATTCTCCACTCTTTCCCCTCTCTTTCTCTGTCAGTTCCTCCCTCCCTGTCTTTTCACACATGTGTATTTATCCTGCCTGAAGTTCCTCCCTTTTCCATCTGGTATTAGGTACTTATTTTGTATAGTAATTTATGTGGAAAGACTTTTGAGAGGTGCCATTGCTGGTTTCCGTCTCAACTGAAGGGGGGGTTCTTCTCTAACACAGTAGTGTCCTCACCAGGACTGCCCTTCATGATCTTTGAAACTCTTCCTTTACAAACTTAAGCATAAATCCTAAATGTAAGTGTAGGAATATACATGGTTGACTCCCACGTTCCTTTTTAATTTGTTTCTTTTGTATAAAGGTAGATAAATAAAATCATGGTCTAGAGATTCCAAAATTTTAGGAATGTGAATTTTATAAAAGATCCAAATTCTAGTTTAAAAGCTTCAATATCCAACATTTCACAAGTAGATATTTGTCTTAGTAGTAAAGATGATTAGTATATATGCAATGTTAATGATGATGCAATATTATATTTTATAATAGTAGACTATACAACTAATTTGAGGGAACAAGTTAAGAGGACTAAAAAGTACCACGATACACAAGTTGGAAAAATAACTTTGTGAGCCAAAAGATAATCACATGGCATATTTATTGGCTTCAATCAAGAGAATAATTCTCCATGATATATCCAAACAGAAAAAAAAAACCTTCCTTTTTTATTAAACCTCTCTCTGCCATACTTTTCTTTGTGGCTTATGCTTTCCTACAAACAACAAGAAAAACAAACAAACAAACAAAAACAAAAACAAAAACACCCACCAATTTCTATTTCTCTAAACTTCTTTATCAAAGAGGATCTAATGAAAGCAATAGCAGACAGGCCAGCAGCATCACCTTTTCTTGTAGTTAAAAATTACTGAGTAAGGTAACTTTTACCTGGATCTCTCTTTCCCTTCCCCTTTCCCCTGAAGGAGGTGAAGTCAAGAGCAAGGGGTGAGACATGAGTAAGGCTAAGTAAGCATTGTTATTTGTAGAACTGAATGAATCAGATTCTTACAGTTCATACACCTCCCTTACTTGCGTTAGGCAACCTGGGGAGCTATAGTAACTCTCAGACCTCTACTCTCTTCAGGTAGTATTTATATTGTTTCCAAATGTTAAATTCGGTCTCCTTCAGTTGAGGGACTGGATAAGGAACTAATATCCTTTGAAAATCATGGCATTCCAAGGAAAAGGGCCATGTTTTTTTAAAGAGGAAGAAAATGAAGGCTACAGACAAAGCAACTTGCCTACAGTCACAGATGTAGAATGGATAGATGGATATTTAGAGCCAGATCTTCATACTGTATTACTGTACTTCTGTTGCCTTAAATATATAATTCATTCTTTCAGATAAAAAATGAATACATGCTTTAAAATATCTTTGGGTTCTGATTTTCAGTAATTGCAGAGTAGCTTGTGTTGGACTATTTTTCCTGTTGATATCAATTATACTTAAAAAGGTGTTTGGAGCACCTGGGTGACTCACTCAGTTAAGCATCCGACTTTGACTCAGGTCATGAGCTCACGGTTTGTGAGTTCAAGCCCTGTGTCGGGCTCTGTGGTGATAGGGCAGAGCCTGCTTTGGATTCTCTGTCTCCTTCTCTCTCTGACTCCCTCTCTCTCTCTCTCTGCCTCTGTCATAAATAAACAAACAAGCAAACAAATAAATATTAAAAATAAAATAAAATAAAATAAAATAAAATAAAATAAAATAAGGTGTTTGAAGCACTGGAAAATGACCAAAATCAGGTAGAAACTGGAGGGGCTTAAATACTTGACAGGAGGAAACCATAGAGGGTAAGACCTTGGTACTATAGCTTTGCCCCTGAAGGGAACTCCTAACCTCTCCCAGCCAGGGATAAATAAGACCCAGATGGGAGTTTGATTAGCCTGATGTACAAGAGGATGAAGTCTGGGGATGCAGAGTAGCTGATAATTCCAAAAAGAGGTAGGGGAATTCCAAAATGAATGGAGTCACAGAGGGAGAAGCCTCCAAACTGGCATACAAACTCTCTTTAAATACTTCAAATTCTGAATGGTATATGCATGAGGCAAGGCACCAAGGACCTCAAGAAGGTAACAGCACTTAAAGGCTAAGAGAGCTAGTAGGGATTTTTGCAGCTGCACACCACATAGAAGATTGAATTAGGAATTCAAGTCTCATCAAGTTAGAGGGGCTTGGTAAATATTTTTGAAATCCCAAAAGAGTTAGGAGTACTACCTAAGGACTAAGGCATTTATGCTAGGATTAAGTACAAAAGTAAAACAGACCTATAATAAAGTTTAAAAATATCAAGCTTCTACCAGTCCAAGTTGATTTGCAGCAATTTAACTACCTACTAGAATAAAACTTTTCAGATTCCTCAGAGAGAGATAATAGAATCCAGAGTCTCAACAAGATATGATCCATATTTTTTTTAAAAGGAGCTATAAAGAGAAAAACCAGTGTGCAAAAACAGACCTATAGTAGAACATTTGCAAGAATTAGGAGGCAGAGCTTTTTTTTTTCATGATAAATTATCTCACAATAAGAGTTTAAAGGAAGTAAGGGGTATAAATGGAATTAAATTGTTGTAAATTTTAAATTAATCACTAAGTGGTATAATATTAATATCTATATCTAAATCTAGATATATATACCCAAAAGAAACTATTTTTAACATGTTATACAAAGTAGTTTGGATAAAAAATATAGTAGGGGAATGGAATGAATTACTAAAAGATATTTGATAAATCAAAATAAAGGGAAAAAAAGAAACATTAACCAGAGAGGACTATGAGAAAATAATAAAATGGTACATTTAAACCCCACCATATTAATAATTACATTAAATGTAAATAGACCAAAATACTCCTTTTACTTGTAATGATATTTTCCTCTAAACGTTTCAAAAAATGTTTGCAATACTTACCACATGTTGACATTTTTAATAATGACTTTACTGATAGTAAATATCTACTTATCACATTTATGAATGACTGAAAACTAAGAAGGTTACCAATTTGATTTGCTGATAGAATCACTGTAAAGAGTTACCAACCAACACCCTATAATCACCCTGGATCAGAAAGATAGGCTAACCCTAACAAGGTGAAATAAGTTACAGAGTGGGGGAGACCCAGTTTAATAGTTATTCATGTGAAAATGACTACAAGGTCAATCTACTCTAGAGGTGCATCAGATAGCAACAGTAAAAGCCACTTTAGGCCCCAATAATACAACTGGGTGAGGAATTCCAAGTCAAAGCATACATCAGCCTTCTGGGCATCACATGAATGCATTGTATGTGCTGTATTACATTCGATTCCGGGTTGTTTGAAGTGGCATATTGCCAATGAGAATGCATTAAGAGGAGGGTGAATAGGGTGGTAAAAGTCTCAGACATCATGTCCATCAAGGATTAACCTGTACAACAAGAGAACAATTAAGCTGGGAAAGAAGGGCCTCAGGGAGATATAATATTTGAAGGGTCATCAGGAGGAAACTGCATTTGTTTTATCTGTAGTTCCAAATGGCTCCTGCTTCCTCTCTATTTTCACAACATTACATATACATAGTGTGATATGTGGTGTCATAATGTGTGGTATACCATGTAGGAGGAAAGATTTTGTTCAGTCTTCAAAAGAGACATGCAGCTTACATGACCTGTCCTCTCTGGGTACCAGAATCTTGACTGCTACCTATCATTTTTTTATGCTGGTCTTTTACATGGCTATTAGTGAATTAGTGCTGTGAAATATTTAATACATATTTTTAAAAACAATGGATGCAATCTCTATATATCATGTATGTATGTGTGTGAGATACATGCAAATGCATCCCACTTTATCTCCGCTGACTCAATCATTTGGTAGGTGCGACTGTGACCATTGTCTGTGGCCCTGTTCTGTCCAGAGTTTCTTTTCCCTTCAGTTGGGATTCTACTTCAGTTCATCTTCTTTTTATTTTTCATTATTTATTTATTTATTTATTTGGAGAAAGAGAGAGAGAGAATACATGAGCTGGGTTGGGGGGATGGAGGCAGAGAGATAGGAGAGAGAGAATCCCAAGCAGGCTCCTTGGAGCCTGACTCAGGGCTCAGTATTATGAACCGTGAGATCATGACCTGAGCTAAAATTGAGTCAGATGCTCAGTGGACTGAGCAACCCAGGACCCCCTAGTTCATCTTCCTTTTCAGAATAGAATTAATATGGATGCTCTCTCCATTCAGCGTTCATCTGCAAAGCCCAGAGAATCTCTGTCTTTATAAAGTGTTCAAACTTCCAACATATAGAAGATATATATATACTAAATTCTACATATTGTTTTTCTACTTTGCATTTGCCTAAGTAATAGCAGAATTCAAGAAAATGACATTTTCTTTTCGTGAAGCTCCCATGGGAAAGAGCTTCTGTCTTTCAGTGTGGCAAGGTGGCTAGAAGAGCCAGACTGTTACTGTGGACATTCCAGCCCTCCTGCATGCCGGTTATGGGACCTTGGGCGGGCATGTTACTCAGCTTCTTTGTGTCCTAATATGAGCCTCACCATGTTATGTCAGTATTAAATTATGTAATAATGTAAATTTCTTACAATAGTGCCTAGGATATAATAAACACTGTTATTATTTGTATTCCTCTGTAACACATCTGGAATGCCATCTGGTAGAAGTTTCTACATAATGTGCTAGTCATCACTCAGTGTGCTACTTGAAGTAATATATTTAGGCAACCCCTTGGTCTTACAGCACAGACCTTCACTTTTTAATCATATAAAGCTTGGTAAATATGAATTATTACTCATTTTCATATCTATTTTCTTTACTAACTTTAGCGTTTCTTGAAGTGAACGGAAAGGTCCTATATTAACTAGAATAGAACTAAAACATGGCCAACACAATCTTCTTGGATAAATACTTTTTGGTTAAAGGAAGGAAACCCTCATTTAATTTAAGGAAGAAGTAACAACGTGAGTTGTCCAAAAGTATGGGCTTCCATTTTATTAAATATAAAAGCCTAGAAACCATATATCAAGAATATGATTGGGTGCCTGAGTGGCTCATTCGGTTAAACATCTGACTCTTGATTTTGACCCTGGTCATGATCTCATGGTTTGTGAGTTTGAGCACCGCCACATAGGGTTCTGTGCTGATAGCACAGAGCCTCCTTGGAATTCTGTTTCCCTTTCTCTCTGCCCCTTTCCTGCTTGCTATCTATTTCTCAAAATAAATTAAAATAAACTTAAAAATTTTTAAAAAATATATGATAAAGAGATTTCAACATTGAATCAGAAATTTAAAAATTATCCCCTTTCATTCCTAAGTTTCTATCATTTTCTCTTCTACTTCTTTAGTGTACATTTATTAAGCATTTATAATTAACCAAGCATTGTATTAAGATGTAGAGAAACAGCAAATAATCACAAGGAACTTCCTAGACTGAAGATAAACAAATGAAGAATGAAAATAAACAGTTCCAACTTTAATAGAGGTAATTAGAGTATGTCCTACAGGATCAGTAGAGGTGGGAGGTCACCTGAAGACGTGAATACTGAACTAAGTAATGAAGGATGAGGGGCAGCCTGGTGGCATGGCCACGTTGGAGAAGGTCTTTGCAGTCAGAAGGGTTAGAAAATTCACTCTAATAATGTATTTGGTGATGGGAGCTATGGCTAAAACCCCATTTCTCAAAAGGAAGAATAAGATATGGAAAGCTAAAGGAAATGTCTTATTTTAAGGTTATTAATGACAGAATCAGGGATAACGTCCAAACTTTTTAAGTTCCATCTCCATTCTAATTAGTAGTTTTTCCATAAGCACATGATAACTTTAGAAATGATTTTGTCATTTCTAAACTTCTAAGAGCTGACTCTTTTCTATTGATTAGTCCTTATAATACCAAACAGTAACATATATTACAATTAACATTCTTAATAAAAAAACACCAATTTGAGTAATCCTTTCAGGCAAACATTTTTTTAAGTTATTTATTTATTTATTTATTTATTTATTTATTTATTTATTTTTAACATTTATTTATTTTTGAGAGACACAAAGAGCATAAGCAGGGGAGGGACAGAGTGAGAGGGAGACACAGAATCCGAAGCAAGCTCCAGGCTCTGAGCTGTCAGCATAGAGCCCGATGTGGGGCTCGAACTCATGAACCATGAGATCATGACGTGAGCCGAAGTCGGACACTTAACCAACTGAGCCACCCAGGAGTGCCAAACATTTTATTCTTTTGAGTTTATTTATTCATTTATTTTGAGAGAGAGAGAGAGAGAAAGAGAGTACATGAGCAGGGGAGAGACAGAGAGAGGCTGAGAGAGAATCTCAAGCACTCTCCACACGGTCAGCTCAGACTGGATGCAGGGCTCGATCTCACAAACTGCAAGACCATGACCTGAGCCAAAATCAAGAGTCTGATGCTTAACTGACTGAGCCATCCAGGTGCCCCTCAGCAAACATTTTAAAAGTCTCCATCTAATCTCCATTCATATCTTAGAATTTGATCATTTTTCCCAAAGGACAGTAGTTTGAATGCCCAGACATCTGAATAGAGCCTTTCCTTTTATTCCTTCTTTTGGTCTAACTCAGTGGATATTAATCTTTGGGTTCATAAAGACTCGACTCTGGGCCGAAATACAAATATCCTACATGTTATAGGTGACTTGAAGTTTTCAAGGTTAATCTGACTACACAAAATTTTCACTTTATGAGCTAACACTAGAATGTTCCAGTGCTTTTCCTTAGTGCCTCCCGCTGCACATTTTTCCCGTGCCCAAATAGGTTTTTCTGCAAATAACTCTGAAAGAACCCTGGTACAGGACACCTGCTCGGCACACCGTGGAGGCCATTACTGGTAGGGACAGCTGTTAAGTTCATCTTTCCTAGCCTTAACAAATACCCAAATACAACCACAAGTAGGGTAATAAGAACAAACTCAGAGAAAAGAACTACCTAAAGATGACAAGAAATAGACAGTACAAGACAAAAAAAAAAAAAAGATTTCTGCACTTCTGTATACATCCACATTTGGAGAAATACTCTCCCCTCATACACAGAAGGGTCTATTTTCTTCTGCACTATTTCTTTCCCTCAAGAGATGCTGCTGTTCCTCCCTCCCTTAGAATCCTATTCTGTAAAATCAGGACCATCTGGGGTTTCCAAGGGCAGTTTGGCAGATACTACGAACCTGCTCATTCAACACACAGTGTGATGGCTTCTAGGACACAATGACTGAGAGGCTAAAACCTCTATTTCTAACACTCTCTTAAAGGTAGAGTGACCCGGTGAGTTTGAGATTCTGCCAATCATATTTCCTCTTTGAGTCCTGGACTTGAAAGAGTCAAATGAGGGCAGAGGCAGGAGTAGGGGCATGCATTGAGAATGGACTGAGGCTGAGACAGTGTCCTCTTGGATCCGGAAGTTTTCCTTTTTTTTCTCTTAATCCTACCGCTTTCTGATTATGGTAGATGCAATAGCATTCTAATGACCCACTTCTGCAGTATGCATTTAGGAGCCATTCCTGGAAACTCAGCTTAGTTTGTTTCTTCACTCTCTGAACCAGTTTTAGGTCATTTACGACCATTTCTGCCCAAACTTCATTACATAATACATTTCTTTCGGTGGAAACTCTCTAAAATGGATTCTTTTCTTAGAAATGGAACCCTTCTTAACATGTTATGAGACGAACATTAAAGCAGACCCCCAAACTGAGAATTCCTGAAGGGGCAGAGTTTTGAAAAACCTCTGTGCGGGCGCCTGGGTGGCGCAGTCGGTTAAGCGTCCGACTTCAGCCAGGTCACGATCTCGCGGTCCGTGAGTTCGAGCCCCGCGTCAGGCTCTGGGCTGATGGCTAGGAGCCTGGAGCCTGTTTCCGATTCTGTGTCTCCCTCTCTCTCTCTGCCCCTCCCCCGTTCATGCTCTGTCTCTCTCTGTCCCAAAAATAAATTAAAAAAAAAAAAAAAAAAGAAAAACCTCTGTGCTCTTTGGTTATAAATTTAGCACATGCTCCTTCTGCTCTTTTGAGTCCTGGGCACATTCATGTAGGTCTGCGTTCCCATGTGGCAGGGCACTCATAGGGTTAGTGAAGAGTTCCCTCCCTCTGGAAGAGCCAGAGCTATTGGCAGTGTCCATCCTGTTTAGTTAGGTACAGTGAAATATCACCTTACTGAAATCTCTTTTCTCCAACTTTGCAGTTTCTGGGGAGTAGAAGGGGACTCTCTTGCCCTCAAGGCTGGTTCTGGAAAAGACGAAATCCAGTTTTTTAATCAAGACCACACCTAAGCAAGCTCACTGGCGCTTAATATTCTGAAAGGTTTCCTACTCACACATACAGTTTAGATGTACCACGCATTAGCAGATGAACATGTTTTTAAAAATGATTGAAGGTGTGATAAATTATTTTAAAAATCTTTCCATAGCTCTCCTTTACAATTTACCTCATTATTCTTTCCGTTGGGCAGTTATTCCTAAATACCCTTGATGCAATTTTGTGTTCATTCTTTCTTATCTAGAACTCATTAGTATAACCTAAGGTGATTTGGGTTGTGTATAAGTCATTTAAATTTGCATAATGAGCCCCAGTGCCTCTCTGGCATGAACTGAGAACTAAGGAAAAATCTGACGGCTTCAGGAGAGCCATAAAATTGGCTCTTTTGGGGGGCAATTCCTTTATAATATTTTAATCAGGGTTTGAAGACAATATATCCAAAGTGTCAGGAGAGACCAAGTCAATGACCCTTAATTGCTCTTGCACAAAAGTTCATTCCAGGAGGGACCAGATGTCACCTTTGTAGTGAAAACAGGTCTTCCTTTTATACATGATCTTTGAGAAGCCAATAAGATACATTACATAAAGAACTTTAAGGGAGAGCTATTTCTAGGGCAGTCTCCAGGAAGAAAAGAAAGCTGATATAAAACATAGGACATAAGCCCAAAGAAGAGGAGATCCCTGATCACGTTAAATTGCTACAGGAATTTAGGGCTTTGAGGGAATAGTTGTACTAGTATATGCTTTCTTCTTTTTTTTCCATGGCTAACATATTATGATCAGAGTGCTCTGCATAAATTACATTCATTACCCATTTGACCTTCACACTATCCTAGAGAATTGATGTTGTTATTGCCATCATCTTACTGATCATGAAATTGTGGCTCAGACATATTTAGTAATTTATCCAATATATATACAACCCAATAGCAGAACTAGGATTACAGTGTAGGCACCCTAATTCCAGTTTTCTGACTGGTATACCATTCACTATATTTAAGTACCCCCCCATCTAGGGTGCTCACAGAACTCTATGTGGATATTCTGGATCACTGAAGATACACTCATCAGACATCAGACACTAGACATTAGACTCGTATGCCATGGCAAACCGAGCCAGAAGTGAAAACAGCAAAGCGACCGTGTAAGAATATATCATGGATGGGCCATTCCATTAAAGGCAATGGCATGCACATGTGGTTTAAATAGATTCTCTATTCATGAATGAATCAGCCACTCTTTGGGAGATGTTGAGCAGTTATTTTAGAGCTAATAAATTATTTGTTATTTATTTTTCTTTCTTTTGGTTATACTTCCCTCTAATGTATCTTGGTCACACTGCTACAAAGTGAAGTCTGCTAGGGGCACTTGGGTGGCTTAGTCAGTCAAGTGTCCAACTCTTGATTTCCACTTAGGTCATGATCTCAGGATCATGGGATCGAGCCCTGTGTTGGGCTCTGTGCCGAGTGTGGAGCCTGCTTGAGATTCTCTCCCCACCCCCCTTGGCCCTTCTACCCAGCTCATGTGCCGTCTTTCTCTCTCTAAAAGTAAAAAAAAAAAAAAATCCACATTGAGTACTCATTTTCTTTTAGTGTGAAGGGTACTATGTTGACCACCACCCCCCCATAAATGCAACGAATAAAGGGTTTATTAAAAAAGAGTCAGAAGGAGAGAAGATAAGGTACTGAATCATAAATAGTTTAGACAAGCTTTCAGTCAATAGGAATGCAGTCTTCAACTTTTAGGTATTGAGACAAGGCGAGTTGTAGGTAAGAAGAAAAAATAACAATAGAATACCCTACTATGTGCCTGGTGGTCTGCTATGTGTTAAGAGATATATATATTTTGACCTCTACTTTTACAGATGTGGAGAGTCTTGTAGGATATGAAAAATTTGTCTATGTTCATACAGCTTATAAGGAGCAAAGATGAGATTTCTGACAGTGCCTTCTCCTACAAACTATTGTTCTTTCTGCCAGCCCTGGTTGTCTCTCTAAAGTGTCTCGTGCTCCCTGGGGGAAACAATTATGAGGCAAGTCTGAGACACTTCAGGTGAGCTTATTGAAATCTTATGCCATCTGCCTTTTAGCAGGGAAACTCTAATGTTAAGTAGGCTGAAGGAATTTTTTTTCTCGAAACTTATAAATTTTTAGCCATGTGAGGAAGTATTTAGGGACAAGAAACACCAGTGACTGGAACTAGAGATCCTGCCTGATGGCAGTCCTGCACCCTGGGGCAAGTTGCCTGGGGAATGAGTCCTGCTGAGGTTTAGGTTTTTCAGCTCTCAGCTCACCTGTTCATGCTGTTCACACCTGTGACTGAGGGTCAGGCCCCTCCTTTCCCTTCATTCTGGTGACAGAAAAAGGCTTTAATTTGTTGGGGCAAGGAAAAATTACAAGAGGACAATCCAGCTGTTGTAAATTACACATATGCCCTCTATGTGGTCTCTCACCCCATAGATATAGGAAGTCCTATTATCTTTCTTGATCAGAAGTCTCTCTCATTTTCTTTCAGATAGAATCTGTGCCAAATCAACCACCAGACATGCCCTACTCTTGAAGGAACTTAACCAAAGAGCATGTGGAAACTGGGCATCTCACCAATGAATCCAGAAGCATGGGCCACATTTGCCTTGAAGATTTTTTTCTTTTTCTGATAACATTTCACACATTAAGAAAAAAGCAGAACAAATGCAAATTTTAAAAATGCTGGCAAAATAATTATAGTAGTTCTTGAAATACCCAGAGAGGCTGGATGAAAATTCAAAATGCTTATGTATGAAGAAGCAAAGCAGCATTGTTAATTTTAGGATAGAAAGTGTCTTTCCCTTGTCCTATCCCCCAACATCAGTAAGCAATATTTTCAGCAAGCAGGTCAAGTACAAAGAGTGCACATGCAGATGAAATAAGTAAAAACAGATGAGGTAAATGGTTTGAATTTAGGAGGTCAACAACATCCCCATTCTACATTTTCAACTCTTCTGTGCTGTAGCCAGAGTGCAAATCAAGACTAGCAAGATACTTAAGCAGGAATCAGTACTTCCCTAAGCAGAGAAAGATGCCTGAGAAGCACGAATGTAAGTGACATCCAGAATGTCCCGTATCACTCCTGTTTTTCTTATTTTCTTATTAAGTGTATGTTCCTCTGAAAAATAATCAAGAAGTTAAAGAATACTTCTAGGTATAAAATATTCTTTGTTTGACATATGTCCACCTTTTTCGACCTTTCTGCTTCTCTCTTGCTTTTT
The DNA here is from genome assembly GCF_046562875.1 of Panthera onca. Taxonomy (NCBI): domain Eukaryota; kingdom Metazoa; phylum Chordata; class Mammalia; order Carnivora; family Felidae; genus Panthera; species Panthera onca. The sequence goes on along the minus strand of NC_138345.1, from coordinate 9,353,003 downwards.
CTATTAAAAAAATTGGTCCTTAGGGGTATTGAGATGAGTAAAGAATTTTTCAAGTCTCAACTCGGTATCATCATAAGTCCCCCTTTTGTATGACTTTGTTTCCCTCTCCTTTATTTTAAATTCCTTGCATCCCCAACTCCTCAAAGATCTCCACTGTAATGCTTTAAAACGTATGTCATTATGCATATATAAACATAATTTACATGTAAACATATAAAAACATATTTATATAAAGACATGGAAATGTCTCATAAACATATATGTGCATATATAAAAATCCCTATGTATGTCTATCTGTATATGGATATACTTATATCCTTTAAAATATAGGACTTCTGTTGTACGTGTATGTACTTTTACTTTACATAAATAGTATAGTTCTATGTATTTCTTTTTTCTTACTCTTTTCAGTCAACATTGTGTTTTTATTTATTTATTTATTATTATTATTATTATTATTTTAGAGAGAGAGAGAGAGCACACAAGTGGGGGACAGGAGCATGGGGAAGAAAGAGCATCTCAAACAGAGGCTCTATGCTCAGTGTGGACCCTGGATGCAGGGCTTGATCCCATGACCCTGAGATCATGACCGGAGCTGAAATCAAGAGTCAGACTCTTAACTGACTGAACCTTCCAGATGCCCCAAAATTGTGTTTTTTAAAAAATACTTGTCCAGGGGTGCCTTGGTATTTCAGTAGGTTAAACCTCCGACTTCCACTCAGGTCATGATCTCACGGTTTGTGGGTTCAAGCCCCGTGTCGGGCTCTGTGCTGACAGCTCAGAGTCTGGAACCTGCTTCAGGTTCTGTGTCTCCCTCTCTCTCTGCCCTCCCCCACTCATGTGCTGTCTCTCTCTTTCTCCAAAATAAATAAACATTAAATTTGTTTTTAAATATTTGTTCATATATCTTAGACTGACTTCTCCTGAAAGAGAAGCTGAGACAAAAGCTTCTGTGCAGTTTATTTGAGAACAACCCCTAAGTACTGATTGAGGGACAAAAAGAGTGATCAGAGAAAGAAAGTGCACCACACGGACAGATTATCAAGTCATCTCTGCTCTTCCCTATGATGGACCCTCAACCCCTCACAGCCTTCTTAGGAACTGTATCAAATGAATTTCAGAATTTTATTCCCAGGGGATCAAAATGGGAAACACTTGCTTATCTACTGGCTTTTGTCCTCCATTGGGCAAGTGGAATCTCACAGGCACTAATTTCCCGATACTTTTGAGTTGACTTGCTCGCTTACAGGGAAGATACCCATAGACGTCCCATACCATAGCTTCTGAGAAGCTCCAGGACAGGGAAGGAAGGGAAGGAAGGGCAGGAAACAATGGTTTGTTTTAAGGATCAAGGTCAGGAACTGTCAAGTTGTACCTGGCCAAATCTCTTAAGTGCAAAAGTGGTTGTTCCAGCAGTGACTGGAGTTCTTGGTGAGACCTACCGACTAGGGAACAACCCCCCCAGAGGTATCTGATCCACTAGGCTACTGACTGTGAATCTGTTACAATTTGGACCACTTTATATTTCATTGTTTGCATCCACCACATTTCTCTACACCCTAGACCTTTCTTTGGGGCTCCAAACTCAAGTAGATTATTGCTTGCTTAACATTTTCATCTGGATATCTCACAGGAACTTAAACACAACAAATCCAAAACAGGACTAATGATTATTCCCTTCCAAACCTGTTTCTGCAGGTTTCCTGTCTTGACAAATGAATTATCAGCTACCTAGTGATTCAAGCCAAAGACTGGTATACTTACATTTAAACAATCATAAGGTCCTGTTGATTATATTGCTTAAATATCTTTTGAAGCAGAAAAATTCTCCATTTCCACTTTCCCACCCTATTCTAAGAAACCACCACCCCCCTCCCATATTATCACAGTGGTTTACTGAACGGTCTCTCTACTTCCAGTCCTACTCTCTGTCAAACCATTTCCCATTCTAGCCAGCGTAACCTGCGAAAATTGAAAATCTAGTTATTTAACCACCCTATCTCAAATTCTTTAATGACTTCCTTCATATCATCTATAATAAAGTCTCACAGACTCAGTGAGGACTGTATTACCATGGATTTTTCTGGACTAGTCTCACGATATTTTTTTCCTCACCTCCCACACCCAAGCTCTCAAAGACAATGTGCTTTGTCTCTCCTTAGCATTGAGGCGAATGCTCTTGGTTTGACCTTGAATGCCTTCCTATGATGGACTAAAGATGGCACAATTTTTTTGTCTTTACTCCCTTCAAGAGGCAGAATTTGTTTTCTTCCCCCTTGAAACTGTGCTGGCATGCAAATGCTTTAAATGATCTGAGGTGGTTCTGGATCCAAACCTTAACAAAACATGATAACTTTTTCTTTTTGTGGTTTTGTGAGTGTTCAGCTGCCATCTAAGAAGCTGGGCTACTTTTATGGAGAGGCCATGTGGAAAGGCCACAGGAAGAATCAAGATTTTGAAACTACACACACAGAAAAAAGTCCAGCCATGCAGCTGACCCCCGCCCTCAAGACATCTACCACTTCTGTGACAGACAGCTTAGACGTTCCGGCTTGTTGAAATGCTCAGCGGCTGTAGTACCAAATGACATCACATGGACCAGAAGAATTACCAACTGACAAATCAATCACAGATTTGCGAAAGATAATAAAATGATTATTTTGGGAACCCACTGAGTGTTGAAGTGGTTTGGTAGACAGCAATAAAGTTGCCTCACCAGAAGCAAGGGAGACTATACAATGATTAGGGCACTCTGTAAATCTACAGATGATGATTTGGGCAGAAAAATTTCCAGAGTTTTGTATAACTCTGGGGACTATGTTTGAAATTCAGAAAAGTGTCTGGAGTACTTCAATTATTTCCAATCTAGTATGATTTCAGGATATGTAGAATGCACCAAGTCTTCTTGCTTATGTTAATAGTTGATTTTTGAAAAACAAGATTAGATAATGTTTACATCAATAACAAGGCATATGATTAGACTCCAAAGGACTGATATCTCAAGAGAACATTTGTTTTTGAGAAGAGAATTAGACTTGGACATTGAGTCCTGGCTTAACTATTTAGTTGCTGTTTTGGGTAGAATTCATGAGGTTAATTAATTTTTATTGGTTAGAGGATAAAGTAGACGGTGCACAAAATGGCAAAGCACAGCCATATGATTAAAAAATAAAGGTGCTTGAACTGATAGGAAGCTCCCTAGTAGAGAAGCCAAAGTAAGCAATGCACACTGACCATAAATCAAGCATAAGTCTGCAAGAGGGGATCTTGCTGCCAAAATGCATGCAAGAATTAGGGAAGTGTTTGGGGCGCCTGGGTGGCTCAATTGATTAAGCCTCTGACTTCAGCTCAGGTCATGATCTCACAGCTCCTGGGTTGGAGCCCTGCATCGGGCTCTGGGCTTACAGCTTAGAGCCTGGAGCCTGCTTTAGATTCTGTGTCTCCCTCTATCTCTGCCCCTCCCTTGCTCACACTTTGCCTCTCGCTCCTTCAATAATAAATACACATTACAAAAATAAAAAGAATTAGGGAAGCAGTTTTAATACATATTCCTTCCCTGCCACATACACCCTCCTTTTTTCATTGTCATCAATTCTCTCTTCCATGAGTATTATAAAGTAATCGAGGGTACAAAATTAACATGAAATTACAAGTAGTGTATTTATAAGGATGGGATCCTTTGGAAGTACGATCCAATGTCAAAAAAAGAGGTTACTGGGACTGTGTCATATCATAATCTCTTCCTTATTCTCACAAGTCTGACAAATAAAATAGTAAAGATACCTTTAAAACATCTCAAGTTCTCTTACCGAAAATTCCAAGAAGGTCATAGCTACCTAAAAAAGAAGATTCTGGAATAAAACAATGAGCAACTCAACTTCTCAAGTCTCAGTCTCTTCACATGCAATGTTAGAATTATACTGATTTGGTAGTGGAGTGGTAAAGATGAAAAGAAATAATGTCTAAATGGCACCTACCACAGTGTCAGAACGCTTTAAAAAAATATCAAAGAGAGAAACTAACAACAACTATCTATTGAGCACCTAATGTGTTGTTCTTTGAAAACAGAGACATTGAACAGACTCCAATTTCATTAAACTTGCAAAACTACTTATTATAAATACAATAATCTGTGGATTTATCAGCTGGATAAATAATAATCATATGCTGGCTAAAGAAGATCCCAAGAGTTAAGGTCTTCCCTATACACACATATTGGCTGAATCTATGTATCTTCTATAAAATATGTAAAATGAGAAATATAAACACTCTTAGAACATGGTGTTTTAGAAGTTAAATCTAGTAGATTTTTCTAAAGCCTGAACATCTCATTTAAATAAAGCAAACATTTAACCTCTGCATTCGACATTTAAACAGGGCCTTAATGAATCAATTAATTTCCTAATTTGTTTTGGACATCATTAAAGTATTCATCTATAATCTGGCATAACATACACTTTGGGATGCCTGGTTATAGAGAATTCTTAACTGTTAAATAAGAGGGTCAGCTCATATTCTAAATTCCGCCTTTCAGAATTCTTTTATTTCTATTTCCAGAGTTTTGCTCAGGCAGGAAATGCTTTTACCCCCTTTCATATGGAAATTATTTCCACAATATGCACCATCAATATTCATCAAGTATCACACCAATTAACAAACCATGAATAATCTGGAACAAAAATTTAATGCATGAAAACCCACAAACATCTAGGTGGCTGTTAATAAGACTGTGTTTGAGGTAATCACACACAAATTTAATTTTAAATATACTTCCCTTAAGGAAGGGGTATCAATGTTAATTTAAGAATTTAATTTGTATGGTGTTTTAATAAAATGTCTTTCAAGAAATGTGCAAAAACATCATGCTAGGAACTTTGCTTATCAAGCAAACATTTAATTTTCTTTTATGGAATGGAAATAGACTATTCCCTTTATATTTGTATAACTTTATATAACTCCTTTGTGAAGTTAACCTAGTGTCTTAGTATGAAACAAGTAATATCAATTCTTTGACTATATGAATATATACCTCATAAAACACTTTTGAAATTAGTAGCAACTGTATTTTTTTTTTTTTTTTTTTAGTTTTAGGCACTATAAAAGTTTAGTCAAGGCACTTTGAGCTCGATCATATCTACAAGTGAGTTACACTGATTTAAAAATTTATAAATACTCTAATTGGCTTTCCAAACTTGGTGGTTTAAACTGGCAATGATTAATCTCAGATAAATTCATATTTGTCTTTTCTAATTAAGTCTAAATTTGATGACAGAAAGAAGAGATGGCACCCTCTCCCGAATAATGAGAAAGCCCAGGTCCAGAACATGTATCTAGCTTTTCCAAGGACAAGTGAGTGGCAGAATCTCAGGGCTAGGACTTCATTATGTGTCCCTGTCCTTACTAAGTTTTTCGTCCTTTCAGTAAAAGAATAAAGTAAAGCTAATAAAAGTTGAGCAGAGGAAATTGTAAAGATACAAGCAAAAATTAATTACATTAAAAATAAAGATCTAAAAGAAAGAATCAACAAGAAGCTGAAAGCTGATCCTCTCAAAGGCTAATAAAGTAGATAAATCTTTGGCATGCCAAATCAAGATAAAAAAAAAGCACAGATAAAGAATATTAGAAATATAAAGAAGGATTAATTATAGCTGTGATTAATTATAGGAGTTTTAAGTATTACATGAGAAAATACCCCAAAAATCCCTTTATGACAAATTTGAAAATAGATGAAAATTGCCATTTATAAAAATATATAATTTACCAAAACATACTGAAAAATAGAAAACCTGAGGACATGTCTCACAACTAAAGATGTTCAATCCATAGATAAGAATTTATCTCTCCTCAACAGCAAAAAAACTCAACAAAAACATTACAGGCCCATATGACGTTTTAGGCATCTGCTATCAAATATTTAAGGGAGAGAGAATTTCAGTATTAAACAAACTCCCAAGATCAGGAAAGAAAAAGGTGGGGAGGAGCAGGGGGACCACATACACATCCATTTGATGAAGCTAATATAAATTTGTTAGCAAAATCAAGTAAAAAGTATGAATAAAGAAAATTTATTACCATAACATAACTCATGAATGAAGATGAAAAACTCCAAATAAATGTTAGCAAACTGAATCCTACAATTGTATTTGGAAATATCAATTAACTGTCTTGAATCCTTTCAGAGAATCTTTGTCTCTTCTCTAGAGCATTGTAATGAATTTGAATTGATTTGATTTCTGATTTATTTCCACCATTTAACATTTTCTACTTGTCCTGATATCCATCCTTCCTTCCTTCCTTCCTCTCTCTTTTTGTTCTTCCTTTCTTATGTTCTCTTGACTGATATTTTTTCTTCCTTATCATTTTCCATTTCCTTGTCATTTTCTTTTTTGCTCTCTCCTCTATTGATTCTGTCAATTTTTTTTCTTGTCCATTTCCCTTCTTTTATGTATTTGAAAGTTGGAGACTACAGTTTTCTAAAGATTTAAGATAATCTAAATTTTATAGGTACCTTTACTTCACTTTCAATGAGTTTAAGGACTTTAGAAAGTTTTAGCTCAATCTACCCCCTTCTCAATTCATATGATATTGTGGTCTAGTGTTCTAGTTCTATCCTACTTTTTTCCCTAACATTTTGTTGTTTGGTACAATGTTTATTTTGATTTCCCTACAAATTTCCCAACATCCTTGTTTGCCATTCCTTTTTGCACTTTAAACTTTCCATCTGAAATACTTTTCTTTGAGCCTGGAGTATGTCTTTCATGAGTCCCTGTACTGAAACTGTTCTGCTGGTAGTAAATATCTCAGTTGTCGTTTGAAATTATCTTTGTGTCACCCTCATATTTGGAAGACACTTCTGGTGGGTGTAGCAATCAAAGGAAAGGGGTACTTTGTGAATTCATTCTGCATAAATTTGGTAGATGATCAATGAAATCTCTGTGCGTGCCCATGACACTTTTCATTGGTGTTCTGTGGCTTCACTGGCATGAGTTGAGGTTGAACATTGGGACTTTTCTTCTCTCTCAACCTCTCCCTCTCTTCCTCTCTCCCTTCCTCCCTGGATTTTTTTGGGGGTTCCAAGATTTGAATATTGGTGAATTTCAACAATTCTAGGCAAACTCTTAGTTACTACATTTTTGATATCACTTTGTCCAATTCTCTTTTAAATTTACTCCAAGACACTGGTTACTCTTTGTTTTGTTTTTTTTTTTACTTTGTATGTTTCACAGTTTTTATATTTTCATTTTTCATATTTGTATTTTTCATCTTTTTCATATTTCTCCATTTCTTTTTCTAGACTTCTTAAACCGTACACTTTTTGGGTTACATTCATCAGTTTCCTAACTCTTTTGTCATGCATGTTTAACTGGAATTTAATCCAGTCATTTTTTTATTCCTGAGAATTTCTGCAGTTTAAAAGCAGTTTGCTGCTTTTAAAATTGTTTCATAATCTTCTATAGATTCTATTTTTTTTTCAAAGTCGTATTTCCAGCCTGTCAGGTATGTCTTTAAATATACATATAAATGTAGCTATAAGTATATACACATATAGCTTTACACAATATTGCCTTTCTGAATAGTTGGTGGAATTTCTGGATATATCCTAGGTGTCTTTCTATTTTTCTTTGATGCTTTAAGTTTACTTTATAGGAAATGTACTACATTCTGGGAAAATACTTTGATATTCTAGTTCATTGACTGGTTTCATTGTTTATTTTCAGCAATTCAGTCTGAGATTTTTATTTTGAAAATATGTTTAAATTTCCATATGTCACACAAAAGTTAGAAGGATCGTAGGTGACCTTATTTGGAGGTATTCAATTTGCAGTGAAAGCCCTGTTTTTGGAGCATGCCAGTTTGCATGTCTCTTTAATGCTGTGTGTGTGTTTAACTCTTGGTCACTGTATCATGATTCTCTGTGAGATTTGCCTCACTAGGTTTAGTTGAGGTTGGATCTCAGTATAAGGACCTGCATCTGATGAACATGATGGAAAGTCTGCCTTGGACATACAGCTCTTCCTCCCACCCTGGGATCTGCCTGAGCCTTGTACCCAAGAGTCATAGCTGATGCTTGGTCACATGCAGACACATTGCCCTCTGCTCAGTCCAAATGGCTTAAGGTTGACCAAATCAATGGCTTATTGTCAGACTGCATTTCCTTGTTCAATTTCAATATGGTTCCCTCCTGCCCTTGGTCTAGGTAATTTTGAGCTCCCCGAAACCCTCGTAAGCCACCATGGTCTCTTCCTGTATGCATGTTGGACATTCATGTTCTCTATTCTTGTTTCTCTATGACTCTGATCTCACTTCATTTCTAACTCTTAGGAATTCCTCAGAAACTTTTTTTCTAGCAGTCTTTCCTTGTTTTCCAGTGAACTTACGACTTTAATGTCTTAAAAAACGCTTATTACCTGACATTTCGGAGAAATTTTAGTGGCCAGGGAAATTAGGTACTTCTGTTCACTCTACCACATTTTCCCAATCCAGTTATGCTTTTTACCCCCACATTTCTATTTTCTCATTTGTTTAAATAAAATTAGCATTTTAACAACTCCGTAACATTGGATATGTCACTACACTGTGGTTTATTTAAACATCCTCTACCATTTGATACCCCAAATCTTTTACCAGTGTGAATAACACTAGAGTAGACATAATTCAAGAGATATGCATTTTTACATATCCACAATTATTCCCATAGAAGCACACTATAAATGAAATTACTACCTAATACCCTTTTTTAACAAATGGAGACGGCTTGTATACAGTGACCAGTGGATTTTAACCTTAAGATAACACAATGGGGTATTGACCAGTCTTCTCTAAAAAGGCACAGGAGGCTTAATTTTGGGTGCTATCGCTGTCAGTCTATCTGTGATGCTGATTAGAAACAAATGGCTGGTTTCACCACGGCTAAGTTTCACACTAAGAAGGAAAGGTAACACTTCTGCCAGCTGTTTCAAAAACAGCTTAGGTGCAATATGCAAGTTAAGAGTGAAAGGAAGTGCCATCATTCCTATTTTTATACTTGATTCTACTAATGGTATTTCTGCATCTATAGTTGGAATATGTAGTTAGAATATACACAAGCTAGCTAGCTACACACACACAGACAGACAGACACACACACGTAATAGTTATGTACGTATGTATGTATATATTATGGACTGGATGCCTGTGTCTCCCCAAAATGCATATGGTGAAACCCTCGCCTCCAATGCAGTGGAATTTGGAGATGGGGCCTTTGGGAGGTAATTAGGTTTACATGTGGGCATAGGGTGGGGCCTCCATGATGAGATTACTGTCCTTAGAAGTCAAGATAGTAGAAAGCTTGCCTGCTCCTTTTCCACCATATAAAACACAGTGAGCAGGTGGCCCTCAACAGGCCAGGAAGAGAGCTCTCATCAGAACTCGACCATGCTGGCACCTAATCTTAGACTTCCAATGTTCAGAACTCTGAGAACTATGTTTTGTGTTTGTAAGCCACCAAGTCTGTGGTACTTTGTTTCAGCAGCCCAAGCTAAGACATATTTTGGTCCTGAGAAGTGGGGTGCTGCTGTAATGAATGCCCAAACACGTGGGAACCATTTTGCAACTGGGTAGTGGGTAGAGACTGCGAGAGTTTTGAGGTGCATGCTGGAAATATGGATGTTTAGAGTGATTCTGGAGAGGTCTCAGATGGAAATGAGGAATACCCTACCAGAAACTGGAGGAAAGGCCATTCTTGCTACAAAGTAGCAAAGAATTTGGCTGAACTGTGTGCTTATGTATTGTGGGACAGCTGTGAGTGAGGAAACAGGAATATTTAGCTCAGGAGATTTCTGAATAAAGGGATGAAAATGTGGCTTGGTTCTCCCAACCACCTATAGTAAAATATGAAGAGAGAGAGGGAGAGGGAGAGAGGGAGAGGGAGAGAGAGGAGTTGAAGAAGGAATTGTTAAGCAAAAGGGGACCAGAACTTCAGGACTTGGAAAATTCTATTTTGCAAAACAATGAGAAAAGTTTGTTCTGAAGAGAACACCTAAGTGTATGGGTGAAAACCATTTGATAGGGGTGCCTGGGTAGCTCAGTGGGTTAAGTGTCCGACTTTGGCTCAGGTAATGATCTCAACGTTTGTGGGTTTGAATCCTGCATCAGGCTCTGCTTGGGATTCTCTCTCTCTCTCTCTCTCTCTCTCTCTCTCTTCCTGCCCCTCCCCCTGCTCATATTTTCTCTCTCTTAAATAAAGCTTAAAAAAAGAAAGAAAGAAAATGAGTTTATAAAGAAATTATGGGTGTGATTCATTAATAAGCCAAGAATAGAGGTGGGGTTATACCAGCAGTCTCTGCCAGTTTGAAGTAAAGGAGAAGGTGAAACAGAAGGAAGGAAGGCTTCTGGACTTACTGGATTTTGCAAGATGGGCCTGTAGAGCTATTTAGCTGTGAATATGACCTATCTTTCAAGAGCTAAAGAAATCCCAGAGCTGATTCAGCAACCATCAGGGTTACCCCCACACTGGCCCAAAGTTCCCAGGCACAGGTGGCCTGCCTACCTCCACCTTGATTCCAGGTGTGTGGGCAGAGGCCTCACAGAGCCATGTGGTCTGAGCCCTGAGGATGCTGCCCTCCAGTGGACAGCACAGAACCAATGGGGATTATCCCTGAGCCTTAAAACCTAATAGAATTTGCCTTGCTAAGTTTTGGATTCGAGTGAGATCCACTACCTCTTCCTTCTTTCCTGTTTCTTCCTTTTGAAGTGGGCAAGTCTATCTTATGTTTGCCCCTTGCATTTTGGAAATGCGTAAGTTGTCTGACTTCCCAGGTTCACGGCTGCAGCGGAATTTTACCTCAAGATGAATTGTACTCTGAGGCTCCCCCATATCTGATTTTAGATGATATTTAGAGGGGACTTTCAACTTTTGTCTGAATCAGGAATGAGCTAAGACGTTTGGGGCTGCTGAGATAGAATAAATGTATTTTACATGCGAGTACATGAATTTTGGAAGGCCAGGGTCAGGACGTGATGGATTGAATGTGTGTGCCCCCATCAAATGCATGTGTTGAAGACCTAACCCCCACTACGATAGCATTTGGAGAGGCCACCTTTGGGAAGTAATTCAGGTTAGATGAGGTCACAAGGATAGGACCCGCCTGATGGTATTAGTGCCTTTATAAGATAAGACACCAAAGAAAGAAGAGGCCATTTGAGCACAGAGGGAGGTGGCAGCCATCTATGAGCTAAGAGAAGGACTCAGAATAAAACGTACCTTGATTTTAGACTTTCCAGCCTTCAGAATTGTGGCAAACAAATCTGAGTTGTTCGAACCACCCAGTCTGGGGTATTTTGTTATGGTAGCCCAAGGAGACTGATACAGTATACACACCAACATACAGATATACTTTTTGTTTGTTTGTTTAATCCAAAATGGAAAGCATTCATAGATGCAATCTGATGACTTTTAATCCAAACATTTAACAGCATAACTCAAGGATTACTTCCTTCAGATCTTTAAGAAAGTTTTAGAAAAAATGGTCTGTTTCTTCTTCATTCAGATCTTGGGCCTTGGTAACTCCAGTATTTCTAGGTTGCAATGAAATAATTTGGCCTGTGTGCTATTGTTCATTTAATTAAACCCTGCCTTCAGATGAGGCTTTTAGTGATAACTTTACATTTCTTTTGCTCTGTTTTCTGTTAGTATTATGAGAAATCTTGAAAGTTTGGTGACCTAGTATCATACTTTTTATCCTTGTCCAGTGAGAATATTGTCATTTGCTAAGAGATTTGTGGCTTACATGGAAGAGTTCCACACCTGTGGCCGGTCCCTCTCCACTGTATTCAGAAAGTGTTTTTTTTTTCTTTCTCTTTTAAATGGAAATGGATGGGGTGAACAGGTCTGTAAATACAATGATATCTCCAATCATTGTGCTGTAGAAATGGAACATTACACTAAGATTAAAAAAACCCACAAATCTGCTATTCCATCAAGCAGGTTTTCTGAGATGAAATCATAGGTACGGAGGCAATGCAGCTTACAACGAGGTAGCAGATTAAGTATAGAACTTGGAACGAAGATCTCAGTTGGACTCGTGCACCTATAGTGTGCTAGCTATGTTGCTTTGAATGAGATACCTAATTTTCCTGGCTTTAATTCTGTGATCTCAGGATGGGAATAAAAATCCCATTCCTTAGGTCACTAGGAACATAAATATACTTTATGTGAAGTCCCTAGTTGATTCCTGGCCTTTCATTGGTTCTAATGGCCATCGTGTAGTGTTATTATTCTTGTTATTACTTCTGTTTCTACTTTCACCATGTTTTCTCCTCTACCTCCAGCCCTTGCAAATCCTTATACCTAGGACTGCGGACTAATCCTTATACTACTGCTTACATGGTCTGAGTGTCATTAATTGCACAGGGTTTTCAGTCCTACAGAATCAGACTACCTTCTCAGTTCTTTTATGCTCTGACCATATGATTATGGGGGAACTGTTCAGCCTCTGGGTCTCAGTTCCTTCACCTGAAAAAAAGGGCACAATAACATCTGCCTTCTATGTCACTGCGAGGATTAAATACAATAATGCATGTATGTAAACGCATAGGAAGCACTGAGAATAGGGTCTTCAAAGTGAAGGCTTACACTAACTTAAAGTTCCTATTAGTAATACTTAATATTAATTTTATAATAAATCCAAAAAGAAAAAAAAAAGCAAAGATTTCTGGCAAAACCCATTTAAGATACTTAAAACTTCTGGTTTGTTCTATACCCACTCATATCACAATATTCTCTTTCTTCTATGCAAACCCCAAATTATTTTCTTTGTTTGCTTTATAAGGGAGAGATGTCACAGAGAAGAAATCAGGCAAATAATGCAACTAGAAAAAGCTGTTAAAATGCACACCCCTAAACACATTTTTAAAAAGAGATACTAAATAACCCATTGTCCCTAAAGAAAAGAAAAGCAAACAGATAAGATCACAACACACACCATGGAAAAAATCCCCAAGTGAAAAGGTAGTTATATAAAGAGCTCATGAACAATATAAGTACTATAAATACATACATAATTTCATCATCCGCTGTTTCCCCGTTAGATGTGCTCCCTTTCAGATGGTTCTCACGCATCTGTTCAAGACAAAGCCTCTGAGCCTCTTAAATTACTCACAGCTCTTAAAAACATACACTTTGGGTTGCAATTGTTAAAAGTATTTAAATTTTATTTAAATGTGTTTAAAGACTGTTTTATGTCCCTGGATTTGGAAGGAGATAACATATTTCCCATAACCAAACTCCTCAAACATTTAAGAACTATATTGAATGCTAATTAAATCCGGAAACTACTTTGGAAAAAATGAAAACTCCAGGCTCATTTAAACCACATTTTGGAAGGTACTTTAAAAGATAATGAAGGTCTAGCAAGTGGCAGTGAAAAGTTAACTGGTGAGGATTTTTGTTTTTGGTTTACTTATTTATATGCAACATCTTCTTATTTCTAATGATTCTGCTTGTACTTATGAATTTATCCAAAATGTTTCATGATTTTATCTTTAAGACTAGGTTACATACATAGTGGTTGAACTATCATCTCCTAGATCATGAGAACTTGAAAAATGTTCTTTTATAATTCAAGAGAATAGTCCAGCAATAATACTTATATACAGAAAGTTTCTTCTAGATTTTTGTTCACATGATCTTACCTCAGAGTTTTGCCAATTTTTTTGATTTTTAATAAAACAATTCTATATTTTACATCTAAGTGATTTTAGTTTTAATTACTTGAAAAATACTTAAGGGAGAAAACTGGTTGACAGAATTAAACTACCTAGAGATTGTAGACTACTCTTATGTTTTCTTCAGTCATCTATGTAAAATTGTGACATTGATGAGCATCATGAGGTAAGATGCATGACCTCCTAAAGTAGACCAGTTTGCAAGAGAATGCTCTATTGATATCAATAGACCGCCATTAGGAAAGCTAGTCTACAGACACAATCCTGCTTTTTTTCTATTTTTCAGCAAGAAACAAAAAATGCATTGGCTTCTTTTTTCTCGCCAAGGAATGGAAAGAAAACAGAGATGGGATATAGAAGATAGAGACTAGAAGCAGAAAGCCAGTCATATCCCTTGTCAAACATGAATGGAGAACAACTCCAGAGATAATTAGAAATGCCAAGGATGAAAATTAATGTCTTCTTTCTAGTAAAATGCGCTGTTTATAATCCATTGAAACCTTAAATTGGCCAGAAATAGAAAGAATTTGATGGAGTAGGACAAAGGGCACAGTCAGAAAGCCCAGAGACTCAGGGAACATTTCAGGGGGGGGGGGGTCTCTGGTAGTAACAAGGACACAGGTGCATTTGCTTAAACTCCACCCACACCCTTTTTTTGGCTAAGTAATTGTATTTGCTCTTAAAAATTACAGGATATTTTTAATTAAGGCATTATAGTCAGTATACAAGAAACTGAATTGTGTGCTAGTTTGAGCTTTCTCTGATATTCACAATGAGTCAAAGAATTTAGGTTGAGGCTCTTCAAAGTAATGTCTCACTGTTTGGAGGCAAACCCCACACTTTTAAGTCAAGTGTCTAAGAAAAATTTGCTTCCAGAACCTAACATACTAACATAGGTAACTTCTGAATAGAGAACACTAGCCTTTACTTCACTGTTTTAATCATCTCCTGAAACCTACTACAATGTTCATAATGGGGACTTTTTTTTTTAAGGCATAAGCCCCAAATGCTGCCCGACATGATGTGCTTATAAAAGGGAACACTTTAGAAAACAAAGTCGCCATTTAGAAAGACCATGCTAACCACTTTTTATTATTGTGTTGGAGAGCTAGAAAGAAAAAAGGAACACCTCCAGGCACCCTGTAAGAGAGTCTGGGACAGGCAATTCTATGATTAGCATAAAATAATTTCTTTCAGTTCCAAATTGTGATTCAAACTGATTTCTCATCCTTACCAAGTTTCTCATGTGAACGCTAGGGCACTGGTAGGGAGAGATGGTGCCCAAGAATTGGGATGGAGATGAATGAAGGTGGATTCAGATGAATCCTCCCTATAAGTCCCTTTAGACCTTCCTTACCAGCTAGCTAGTGCTCCTCCATTCCATTCTGAGGAGGAGGTAGATTCTCCTAGCATAAGGATACTGTGATGCTCTTACATTGCAAGGGGATGCTTGTTCCCAAAAGGTCCACTACCTCTCATGGTCTCCACATGCATACTGGAGTCAAATCCAACCTGACGCAGGGAAGTGGGTACCAAGACTGACCTGGGACGAGTCCACCTATACCTTGAAAAATTTGCAAAATGTGGTTAGTTTATATCAGCAGGAATTAATATACATGTGCATCAATGGACTATACCTACATTTGTCCGGCGTGGAGGGAAAATAAGTTTGAAATGGCCAATTATATCAGTATGGGTGCACTTATGAGGAATTCTAGCTTCCATATGTTAGCTTGAGCAACTGAGAAAGGCCCTCACAATTTGCTCACATAGTTGACTAAAACCTGGACGTTATATTTGTCTACATTAAAGGAAACTAAAATGTGCAATTTCCTTGCTATAATGCAGAGGAATACAGCTAACAGCTCAGGGAAACAGGAATGTTGGAATGGATTTCTAATGTGTGATTGACTCACCCAACTGGGAGGACTTAGAGGACACTCTTCCCACAGAATCATGGAGCAGTATTTGGTGAGGGGAGCACTGCCATCCTTTGAGAGCTCTGCAGACATCCTCTGTAGGATGGGATGATGGCAGGCCTTCTTGAGGAGGTACCTGCTAAGCTGTCACAGATGTGGATTGTCAGTGCTTCTCTCCTTTCCTTCTCAAAGGGACTTGGAGGCATTAGCTCAAGTCATTGTGTCTCTCAGAAAGGGAAATAGAAATATTTGGGGTTGCTGGACCCTGACTCTAAAGGGGCGTTAAACCTGAGGAAGTCTATCAGTCAAGGTGGGGACTTTCAATGGTTGAGTGATAAACAGGCTTCTGGATTTTGTTTCCCAATGTATGTAGAGGGTCCACAAATTTATCTGGATTTCATTCCCCATTTTTTTGGATATGCCATGGAAAGACGATACTTGACAGGTGGCATAATCTTCTCATTGGTTTCTAGACCCATCCTCTTTTCTAAAATTCTCTTCTTCTTTTCAAAAGAAAGCAGATCCTTCACCCATACCACATCTTATGATAACATCCTTAGCTAGGCTACAAAGTTTCAAGGGCAGTCAAAAAGGTACAAATATTGGTTTGGGGGAAGTCTCCCTAATCCTGTAAGTCTTTCTGTCTTTTCCCATCCTATTCATATTATTATGGGGGGAAAGCTGGGCTCATGATAAATATTCTGAATTTGGAACAACCAAAGCAGAGTATGAAAATACTGATTTTTCTAAATATAATTAGAATGTCCTCATGAACTACACTTTTTCAATCTCTTCACATTAGATAACACCAACCAATTTTTATGTGATTTCTTTCAAATTTGGTGTGTATGATTCAATAAATAGTTAAAACATAATTAACAAGTTGTATCACATAATATATCCATTACTCATCCAATCTAATCTTATATAATAGTATGTACTATCTCTTAAAAAATAGTAAGTAATTCAGGGGCATCTGGGTGGCTCAGTCCATTAAGCATCAGACTCTTGATTTTGGCTCAGGTCATGATCTCACAGTTTATGAGATTGAGCCCCACATCAGGCTTTGCGCCGACAGCAAGGAGCCTGTTTGGAATTCTCTCTCTCCTCTCTCTCTCTGCCCCTTCCTTGCTCTTTCATGTGCACTTTCTCTCTCTCTCTCTCTCTCAAGATAAATAAATATTTAAAATAATAATAGTAATAACAATAATAATATGCAATGTCATATGTGAAAATTTTAAATATTCATGAGAACATACTAGATTTTCAGAATTGCAATAATGAATATGCAAGCAAAATGTTTGCTATTCCATATCATATCATGGAATGTCATCATGCAGAAGGTTGAAATGCCAACAGAAATGGGCAGCAAGCATTGAAAATTCACTCACCAATGTGGTAATTGTGCATCTAGTTATTTTAGTACACCATTGGCTTTCATACCAAATGACAATGATGTGTTAAAATTTTAAGTTGTTTTTTATTTACCCTTTTCATCTCTTCCTATCTGTAAATCAGATAATGTGGAATGCATGGAAAAAGCTGGGAGTGGGGAAAGTGAGTGGCGGGGAGTGGGGAGAAGGGCAAGCAGGGAAGTGTTGGCAGAGAGTAACCATTTCTACAGGTCAGCTTTAATGTGGAGGTAACTGACTAAGTGACAGGGTGCCCAGCAGCTGTTTGTGGACAGGACACTTTTCACTTCCTCCAAAGCTTGATGAAAGAGTAAAGTTTAGCCTGGTGGTGACATCCATTCAACTATTTCTGACATAATCGGAGTTTAAGTCAAAGGGTATAAAGAAAGGATGAACAGGCTTTCCTAGTACATCAGAGTACTCATTATCATCAATTCAAGCTGGAACAAAGTATTTTAAGGATCAATAACACAAAACATTATATTATAGCCAGCACATATAATGCATTATATCCCTGACGGGAACATGACATACAAGGGGCCATAAAAAGCTTCATGAAAAGGTTAATTACCTGATGGGAAACACATATGGGAAAACAGAGATCCCATCGGGATGCATCTCTGATATGTGGACAAGCACAAACCATGCCCACCTAGAAAATGTCTCTGTAAGACACACAATCTGAAGCCAGGTGGACCCTGACCCAACATGGCATCTATGATCATAATTCCAGAACTGCGGCAATGCTGTGGGCACAACTCTCTCCTCTATAGCCAATCTAATTATGTCACTTTAAAGTCCAACATGATTTCCATCACCTTTAGGATACGAATCTGAATCCCTAACATAACCTATAGAGCCTCATGTATTTTTGCTCCGGTTGATTCTCTAGCATCACTTTTGTTTCTCTCTGTCTCCACCTTCCAGCAGAGTTCTCCAGACTACATCCTCTTTCTCACCGGAAGGCATCCTACATGCTGTCCCATCTGATGGAAATTCTACTTATTTTTCACAGTTCTCTTACACATCACTCCTTGGCCAGGGATCTTTCCTCTCTCCTAGATTAAATCAGGCACCATTGTAGAGACCCGCTGTTTTTTGTTTTTTTGTTTTTTTCCCATTTTTGGCACTAAGTGACTGTGAAGTGACTCGCCTAGTCTCCATGTCTGCTGCTAGACAGAGCTCCGTGAAAGCAGAGAGACTGTTTTGACCTTGACCATATTTCACAAGGAGGACAGTGTCTGGAGTATAATAGGCCCTAAATAAATAACCGGACAATTAATAACTTAAAATTGAGGATTATAAAAAGGAATATGTTATTCAGGAAGCTGTATCTTTTGTGGTCCCCCTCCCTGCAAGTTTTACTGAGGTATAATTGAACTGCAATAAATTTCAGATATTTAAACTGTAACATTTGATGAATTAGAACTCATACATTTGCCTTCTATTACAGACTTCTATTACAGAGCATTACACATGCTTCCAAATGTGGTGGTGTTTGGAGGTGGGGCCTTTGGGAGGCAATTAGGTCATGAACGTGGAGCCCTCATGAAAAGAATGAATTCCCTTATAAAAGGGATCTTAGAAAGCTTCCTCACCTCTTCTGCCCTGTGAGGACATGGCAAGAAGACATCTAGGAACAAGAAAGCAATGTCTCATTAGACACCAAATCTGCCAAAGACTTGTATCTTGGACTTCCAAGCCTCAAGAACTTAAATCAATTTCTTTCGTTTATAAGCCACCCAGTCTATAGTATTCTCTCCCAGCAGCCTGAAGAGACAAAGATACCCACAAAGTCATTACTATAATCAAGATAATGAACATTTTCATGATCTTCAAACTTTCCTCACGCCTATGTTCTCCTTCACTAGTCCCTAGCCTTAGGCAACCACCGGTTTGCTTCTTGTTGGGCAGATTGGTGTGCATTTTCTAGTAGTTCATATGAACAGAATCAAACACCATGTACCCTTGTTTGACTTCTTCTATGAAGCGTGTTTTTTTTGAGGTCCGTTCATATAGTTGTGTGAATCAATACTTCATTCCTTTTTCACATCAAGTAGTTTTTCATTGTACGGTTATAGTACAATTTGGTTATTCATTCACCTATGTCTGGACATTGGAGTTGTTTTCCATTTGTGACTAGACAAAGTTGTTATGAACATTCACGGGCCAGTCTTTGTGTGGACGTCTGTTTTCACTTCTTCTTTGTAAATATTCAGTAGTCAAATGTCTAAGTCATATGGAAGCTACATATTGAACTCTTCAAGAAATTGGTCCCCTGATTCTCATAGTGCTTGTATTACTTCCTATTCTCATTAGCAGTTTATGACAATCCCAGCTCCTCTATATTCTCACCAACATTTGGTATGATCAGTCTTTTAGATTTCTGCCATTCCAACAGGGAGTATATAGTAGTTTCAATTTATATTTCCCTAATGACTAATGGTGTTGAATATCTTCTCCTTTGCTACTATACATCCTTCTCACTTAAAAACAAAATTATTGCAGTAGGAACACCTCACATGAAATCTACCCTTTTAACAAATCTTTAGGTATCATATCTCTAGAACTATCATGTTTAGTAAAGTGTGTTTAAGTTCTTGCCGATTTTAAATTGGGCTGTTTCATCATTATTGAGTTGTGGAAGTTCTTTTTTTATACCTTGGGTATAAGTCCTTTATCACATAAATGCTTTGCAAATAACTTCTTCCATTCCATGACTTCTGTTTTTTCTCTCATTCTCTTAACAATGTCTTTTGAAAAATAAAAATTTTTTAATTTTGATGAAGTCTAATTTTTCAATTTTTTTCCTTCTATGAATCATGGTTTTAGTACCAGAGCCAAGAAATCTTTGCTGAATCCAATGTCACAAGTTTTTCTATCACATTTTCTTCTAGAAGTTTTAAACTTTTAGATTTTATATTTTTGTTCTCAGGCACACCATATTTTGGTGTATGATCCACTTTGAGTTAATTTTTGTATATGGTACAATGAAGATAGGAAATTTCATTTTATATAAGGATGTCAATGTTATAGCCCTATTTGTTGAAAAGACTATTCTCAATTTACTTTTATACTTTGTTAAAAAATTAGTTGTACACACACACACAACTTGTTTTTTTTCAAAGGTGTTTTGGCTACTCTAGGTATTGCCATAAGAAATTTTACACTAGATTTGGGGCACCTGGGTGGCTTAGTCAGTTTATCGTCTGACTCTTAATTTCAGCTCAGGTCATGATCTCGCAGTTTGTGAGTTTGAGGTCCACATCGGGCTCTGTACTGACAGTGTGTAGCCTGCTTGGGATTCTCTCTCTCCCCCTCTTTCTCTGCCTTTCTCTGGCTTGCACGCGCTCTCTCTCTCTCTCACTCTCAAAATAAATAAAAAGCATTAAAGAAAAAAAATTTACTATAGCTCATAAAATTCTAAAAAAAAATGCCTGCTGAGATTTTGACTGAGATTATACTGAATCTACCTATGAATTTGGGGAGAGCTGTTATTTTAGCAATACTACACACTCTAATTTATGATCAAGTTATATTCTCCAATTTCTTAAGACCCTTTTGAACTTGTCTCAGCAAAATTTCATAGTTTTTAGTAAAGAGGTCTTGCATATATTGTTCAGATTAATTCCTAAATATTTCATACTTTCAGTATTATTGTTAATAGCATTTTAAAATGATCGATCGTTGACTGCTCATAGCTAGTGTAAGAAAACAGTTGATTTTTATATATGGATTTTGTGGTAAACAAGCTTTAAGGTTTTAGGATTCAGGAAAGTAATAGTGCTGTAGGAGATCCCAGCATTCCTGTTCCCCAACAAAGATCAATGATTAGATAGCTAACCATAAACGAAAACAGCAAACAGCTCCCGAAGACCTCTAGAATCCACTTAGGAAGTTCTAACAATGCCATGGGACAACAACAACCACAAAACACAGAATGATCACGGAAGAGAAAGAAGAAAACCTCATTTTGCCCACTGCCCATCCCCTGCTCCCACAAGCTGCATTGTTCAACACCAAGGCGAAATTTCTGAACTAGCAAGGGTTCCTTTCACCAAGAAAGGAAGAGATGAGTGAAAGACACCAAACCTCCCCTGGCACTGTGTGAAGGTCTCACTTGAGCTTTACCCCAGCCAGGTCATCAGAGAGCTGGATAGGAGAAAGGAAGAAAAGCAGAAGCTGTTATTAGCAAACACACAGTGGGAATGACTGCAGTTCACAGATACTTGCCCTGCAGACAAATTCAGAATCTTCTGCCACTGAAGAAGTTGACCCATGCATACATGTGCTCATTAACAATAGCTGCCTCCCTCCGCCACCCCCCCCCCCACCAACTTCACTGGAGCCAACTGACAAGTTATCAAAGGCTGGGCAAGTATAATACCTAAGCCACCTGAGTCCTTCCTTGACCCAACAGGAGCTGGGGAGATATGCCCACAGCCAGCGTGGGCTTCCACAGCTGCCTCAGCGCAAGACCCCAGCCTAGGTGCTCTTGGCTGACCCTCAGCCCTGTTACCTCCTCTAGCTGTGTACCTGCATGCCACTGGCATGACATCCGTCATTGGCCTCTGCTACAGTGTGTGCATGCGCACATACACAAATAGAGAAGAGAGTAACTATGGGTGAATATACTGACAGCCAGAGCCACATCTGCTTGTGGGCCCAGATCAGGCCCTGCTTCTGTCGCTGACTGGCAACACCATGTCCACCTATGGGTAGCACCCCCTCCCTCAGCTTCACTGCAGCGTGCTCTCAATCCAACCTATCACTGGCCTTCATTATACCGTGAACACACAGGAAGAAGAGTGTACAACCAGAGGAGAGCCCACCAACATCCAAGGACCCTGCGGCTGACAGCAGGTGCTGATCAGGCCCTGGCTCTGTCATTGTCCAGCACCACTGCACCCACCTGTAAATAGCCCCTCAAGTTGTGCACCTGCAAACCCCCTGCCCAACTCTTGTCAACAGCTTCCACTTCAGCATGCACGTCCCGGGGGAGAGAGCACAGCCACAGTAGAGCACAGTGACATCCAGGGACCTCGCAGCTGCTTGCAGGTCCAGATCAGACCCTGCCTTCTATCACTGGCTAGTGCCTACCTGCAGCTGATCCTTCCAGATGGGGATCTGCATTCCTCCCAGCCCTACCCCTGTCTCTGGTTTTCTGAGGGGTAGAGTGTGAAGCCATAGGAGACCATACTGAAATCCATAGCTTTGCAGATGCCAGAAAGCCCATAGTTGGCCCTTGCCCTTGCTACCTTTCCTGACCTCCATCACTATGAATGTGTCTATGAGAGGCCTCTGCCACCACACAGGCAGCTGAAACTGGCCCCACGAGCCAAGTGTGTGCATACCACTAGCTGTAGCCACTACTGATGTCTGTTCTGGTCCTACTAAGTCCTGGAGGCACCTCTTAGATGCCCAACAGCACTCGTAGCTACTGAAGAATCCCCACAATTTTTGCCAAGAGCCAAACAACTGTGGATACCATGGACCCGAATGGGGCATCACACCTTGCATCTGATACTGCCCCACAACCCTGTACTTGGCACCCTACATCACTAGATCCAGGGTCAAAGCATAAGCCAGCATGCCCCCATTCAAAGGGAAAGTCTTCCCTTACCAAAATTAGTCCATAAAGTCTTTAAGAGGTGGATGCTTCTTCAAATGCACAGACAACTGTGCAAGGCTACAGGGATCATACACACACACCCACACACAAATCAGGAAAACATGATGCCACTAAAGGAATGCAGTGATCTCCAAAGACAAAGAATTTGAGAAATAATTAAAAATTAATTGTTCTATGGATACTCAGAGAGATAAAAGAGAACTCAGATAAGCAATTTAATGATAGGAGAAAAATAATGCAAGAACAAAAGGAGAAGCTCAACAAAAAGACAGAAAATATGAAAAGAACCAGGGGCGACTGAGTGGCTCAGTCAGTTCAGCATCCGACTTAACTCAGGTCATGATCTCACAGTTTATGGGTTCAAGCCCTGTGTCCAGCTCTGTGTTGACAGCTCAGAGCTTGGACTCTGCTTCGAATTTGGCGTCACCCTCTCTCTCTGCCCCTTCCCTGCTCTCTCTCTCTCAAAAATGAATCAACATTAAAAAATTAAAGAAAAGAAAATATAAAAAGAGCCAAATAAATTTTGGACCAGAAGAATATAATGGTTAAACTAAAGAATTTAACAGAGAGCTCTGACCATTATTCTTGAACAAGAAGAAGTGAGTCTAAGTGAGCTAGAAGACCAATCAACTGAAATTGCCCAATTACAAGATGGAGAGAAAGAAAAGAAAAGGAGAGTAAAAAGAAACCCTATGGGGGGGGGTATGGGATACCATTAAAAGAATAACGTAGGCATTACTGGAGTCTCAGAAGGAGAGAGAGAGAAAGGAATAGAAAGAAAATTGATTTGAAGAAATAATGTCTGGGAACTTCCCAAACATCAGGAGAAATTTCAATCACAAGTTTAGGAAGCTAATAGGTCACCTCAAAATTTCAATCCAAAACATTCTTCTCTGAGACACATAATAATAAAATTGTCTAAAACCAAACACTAAGAATCTTAAAAGCAGCAAGAGAAGAAAACAATTCTCATAAGACTATCAGCAGATTTATCAGCACTGACCTTATAGGACATAAAAGAATGAGAATATATTCAAAGTGCTAAAAGACAGTAACTGACATGGGGCACCTGGGTGGCTCAGTGGGCTAAGCATCCAACTTCAGCTCAAGTCATGATCTCAGGGTCTGTTAAGTTTCAGCCCCACATCGAGTTCTGTGCTGACAGCTCAGAGCCTGGAGCCTGCTTCGGATTCTGGGTCTCCCTCTCTCTCTCTCTGCCCTTCCCCCACTCATGCTCTGGCTCTCTCAAAAATAAACATTAAAAAAGAAAGAAATGGCCAACCAAGAATGCTTTACCTACTTTACATAGGAAAGTTCTCCTTCATAATTAAAGGTGAGATAAAGACTTACTACTACTACTACTAATAATAATAATAATGGCGGCAACTAAGGGAGTTCAGCACCACTCAACCTGCATTACAAGAAATTTTAGGGGCACCTGGGTGGTTCAGTCGATTAAGCATCCGACTTCGGTTCAGGTCATAATCTCATGGTTCGTGGGTTCAAGCCCCGCGTCGGGCTCTGAGCTGACAGCTCAGAGCCTGGAGCCTGCTTCGGATTCTGTGACTCCCTCTCTCTCTCTGCCCGTCCCCTGCTCACACTCTGTCTCTGTCTCTCTCTCTCTCCCTCTCCCTCAAAAATAAATAAACATTTAAGAAAAAAGAAATTCTAAAAGGACTTTTCAAACTGGAAAAACCCCATCAGATTCTTAATACCCTAATACTATAAAATGACAACTATTTAAACACAGAATAAAGTTTAAAGGACAAAATTATTAAAAATACAAAAATTTCAACAATTTGTTAATGGATAAGCAATAAAAAATGTAAATAGTATCATGCAAATGTGAAGAGGGGTAAAAAAATAGAGTTTTCTATGTGTAATCAGAGTTAAATTGTTATCAGCATAAAATAAAAAGTTATATCTATAAGATGTCTTATATAAGACCTCGTGGACCACAAACCAAAAATCTAAAAAAGGTACACAAAGGATAAAGACATGGGAACCACAGCATACCACTATGGAAAATTATGAATTTACAAAGAAGCCTGGAGCCTGCTTCCATTCTGTGTCTCCCTCTCTCTGCTCCTCCCCATTCACATGCTGTCTCTCTCTCAAAAATAAATAGAGTTTAAAAAAATTTTTAAAAATAATTTTGAAAATTAAAAAAAATACTCTAAATGTTAATGAATTTAATTCTCTAATCAAACGGCAATGAATGGCTAGACGGATGAAAAAGACAAAACCCACTATACTGCCTACAAGAGACTCACCGCAGCTCTGAAGATACACAAAGATTCCAAACGAAGGGATGAAGATACTACATGCAAGTGGAAAACAAAGAGAACCGGGACAGCAACACTAATATCAGACAAAATAGACTCTAAACTAAAAATGGTAAGAAGAGACAAAGATCCTCATTATATGATGATAAGGGGATCAACTAATCGAGTATAAAAGAATTATAAATAAACATATATATTTATCAGGGCACCTGAATATATTAAACAAATATTAACATCTGAGAGGAGAAAAATACAATCTAATAATAGTAGGATAATACTATTGATAATTGATAATTTTAATTACCACTCGCTTTCTTTTTGTTGTTTTCAAGTTTTTATTTTATTTAAATTACAGTTAACATACAGTGTAACGTTAGTTTCAGGTGTAGAATTTAGTGATTCATCAATTACATACAAACCTGGTGCTCATCACATGTGTACTCTCTATTTTTTTTATTTAAAATTTTTTTTTAATGTTTATTTATTTTTGACAGAGAGAGAGACAGAGCATGAGTGGGGGAGGGGCAGAGAGAGGGAGACACAGAATCTGAAGCAGGCTCCAGGTTCAGAGCTGTCAACACAGAGCCCGATGAGGGGCTCAAGCCCACGGACCGCGAGATCATGACCTGAGCCGAAGTTGGATGCTTAACCAACTGAGCCACCCAGGCACCCCAACAAGTGTACTCTTTAATACTCATCATCCATTTAACTCATTCCCCCATCTACCTCCCCCTAGAAACCCTCAGTTTGTTCTCTATAGTTAAGAGTCGGTTTTCTGGTTTGCCTCTCTTTTTTTCCCCATGTTCATGTGTCTTGTTTCTTTTTTTTTTTTTTTAAGTTTCTTTATTTGAGACAGAGCACAAGTGGGGGAGGGGCATGGAGAGAGAATCGCAAGCAGGCTCTGCACTGACAGCACAGGGTCCAATGAATGGTTTCATCTCACAAAACCACGAGATCATGACCTGAGCCAAACCCAAGAGGTGGACGCTTAACCAACTGAGCCACCCCAGGAGCCCCTCATCTGTTTTGTTTCTTAAATTACATGTATGAGTAAAATCATATGGTATTTGTCTTTCTCTGACTGACTTATAGCTTCATCCATGTCATTGCAAATGACAAGATTTCATTCTTTTTATGGCTGAGTAATATTCCATTGTATATGTATATATCACTACTTTATCCATTCATCAGTCAGTAGACTTTTGGGCTCTTTCCATAATTTGGCTATTGTAAATAATGCTGCTATAAACATTGCAGTGCATGTATTCCTTTGAATCAGCATTTTTGTATTCTTTGGGTAAATACTGAGTAGTGCAATTGCTGGATCATAGGGTACTTCTAACTTTTTGAGGAAACTCCATTATGTTTTCCAGACTGGCTGCACCAATTTGCACTCCCACCAACAATGCAAGAGAGTTCCCCTTTCTCTACATCCTCTCCAACACCTATTGTTTCCTGTGTTATTAATTTTAGCCATTCTAACATGTGTGAAGTGATATCTCATTGGAGTTTTGATTTGTGTCCGTGACAATGAATAATGTTGAGCATCTTTTCACATGTCTGTTAGCCATCTGGATGTCTTCTTTGGAAAAATGTCTGTTCATGTCTTCTGCCCATTTTTTAACTGGATCACTTGGTTTTTGGGTGTTGAGTTTTATACATTCTTTATAGATTTTGAATATTAAACCTTTATCAGATATGTCATTTGCAAATATCTTCTCCCATTCCAAAGATTGCCTTTTAGTTTTGTTTTACTGTTTCCTTCCCTATGCAGAAACTTTTTATCTTGAAGAAGTCCCAATAGTTTATTTTTGCTTTTGTTTCTCTTGCCTCCAGAGACATAACTAGTAAGAAGTTGTACAGCCTATGCCAAAGAGGATACTGCCTGTATTGTCGTCTAGGATTTTGATGGCTTCCTGTCTTTCATTTATTTGAATTTATTTTTGTGTATTGTGCAAGAAAGTGGTCTAGTTTAATTCTCCTGCAATGCTGCTGTCCAACTTTCCCAGCACCATTTGTTAAAAAGACTGTCTTTTTTCTATTGGATATTCTTTCCTGCTTTGTTGAATATTTATTAGTCAACTGTATAGTTGAATATTTATTAGTCAACCATATAGTCAACCCATTTATGGGTTTTCTATTCTGTTCCATTGATTGATGTGTCCGTTTTTGTGCTAGTTGCATAATATCTTGATCACAAGAGCTTTGTAATAAATAATATGAAGTCCAGAATTGTGATGCCTCCGGGTTCTTTTTCAAGATTGCTTTGGCTTTTCAAGCCCTTTTGTGGTTCCATACAAATTTTAGGATTGTTCTAGTTCTATGAAAAATGCTGGTGGTATTTTGATAGGTATTGCACTAAATGTGTAGATTGCTTTGGGTAGTATAGACATTTTAATGATGTTTTTTCTTCCAATTCATGAACATAGAATTTTTTTTCCCATTTCTTTGTGTATTATTCAATTTCTTTCATCAGTGTTTTATAGTTTGCCAAGTAAAGTACAGGTCTTTCACCTTTTTAGTGAGGTTTATACCTAGGTATGTTATGGTTTTTGATGCAATTGAAAATGGGACTGATTCTTTGATTTCTCTTTCTGCTGCTTTATAATTGGTGTACATAAATGCAACAGATTTCTTTATGTATCCTGTGACTTCACTGAATGCATTGTTCTAGCAAGTTTTTTGGTGGAGTTTTTTGGGTTTTCTAAATAGAGTATCGTGTAATCTGCAAATAGTGAAAGTTTGACTTCTTCCTTGCCAATTTGGATTCCTTTTATTTCTTTTTGTTATCTGATTGCTGAGGCTAGGACTTCCAGGATGATGTTAAATAACAGTGATGAGAGTGGACATCCCTGTCTTGTTCCTGACCATAAAGAAAAAGCTCTCAGATTTTTCCTGAGGATGATATTAGCTGTGGGCTTTTCGTATATGGCCTTTATGATGCTGAGATATGTTCCCTTTATTTCTACTTTGTTGAGGTTTTTTTGTATGATGAATGGATGTCGTACTTTGTAAAATGCTTTTTCTTCTTCTATTTAGAGGATATGCTCTTATCCTTTGTTTTATTAATGTGGTATTTCACATAGATTTATTTGTGAATATTGAACCACCCTTGCAAACCAGGAACAAATCCCACTTGATCATGGTGAGAGATTCTTTTAATGTACTATTGGATTTGATTTGCTAGTATTTTGTTGAGATTTTTTGCATCTATGTTTATCAGGGATATTGGCCTGTAGTCCTCTTTTTTAGTGGAGTCTTTTTCTCATCTTGGAATCAGGGTAATGCTGGCCTCATAGGATGAGTTGAAAGTTTCCCCACCATTTCTATTATTTTCAATAGTTTGCAAAGAATATGTATTGACTCTTCTTTAATTTTGGGTAGAATTTCCCTGTGAAGCCATCTGGCCCTGGACTTTGGTTTGTTGGGAGTTTTTTGATTACTGATTCAATTTCCCTGATGGTTATTGGTCTGTTCAAACTTTCTATTTCTTCGTGTTTCAGTTTTGGTAGTTTACATGTTTCTAAGGATTTATCCATTTCTTCCAGACTCTTGTTTGGAAGTTTGTTGGGATATAATTTTTCACAATGTTCTCTTATAATTTGTATTTCTGTGGTATCGGTTGTAATCTCTCCTCCCTCATTAGTGGTTTTATTTATTTGAGCCATTTATCTTTATTTTTTGTTAAGTGTGGCTAGGGGGTTATCAATTTTATTAATTTTTTCAAAGAACCAGCTACTGATTCCATTGATGTGCTCTACTGTTTTTTTCAGTTTCCATATCATTTTCTTTTGTTCTGATGTTTATTATTACCCTTCTTCTGCTGGCTTTAGGCTTCATTTGTTCTTCTATATCTAACTCCTTTATGTGTCAGGTTATGTTGTGTATTTGAGATTTTTCTTTCTTCTTTATGTAGGTCTGTATTGCTATACACTTCCTTGTTATGACTGCCTTTGCTGTATTCCAAAGGTTTTGGACCATCCTGTTTTCATTTTCATTTTTTCCATGCATTTTTTAATTTATTATTCAATTTTCTGCTTGACCCATTGATTATAACATATTGTTTAACCTCCATGTATCTGTGGTCCTTCCAAGTTTTTTCTTGTGGTTGACCTCAACTTTCATAGCATTGTGATAAGAAAAGATGCATGGTATAATCTCAATCTTTTTTTTTTTTACTTCTTGAGGCCTGATTTTACCTAGTATGACCTTGTGACCTAGTATGTGATCTGTTCTGGCGATTGCCCCAAGTGCACTTGAAATAAATGTGTATTCTGCTACTTTGGGATGAAATGTTCTGAATATATCTATTAAGTCCATCTCGCCCAGTGTGCCATTCAAAGCTACTGTTTCCTTGTTGATTTTCTGCTTAGATGGTCTGTCCATTGATGTAAATGGGGTGAAGTCCCCTACTATTATTGTAATATTATTAATGAGATATTTTATGTTTATTATTAATTTACATACGTGGGTGTTATTTCAAGTTGGGGGCATAAATATTTACAACTGTTAGATCTTCTTATTGATTGGACCTCTTAATTATGATATAGTCCCCTCCTTCATCTCTTGTTACAGTCTTTGGCTTAAAATATAGTTTGTTTGATATAGCTATTGCTACTCTGGTTTTCTTTTGATGTTCATTTCCATGATAAATATTTCTCCATTCCATCACTTTCCATTTGCAGTGTCTTTAGGTCTAAAATAAGTCTTTTTTAGGAAGAATATAGATGGGTCTTTTTTTTTTTATCATTCTGACACCTTATGTCTTTTGATTAGAGCATTTAGTTCATTCAAATTCAGAGTAATTATTAAAACATATGTATTTAGTGCCATTTTATTACTTGTTTTGTCATTGTTTCTGGAGATTTTCTCTGTTACTTTTTAGTCTTTGTTGCTTTTGGTCTTTCATTCCCACTCAAAGAATCCCCTTTATTATTTCCTGCAGGGTCGGTTTAGTGGTCATGAACTTCTTTAGTGTTTGTTTGGGAAGCTCTTTATCTCCCCTTTATTCTGAATGATAGCCCTTGTTTGATCAAGTATTCTTGGCTGCAGATTTTTCCATTCAGCACATTGAATATATCATGCCTGTCTCTTCTGGCCTGCCAAATTTCTGTAGAAAGATCTGCTGCTAGCCCTATGGGTCTTCTCTTATAATTCAGGGAATTCTTGTGTATTGTTCCTTATAAGATTTTTTTTAGCACTATATTTTGCAAATTTAACTGATACGGCTTGGTATTGGCCTCATTCTGTAGATTTTGATGAAAGCAGTCTGTGCCTCCTGCATTTTGAGGTCCCTTTCCTTCCACAGATTAGGAAACATTTCACCTATTATTTCTTCAAATAAACCTTCTGCCCCCCTTTATCTCTCTTGTGGGTCTCCTATGACACAACTGTTATTACATTTAATGGAGTCACTGAATTCCCTAAATCTCCTCTCATGATTCATAATCTTTATTTCTCTGTTTGTTCAGCTTATTTTCCATAATTCTATCTTCTATATCATTTATTCCTTCTTCTGCTTCCTCTATGCTGTGGTCATTACATCCAATTGGTTTCCAATCTCAGTTATTGCATTTTTCATTTTGGCCTGTTTTTTTTTTAGCTCTTTTATCCTTGCAGAAAGAGTCTCCCTGATGTCTTCCATGCTTTTCTCAAGCCCCCCAGTATCCTTATGATTGTTGCTTCAAATTGTGGAACAGGCATATTACTTACATCTGTTTCAATTAATTCTGTGGCCACAACTTTTTCTTATTCTTTCTTTTGGGATGAATTCCTCCATCTTGACATTTGTTTAGGTCTCTGTCTTCTTCTCCTTTTTTTTTTTTTTTACATTTATTTATTTTTGAGACAGAGAGAGAGCATGAACAGGGGAGGGTCAGAGAAAGAGGGAGACACAGAATCTGAAACAGGCTCCAGGCTCTGAGCTGTCAGCACAGAGCCTGACGCGGGGCTCGAACCCACGGGCCGCGAGATCATGACCTGAGCCGAAGTCGGACGCTTAACCGACTGAGCCACCCAGGCGCCCCAAGGTCTCTGTCTTCTTCTATGTTTTAGAAAAGATTGTTATGTTTCCTGCTCCTGAGAGTAATGGCTTTATGAAGAAGAGGTCATATAATGGTCAAGGCTTGGCACTTCAGGAAGTGTCGCTGGGGTATGCTACGTGCATTCTGCTGGTGTGTTTTGGCTACCCTATCCTTCAGGCCAGTCACCTGCAGAGTTCCTCTTTGCCTGCAGTGGTGACTGTTTGGACCTAAGCCAGAGTGTGGTGAGTTTTAAATAGGTGTGCTCTGGTCAGCTTATTAAATGAGACCTGATGCTACAACTTTGTAGAACTCTATGGCCAGTAGACATAGTTCATGCAGGGGTTTCTGCTGGCCTTGTGGGGAAGGGGTTTACTATTCTGGGTCTTTGGCATACCTGCCTGAGAAAAGCAGTACTGGAAGAGCACAGTGAGGCAGGACACTGCATAAGCAGTCAGTGTTGGCTCTGTGCTATAACTGAAGTTGTTTTATGCTGACGGGTGAGGGAGGGAAATGGCACCAGCCAGCTCCTTTGTCCTCTGAGAGGGGAGTCCATGCTTGCTACTCTCAGGGAAGCACTTTCAGAGGAGCAAATAATTTCCTCTAGTGTGTTGCAGACATTTTTCAGATCACATTGTTCACAGTGTCTTGTCTCTGGGTTTCTTGCCTGCCTGGAGCAACATAGTGCACCCCGGGCTCTATCCCAGCCACGCTTGCTGACTTTTAAATTCCAAACTTAAAGGACCTGGTGTGGTGGGGACCTTCACTGGTCTTCTGGGAAAGGGTCTCACTGCACGGGGGCAGGTCTGACCCAGAAGGGAAGTTGTGCCAGAACACAGTGTTGTGGGATTTGGAACAAAGCAGGTTAAAGAGCCAGTGTCCAGGTTACCTGCCCTTAGCAAGTGTCTCTGCCCCTATGCTGAGGAGTGTGTGTGTGTGTGTGGTGGGGGCGGGGAATGGCACCTGCCAGTTCTTTTATCCCAGGAGAGGCAACACCACCAGTCACAGATGCACTCAAATAAGAGCAAACCGTCTTCCCCTGTGAGGCACGGCAATCCTCAGGTAGAACCATCTGCCCTGGGGTTGCTTGTCTGCCTTCTCTCCTTGAGTAGGATGGTGTCCTCAGATCTCTATCCTAGCCAAACCTGGGGACCTTTAAAACTCCAGTCTTTGCTGGTTGCAAAAACTCATGAAAGTCAGCCCCTCCTTCTTGTTTGTTTTCCCAGCCAATGACTTTGGGGAAGTGTCCTCCTTAAGTATATCCCTGTGTGCTCCACACTCTCTTGCCTTTCTCTGTGACAAAGTCTCCCTTCCCTCCAAAGTACTTGTGATCTATTTCTCCCCCAAATCATATCTCTGCACTTCTTATCCTTTCTTGATGTGGCCTCTTCTCTCCCTGTTGTTGTAGTTTGTTCTCTCAGTCCTCAGGTCAATTTATTGGGTATTCATAATGATTTGATAGTTATCTAACTATGTTTGAGGGACGAGGCAAGCCTAGAGTCCTTCTACTACATTACCATCTTAGCTCCCCCCTCCCCCCAACTGAAAATTTTCTTAATTTTTTTTTAAATTTACATCCAAATTAGCACAAAGTGCAACAATGATTTCAGGAGTAGAATCCTTAATGCCCCTTACCCATTTAGCCTATCTCCCCTCCCACAACCCCTCCAGTAACCCTCAGTTTGTTCTCCATATTTAAGAGTCTCTTATGTTTTGTCCCCCTCCCTGTTTTTATAGTATTTTTGTTTCATCCAACTACCGCAGAATATACATTCTTCTCAAGTGCACCTGGAACATCCCACAGAACAGATCACATGGCAGGTCACAAAACAAGTCTTAGCAAATTTAAGAGGGCTCAAATCACACCAAATATTCTTTCCAACCACAAAACAAAAATAAATAACAAGAAGCTAAGTAGAAATGAATAACAAGGGGAAAGTTAGAAAATTAACAAACGTATGGGTTTAAACCGCAGGCTCCTGCATAACCAATGTGTCAAAGAAGAAATCAAAAGAGAAATCAATAACTATTTGAAGTAACTGAACATGGAAGCACAACGTATTACAACTTATGGGATGCTACCAAATATGTTCTAAGAGGAAAGCTAGTGACAAATGCCTACATTAAGAAACATGAAATATCTCAAATAAACAACCTTGCTTTAGGTCTCGAGAAAGTAAAAACAAAACAAAACAAAACAAAACAAAACAAGAACTAAGCCCTAAGTGAGCAGGAGAATAATAACAAAGATCTGAGCAGAAATAAATAAGAGATCAAAAAAACAATAGGAAAGATCAATAAAACTAATAGATTTTTTTAAAGAAGAGAAACAAAATTGATAAAACTTCATCTAAACTCAGAAAAACGGAGAAGGGACACAAATACAACCAGAATTGAAAGAGGAGACATTACAACTGATATCACAGAAAGACAAAGGAACTTAAGAAATTTCTAAGAACATACACCAAACCAAATAACCTAGATGACATAGATAAGTTTTTAGAAACATAATCCACATATAGCATATTTGGTATGAACATGATTCAACCTGAATCATGAAGAAATAGAAAATCTTATCAGACTAGTATCAAGTAAGGCAATTGATGTTGTAATAAAAAAAATCTCCCAGGACAAAAAGCCCCAGACCAGATGGTCTCACTGGGAATTTCCACTCAACATTTAACGAAGAAGTAATGCCATTTCTTCTCATACTCCTCCAAAAAAATTGAAGAGGAGAGAGTACTATCACATTTATTTATGAAGCCAGCATTACCTGATACCAAAGCCAGATCAGGATACCACAAGAATATAGACCTATCTCTGTGAATACAGATGCAAAAGTTCTAAACAAATTCAGCAAACCAGATTCAGCGAATATTACAAGGATCATTCACCATGATCAAGTGGGATTTATCCCTGAAATGAAAAGGTGGTTCAACATATGCAAATCAATAAATGTGATAGACTACATTAATAGAATAAAAAATGAAAATCATCTCAAAAGCTGCAGAAAAAGCATTTGAAAAAGTATGACATCCTTTCATGATTAAAAAAAAAAACACTCAGAAAATTGGATATAGAAAAAAAAACATACCTCAACACAATTAAAGCCCACATATGAAAAACCCAGAGGCAACATCAGAATCAATGGTAAAAGGTTGAAATCTCTTCCTATAAGATCAGGAACAAGACAAAGGTGCCTACTCTCACCACTCCTATTCAACATAGTACTGAAAATCATAGCCAGAGCAACCAGGGAAGAAAAGATATAAAAGGCATCCAAATAGGAAAGAGAAGTAAAATTGTCTTTGTAGATGGTATCATGTTCTGTATAAAAAATCCTAAAGACTCCACCAAAAAATTGCTGAGCACATCAACAAATTCAGTAAAGTTTCAGGATACAAAATCAATACACAGGAACAGTTGCATTTCTATACACTAATAATAGAACATCTGAAAAAGAAAGAAAACAATCCCATTTACAGTAGCATCAAAAACAATAAAATTCTTAGGAATAAATTTAACCAAGGAGGTAAAAGATCTGTACACTGAAATCTATAAGACATTGATGAAATAAATAAAAAAAAGACACAAATAGACACCCCTTGTTTATGGATTAGAGGAATTAATATTCTTAAAATATTCATACTACCCAAAGCCATCTATAGATTCAGTGCAATTCCTATGAAGATTCTAATGACACTTTTTAGACAAACAGGAAATATAATTCTAAAATTTATATGAAACCATTAAAACCCCTGAATATCTAAAGCAATCTTCAGAAAGAAGAACAAAGCCAGAGAGGCACTTCCTGATTTCAAGCTAGATTTTAAAGGTATAATAATCAAAACAGTATAGTACTAACATAAAAACAACACATGGAACAATGGAAAAGAACTGATAGCCCAGAGATAAACCCACACACAGATGGTCAATTGATTTTTGACAAGGGAGCCAAGAAAGCTCAATGGAGTAAAGCCAGTCTCTTCAATAAATGGTGCTAAAAAAATAGTCACAAGCAAAAGAATGAAACTATGCCCATATCTACACCATTCACAAAAATTAACTCAAAGATGTAAATGTAAGACCTAAAACCATGAAACTCCTGGAAGAATCCAGGATAAAATCTTCTTGACATGGATCTGAGCAATGATTTCTTCGATATGACTCCGAAAATATAAGCAAAAAACTCAAAATAAAACAAGTAGGACTACGTCAAACTGGAAAGCTTCTGCACAGCAGAAATGATCAAAACGGAAAACACAAACAATGGAATAGGAAAAATATTTGAAAATTATATCTGTTAAGGGGTTAATATCCACAACATATAAAGAGCCCAAACAACTCAAGAGCAAAGTAAAACAAAACAAATCCAGTTTAAAATAGGCCAATGACTGGATTTGACATTTTCCCAAAGATCTACAAATGGCCAACAGGTACTTTAAAAGATGCTCATCACTAATCATTAGGAAAATAAAATCAATCTTAATGAGCTATCTCATA
Source organism: Panthera onca (assembly GCF_046562875.1). Taxonomy (NCBI): domain Eukaryota; kingdom Metazoa; phylum Chordata; class Mammalia; order Carnivora; family Felidae; genus Panthera; species Panthera onca. The sequence continues at coordinate 9,317,528 of NC_138345.1, read as the reverse complement.
CCTGCTAGAATTACTGTCATCAAAAAAACACAAGATAACAAAAACTGGTGAGGATTTGGAGAAAAGGGAACTCGTGTGCATTGTTGGTAGGGTTGCCAGTAGACGTTGCCACTACAGAAAACAGTACAGAGGTTCCTCCAAAAATTAAAAATAATACTACTGTATGATCCAAAAATTCCACTGATGGGAATTTGAGGAAATTCCTAAGGAAAGGAAAGGAAAATACTGTTGAAAATGTATCTCTACACCCATGTTCATAACAGTGCTATTCACAATAGCTAAGAAATGGAAACAAGCTGTGTCCAGCAATGGATGAATGGATAAAGAAAATGTGGTATATGTACAGTGGAGTATTATTCAGCTACAAAGAATAGGGAGATCCTGCCATTTGCAACAACAATAGTTTGTCCCAACTTGAATCTCTAGATTCAGTTCAATCTAAATACAAAGCCCAGCAAGTTATTTTATGGATATGCACAAACCGATTCCAAATTTTATTTGGAGTATGAAAAAGACCAAGAATGGTCAACATAATATTGAAGGAGAAGAAAGTTGGAGGATTGACCCCACCCAACTTCAAGACTTACTATAATACTACAGTAATCAATAAAGTGTAGTATTAGAGAACGGACAAATAGGTCGGTAAATGGAACAAAATAGAGAACCCAAATATAGACCCTCATAAATACAGTCAACTTGTCTTTGACAAAGGATAAAAGGTAATACAACGGAGCAAAGACAGCCTTCAAAAAATGGTGCTAGAATCATTGAACATCCTCATGCAGAAGAATAAATATAGACACAGACCTTACACCTTTCAAAAGAATTAACTCAAAACGGATCATGGACCTAAATGTAAAACAGAAAACTATAAAACCCTAGAAGATAACACCAAGTGGGCATGGTGATGCCTTTTTGGATACAACATCAAAGATACAATACATGAAAGAAATATTGGATAAACAGTATTTATTAAAATTAAAAACTTCTGCTCTGTGAAAGATGGTATCCAGAGAATGAGAAGACAAGCCACAAAATGGGAGAAAACATTTTAAAAAGACATATTTGATAAAGGACTGTTATCCAAAATATGCAAAGAACTTTTAAAACTTAACAATAAGAAAATAACCCAAGTAACAAATGGACCAGAGACCTTACCAGACACCTCACCAAAGAAGATGGATGATAAGTAAGCACTTGAAAAGCTTCGAATCATATGTCATCAGAGAAATGCAAATTAAAACAACAATGAGATGCCATTACACTCTTATTAGGATGGTCAAAATCCAAAACGCTGAGAAAGAACACCAAACACTGGTGAGGATGTGGAACAACAGGAACTCTCAATCATTGCTGGTAATGACGGAAAGTGGTACAATCACTCTGGAAGACAGTTCAACAGTTTCTTACAAAACCAAACATACTCTTACCATACAACCCAGCAATGATGCTCCTTGGTATTTATCCAGAGGAGCATAAGACTATTTCACACAAAAACCTAGCATAGATGCTTATGACAGCTTTATTCATCATTGCCAAAAATTGGAAGCAAACAAGATATACTTTAGTAAGTGAATGGATAAACTGTGGTCCATCCAGACAATGAAATATTACTCGTGCTAAAAAGAAACGAACTATCAAGCCATGAAAAAACATGGAGGAACTGTAAATGCATATTATTAAATGAAATAAGCCCATTTGAAAAAGCTACATAGTGTATGATTTCCAACTACATGACATGGCGGAAAAGGCCAATCTGTTGAGTAAAATGCAGCTATAATTGGGGGTCAAACAGACCCCTACAAAAGCAATAATCAGGGATCAAATAGACAAGAGGAAAACCTTCTTCTTGACTAATACATGTGAAGCAAAGCACATGGGAGCAAAGGTAGTTTTTACTGAATTTTGACCCTGCTGATATACAAATTATATTTCTTATAAGATGCTGAATTTGAAATAAGAAATGGTGGGGTAGGAGAACAGCAGTAGAATTGGCACATCTGAAATCTGGGAAATGACAGTCACTGAAGAGAATGAAGCCACTCTCAGAAAATGGAAAGGACTACAACTACCTCCCAACGACAACCATATGTTTTATTGTGTGGTTTCCAGAGTGCATGTGTGCAGAGGTAGGGTTCAGGCATTTTTAGTTGCCAAGATTTCAAACACTGAACTTTGGGGTTTTGCCCAGTTAGGTGAAGAAGTTGAGAGGAAGAAGGATGGTTTTGATGCAGGAGAATGGAAACTGACTAAAGTCATTTTCAGATCTGTAGGAGAAACCTTAAATATTTTACTCCTAAGTTCAGGGTAATTTATAAGTTACATTTTGATATCTTGTATTTTTGTTTGTTTGTTTGTTTAAATTTGATTTATTTTTTGTTTTACTTTATTTTTATTATTTTTTAATCCTTATTTATTTTTGAGAGAGAGAGAGACAGAGTGTGAGAAGGGTAGGGACAGAGACAGAGGGAGGCACAGAACCTGAAGCAGGCTCCAGTCTCTGAGCTGTCAGCACAGAGCCCAGCATGGGGCTCAAACTCATGAACTCAGTTTAACCAACTGAGCTATCCAGGAGCACCTGATATCTTGTATGTTTTAAGAATTGACCTGTTTAAAAAACAAAAACAAAAACATTTTTTTCTTAAAACATTTAGGTTGACTCAAGAGAACTCCTGTCCCTGAGATTCATGAGAAAATCAAATGGAATGATCTTGGAAGATTTCAATATTTTCAGGTTATTTGAGACCATATGTTCACTTGCCACTACTAAATGCAAATACAATGTGAGTAAAATAAAGCTTTGGAATGTGCGAGGTAAACCATTGGTAATTATTGCATCTTCCTATCATGGGATTTAAAACAATAATATTTCTACAGAGGCCTTATTTTTTACAACTATTTTATATTTCTAGAAAAAAATGATTTCTTAAGAAATGCTTATTTATTTTGAGAAAGAGAGAGCAGGAGAAGGGCCGGGAGAGAGAGGGGGAGAGAGAGGAGGAGAGAGAGAATCCCAAGTAGGCTCCACTGCTCAGCGTGTAGCTCAATATGGGGCTCAGTCTCACAACCTTGAGATCATGATCTGAGCCAGTATCAAGTCAGATGCTTAATTTTTAAAGTAGACTTTATTTTAATTTTTATTATTTTTAAATAGATGTTATTTTTTAGGATAGTGTTAGATTTACTGAAAAATTAAGATTGTACAGAGAACTCCCATACACTTTATATACCATTTCCACTATTACTAATATCTTATATCAGTATGATTTATTTGTTACAATAAACAAACCAATACTAAAGCATTACAGTTCAGTTTATTCTGATTACCTTTGTTTTTACCTAATGCCTTGTTTTCCATTTCAGGATCCCATCCACGACACCACATTGCATTTAGTCATTATGTCTTTTTAGGCTCCTCTGCACTGTGACCGTGTCTCAGACTTTTCTTGTATTTGATGAACTAGACAGTTTTGAGGAGACACTTTGGTCAAGTATTTTGTAAGATGTTTCTCTACTAGAAAAATATCCTAGATGTTTTTCTCATGATTAGATGGAGCTTTAGGTTGTTTGGGGATCAGAAAGATAGTGCCATTTTCATCACATCACATTAAGAGTATGTACTAGCATCATGACTTATCTCTGTGATGTTGCCCTTGCTCACCAGCTGAGTAGAGTTTGGAAGTTTTCCCCATTGGAAAGTTACTCACTTTTCCCTCTCCATATCATACGTACGCTTTGTGGGTTGGCCATGTATGTAAGGGTTTATTCCTAGACTTTCTATTCTGTTCTGTTAGTATATACGTCCATCTTTATGCAGTACCACACTGACTAAATTACTGTAGCTCTGAAATAAATTTTGAAATTAGGAAGTGTGAATCATCCAATTTTGTAAAGGCAGTCTCATGAATAAAGTTGTTTGACCCACACTCAGCTACGTAAGAATGAGCCTTGGACCTGGAATATTCCCTTACTAATAGACAAAGAATCGTCACAGTCTGTGCCAAACTTACCACCTTATGTGGGAACATCTTTCCCTGCTTCAGATTTAATGTGTACTACTTTGTTCTGCTTAAGTGTGTGTATCACATGGCATCCGTCCAACTCTACTGCTCTAACTCTCCCTTGTGGGGAGGGGGTGGAGTCCATCTGCAGTGGCACAAGAAGGGTGTGTACAGGCCAACTGCCCTGCACCAGCTTCTGGGAGGGACCCACTAACCATGAGGAACTGACTCCCACTACTGAAGCTAACCTTGCTCTGTCTCTACGTGAGTAAAGTTCTTGTTCCATTCAATGCCTGATCATGTTGTGTTTCCTTGGCGTCTTTGATACCAAGATGTGGTGGGTAGAAGTGCTCAGACTCTTACTCCTGATAATAAGCAACCGATGTCACCTGCACAACATGTTCTTGTTTTGAAAGATTCTTTTGTCTATTTGGGTTCCCTTGAGATTACATATACATTTTAGAACGGGTAATTCTATTTCTCAAAAAGATATCATTGGGATTTTGATAGGGGTTGCATTACAGTTGTAGATTTGTTTGGGTAGTATCGACATCTTAACAATATTAACTCTTCCAACTCATAAACATGTGATATCTTTCCATTTGTTTGTGTCTTCTTTAATTTCTTTCAGTGTATAATTCTTTTCTCCCTGTTCAAGTTTATTCCTAAGGGTTTTATTCTTTTGGATGCTTTTGTACATGAAATTGCTTGCTTACTTTCTCTCTCTTTCTTTTGGATTACTCATTGTTAGCATATAGAAACACAACGGAATTTTGTGCCTTGATTTTGTATCTTACAATGTTGCTGAATTTGTTTATTCTAACAGTTTTCTTTAGGCAGGGGGAAGAAGTTTTCTATATAAGGACATGCCATCCATGAGAACAGATAATTTTACTTCTTTCTTTCCAATTTGGGTATCTTTTATTTCTTTTTCTTCCCTATTTTTAAAAAATGTTTATTTATTTTTGAGAGATAGAGCAAATGAGGGGCAGAGAGAGAAGGAGACAGAGGATCCAAAGTGGGCTCTGTTCTGACAGCAGAGAACCCAATGTGGGGCTTGGATTCACGAACTGTGAGATCATGACCTGAGCCAAAGTTGGATGCTTAACCAACTGAGCCACCCAGGCATCCCTTGCCTACTTTTTTTTTTTTTTTTTCACCTGTTGTTGAGTTTTAAGAGTTGCTTATATACTTTGGATACAAGTCCTTTATCACATGTTTGTTCTCCAAATATTTTTTCCTAGTCTGTAGCTTGTCATTTTAGTCTCTTAACAGTATATTATTCAAAACACAAGCTTTAAATTAAATCTAACTTATAAATGTTTTCTTTCATGGATTCTGATTTTCGTGTTATATTTAAAAACTCATCATCTCAAATCCAAGGTCAACTAGATTTTTTCCTGTTTTCTTCCAGAAGTTTTACATTTGACATTTAGTTGCATGATTCATTTTGAGTTAATTTTTGTGACAAATGTCAGATCTTTTTCCTGATTTTTTTTTGCATATTAATGTTCAATTGTTTCAGCACCACTTGTTGAAAAGATTATCTTTTTTTTTCCCATTGAATTGCCATTGCTCCTTTATCAAAGGAGCAAGATAGACTAATTTGAGTCGATATATTTCTGGATTCTTTACCCTCTATCATGTGTCTATTCTTTCACCAATACCACACCACTTTGACTACTGTAGATACCTCGTAAGTCTTAAAGTTGAGTAGTCTCAGTTCTCCAACTTTGTTCTTTTCTATTCTGTGTCTTTTGACATTCCATATAAACTTTATAATCAGTTGATAAATTTCTATGAAATAGCTTGCAGGGATTTTGATAGAGATTGTACTGAATTTACTATTCATGAAATTTTAAAGCTAAAATGTTCCTAAAACAACTTTTCTATGAGGCACTCTCATTTTACAAATGGATAAACTAAAAATCAGAGATATTAAGTGACTTGCTCAATGTGAAGCAACTGGCTCAAGTCAGATTTCTCATCTCTTTATTCCAAGTCCGTTATTTTCTCCCCCCACCTTCTGAAGACACTACTTTAAGCTGTGTGCATAAAATAATCCTTCTACAGAGGGCTGTTATACATAGAGCATGGACTTGTCAGTTGCTTTTTCTATGTGTAAAATTTTAATGGACTTACAAAAGGAATGAAGTGTATTAATCAGCTAAATTAACCTCTTGTAACAAATATCCCCCACATCTCAGAGGCTTACAACAAAGAATAATTTTTCTCTAACAGATGTTTATCATGGGCTATTTTTGAATCTTCATTTTAGGATCCATCCTAGGATGAAGAAGCAGACTTATCTAAAACATTTCTAGTCTTCAAGTGTGTGGGGGATGGATGGAGAAACACCACCATGGTTCTCAAATCAACTTAGAAGTAGCACATATTCACTTCCACTCATTTAATTAACCAAAGCAATTCATATGGCTAAATGTGACTTCAATAAGTTGAGAAATATAATCCTGCCATAGGAGTGCATCTGGTAAGGAAGGACAGCAAATATTTGACAATAAAACCTACCCCTAGTAGTATTGCCTAGTGATTAAGACCACGGTCTATGGAGGTGAACTGGTCAGCTTTAAATTTTGTCTTTACCAATTATCAGCTAGGTGACCTCAGGCAAATTACTAAACCTCTGTCTATATTAGTTTACGCCTTTATAAAATTACAATAATTATATTACCTACTTATTAGAGTTACTGTAAGGATTAACTGAGATAACACGGATGAAACATTTAGCAATGTCTCTGCCACATGTTATACTCTATGTGTTCACAATTAGTAGTAGTAGTAGTATCCAAGTGAAAGCAATAGTTTTTGTTCAGCCATTCATTCCCTAAATATTTGTACTGTGCCTGTTAAGCAGGCAGATGGTTGTCCTTTCTTGTGCTTAAAATATTTCTCTTTTTCTCTTTAAAGTTATTAGGTTTATTTTTTAAACCCAGTAGGATTGATTCATCCTTAATTAAAGACATGGCACATTCATAAAAGGAAATGAAGGGAAGACTTGGTAATGAAGTCATGTTGTTTCATTGTCAAAAATTTCATAGATTTGTTTCACTGGCTATTAACTCAGTTTCCCTAAGTTGACAATGGAAACGTTTCATTCAGTGGGTCAAATGCTCTTTGAATGCTACTCTGTGCAATTAAGTGGGAATATAAAGAATGAGAAACTACTACCTTTGATGTTTTACTGTCTAGTGAAGGAGACAAATATTCACATGAAATGCAAAACAGTATGGGTGTGGGTGAGGAGAAGGAGAGGGGAGGGGACGGGAGGGGAAGGGAGGAGGAGTGGTAAATTCGATATGGAGAGATCTAAATAAACAAGATTCAAAATTAAATTTAATGCACAACGGCAACCTGGGCATCTCGTCTTTTATTTGATGGAAGGAACTGTCTGGTGCTGTGAAAACATGATTTTGAGGCTACAAAGTTAGCAACAACTCCTATGGAGTTGAAAACAATGAAGGGGCAATTTCAAATGCTTTGTTTACAGTAAATGATAACTTGCATTAACTTATTTTCTTATTTAACAAAGATTACTCTAATTCACTTTGTTATTTTACAATTAGCCCCACTGATTACTCATGGCGTCTAACATGACGCTTCTGAGTAAGCGGCTTCAGTACAAGTTGAACAGGAGACTGTGCTACTGGGCTCTCTAACTATAGTACTTAAATCAATCATATAATACTAGGGTCTCTGAGAAATATCCATACTTATTTTTCAAAGCCTTAGGTATTCTAAATGCAAGGCAGATTTTATTTCTTTCCCTTTCTTTGAGGTTGGAAATGCCAAAGATAAAGTGGGTTTATAAGGTATGTATCAACCTTGAGGTGTCCTATCCTCTTCGGAGGAAAGTAGAATTTGCCTTTCTAAATCAAAATGAGAACAGAATTTCTGGACTCCAAGAGGCAGAGATCTAACAAAGAGTTTAGCATATTTTGGATTCCCTAGAATATAAAGTACCAGGCAATGTGTGGCAATGCAAACTATGACTCCAAATCAGGACAAGCTACATAATTTTTAGTTCCCAGGGCAAATTAGAAATGCAGGGTCTCTTGTTTGCAAATTATTAAGAATTTCAAAATAGTGATAGCAGAGCTTTAAACAATTTATGGGACTCTTCTAAGCATAGGGCATTGTGTCTTTACACAGTTGACACCCCCATAAAGCCAGCCTTGCCCAAGTTCACTGCCTGAAGGGGGGATTTCTCAAACGTCCACATGGTCCTCAAGCCCAATGCTGACATTTTTTTTTCACAGAATAGATGTGAACGGCAGAATTGCCCACACTTTACAGCAATCCCTACAATTCTGTCCAAGCTACTATTTGAATCTTGGGCTTTAGGGATGAATTAAAAACTTCTTTGTAGAAATGCAAAGAAGCAAGCAAGCATAATTTCCATAAAAGAGAGAATAATTGGGAAAAAATTAGACTTTCAACTTTTCCTTCCTTGTTTAAATATTCTTGAAAGGTACAAGATAAAAACTGCATGCCTTATTTAGATAATAATTTAAATCTGTTGATTTTGTCTTGCTCTAATGAGAAAAAAAAGTTTAATGGTAGTGTATTTGTCACTATAGATAGGGTTATGCTATAGAAACAAATAGACCCCATCCTGCAAAGGATAAATATAACAAAAGCTTATTTCTCTTGCCTAGTGTGGTTACAGCTGACTCTCCAGGGACTCTGTCCTTTATATGGCAACTAAATTTAGTGCTGGCTTCAAATATGTATACAAAGGAAATCCATAAACTAATTGCTAGGGCAGAGATTATATACATTTGAGTTCTTGCACTCAAACACATGTTCACCGTCTCCACAGGGGTAAACTAGGTCCAGTGAACCATATTCAGCAAAAGAATTTAGTTCACACCTTTCACAATTGTGTCTTTTCTTGCCAAACACTAAAATGCTACTCTATGTTTTTATAGGAAAGCACAATTTCATTTCTCACGGCAACAGGCAGTGAAATTTTGCAGGAGAAAAACTGTGGCTCTATCTCATATGCTTTTGCAGCCTGGAGAATCTACTCACTTTCTTTGCTCAAGAAAAATCAACACAGAAACCAGATGATACTTTCATTTCAATCAAGAGTTTCACAGAGCCTTGGAGACACAAACAAGATTCATGGCTTTTTAGAAGCTATAGTGTAAAAAACAAAATTACTTCAAAAACTCTATTTTCTTGAAGTTAAATGCAAATCAAATAGGCCCTAATCTACTCAGCATTTATCTAGTGCCATTTTCCATAGTGCCTAGAAATTTAATATGATTATTTAGCATTTATGTGGCACGTTCTATTTGCTGTTTTTAAAAATCACTCTGCTCAGTCATTTTTAGTCTGCTCTATGAGTTTTGACAGGCCAATTGGTCCCATTTTACAGCTGAGGATACTATGATATTTTGAAATTCCTACATTGTTATATGGATCCCAGTGCTTGATCTTGTAAGTTTGCTGCTGTCTAAGACCATGTCCTGCCAATGTCAGTAAACAGGCTGGGTAGGAAACTTGGCCAGTCCTCAAACTTTCTTTAGTTGTCAATTGGTGTCAGTCATCCTCAACCCCTCTTCTTCACTTGATACCTGCTTGAAAAATTAATATTGACTGGAAGACGCACCCTCTTCTGTTGCATTAGATTAGAAGTTTTCTGAGTAAATAAAACAATTTGAAAATTATGTGTTATTCACAGACACCTGGCTGTATCTCTATTCTCTCTCTTCTACTGGTTGGGCCTCGTTGGTAGGGCTTGGTACCATCGTGTAAAGAGACACGTGAAGTTAAATGCACACGTGCATGAGACACCGAGATCAAGGTCATAGCTGATTTCAGCACAGGATCATCACATTACTGCATTTCTTATGGATTGAACACATGGCTGTGGATGCTCAATTTATAAATGTATGATCTTTCCAAAGTTGGTCCTGGATACATATGGATCCGAGCAATCTATCACTGGGGCAATTCTGCCACTATGGTTGGGAAAACAATTCAAACTATGTGAACAGAAATCCTTACTTCCTCTAAGAAACTTCGGAAGTTCTCTTTGATAGAATTTTTGCCCTTTCCATCACCAGGTTATAGCTCTTTTTTTATCTGCACAAAACTGATCTCACAGAGGTTTTTGGATATAGTCTTTATTCCTGTGTGTGTACATCTCCCTTTCTCAAACGGGAAGAACCCTGCGGTTAAGGTCTCTTCAAATATATTCACATATCCTCATACAGGATTTTCACACACAAGCTTCCAATTCATGTATATTAAATATAATTTAACAATGTCAATTTTTACTTCAGAGTTTCTGAAGATATCTCCATTTTCTATTATTAGTAGACCTGTGCCCAGGTGTGATGATTTGTATTAAAAATACTGTTGGAGTAATTTTCTGACCCACTTTTTTCAAAAACTCTAAGTTTTTACCAGTACACAGAGATAAAAGAGAATCTAAACCTGCGCTTAAATAGAGACCAAAAGCCATACTTTGCTCAGGTGTTCTAGGACTCAGTTTGTGTCATCTCATTTAAAAAGCTTCCGCAGGCATTCCTAGATAGGGTCAGGCACTTCCTCCATTGTTACCCTCCCAGAGTACTTCAAACTCTCTGTAATTGCAGCATGTGATACACCGTGTGACATTTATTTATTTACACAACTGCTTCTTAATAACAGAATGTAAACTCCTTTAGGGAAAGAGATGTTGTTGTATCTGCATCACCCTAGTGCTTTGCAGCAAGCAGTGTTTATAATGATGCTCGGCATATTCTTATTACAGGTAAGTCACTTAACTTTTGAGCATTACAGACTGACAGAAATAACTCCTAAGTCTACTTAAAGTCTGTGACAGACCACTGGGATGGCCTAAAACAGACTTTATGTAAGGCAACCATTACACCAGCTAGTTTCCTGGTATCTGAAACAGAATAAGGAACCCTGATTAAGTAAAGAGACTAAAATGATCACATCTACTCCACAATTCCCAGGAGATTTCAAAGCAAGGTCTCTGTAGCAAATATACACCCCTTCCGACAAGGTCCCTATGGGTTGAGTTCCTTTAACAAGGTCTCTTTGCATTTCTAAAAGATGCATAGCTGAGTAATATGGAATTTCCTCAAAAGTGTGGGGTTACATTGTGTGGATGACAGCAGTGGATGCTGATGGCATAAACAGAATTGATGCAATTTCAAAGATGCCACCAGAGAATCTTCAGGAAACTCTTCTTTATTTTCTTTTCTCATCTCTCATTTGGGTTGGAAGTGATAAACTTAAAAACAGGTTAAGCTGCTTCTTAACGCTTTTCCTCTTCTCATTGGTTATAACCTGGTTTTGTCCCCTGTTTACTGAGAACTCTAAGAGACTGGACTGATGTTTAAGTCTTAATTTAATTAAATTTTAAATGGCAATCTGCTTACTCCATCTTCCTTTCAATTTGCATCAATAAGCACCTGCCAAAAGAATATTTAGAAGCATTTTGATGGAAAGTTTGTTTTAGTAATTATCATGTCAACCTCAGCCTTTCTTGTTTTTCTTTTTTTTATAACTTCTCCACCACAATACTTCCTATATGGTAAAGTGTCCTTGATTTTAAGAGTTAATATAAATGTGAAAACGGTTTTTTGGAAGAGGAAGGAAAAAAGAAACATTATTTCCACAGTAAGATACATTTTGATTCAGAAAAGTAAAACTATGGAAAAAATTGTGCATTTATAGCAATACTCAGATTTTTACCTGACATGTTGAAATGACCTCATACCAGAGTTGTCTTTACTTTTTTTTCCAAAATAACTCAGGACATTCTCCAGTCCAGTGAAAGAGTTTCTGGGTCCAGCAGGCTACTGCTCTTCCCTCCATTTAATGATAAAGAGAAAAAAAAATTCTGGTCTTATCGAACTTGAACACTTGTCCCTTGAACATATTTGAGCTATGATTTGAGTTATTCAAGCTTCTCACATTACAATTTAGACTCCCTTGCCTCCCACTAAATCTTACTACTGCTCCTCCCTACACACCCCTACTGCCCAATTTAAGACACTGGGAAAATTCAACCATATATTTCTTTGTTTCTGCCTCTGAAATGCTGAATTCCAATTGCGAAAACCATATTTTGTATTTATTGTCTGCTGCTCCCTCCAGATCCACTCGAGCCATCTCTGTCCTGCGGGAGACTGGCTTCCCTGGATTTGATCGCCCACACTTACTGTCTGCCAAGGAGTATAGCTCCTACTGAAAGGTTCCCCCTAAAACTACAGCTCTGTGAGGTGCTCTCTCCTATCACCCCCTCAGCTGCCCTCCCCTCCCCAACCTGGTTACCTCTAGGATACCTCATCGCCAGGATACTTTGACAATTCTTCTTGATTTCTCTTTACCCTATCAATACATTTGTAAATGAACCTTTGTGAAACTTTCTTCCGTTACTGCATTTGAGTAGTGCATTGTCTTTTTCCTGCCATGACCTTTATAATAATCACCCTTACACACACACACACACACACACACACACACACACACACACAAATTGTTAAGTAGATAAAAAGACACAGTAAGATATCCTATCACTTATTTTTAGTATTTAATCTTTTCCATGTTTTCATGCTAATCAGGTCTTACTTTTATTAAAAAAAAAAGCTCACTATGCACAATGAAATGATAGGGTCATGTGATTCGACACTAGCTTTGTTCAAGGTGCAACTAGCCAACATCTTTCTCATCCCTAGTTAATTCGCTAGCCTGTCCACATCTGATATTTTGTAATCTTCCTTGCGTGTGCAAACCACCCTATGCTCACTTTTTTCCACTGATGGAGTTTTGGTTTCAGGGAAGAAAAGCAAGTACAACTGATGTGAAATCCTCCAGTTTCTTTTATTACTTCAGAACTCCATAGCTTCAGTAATATTGTGTATTTTCATGCCTCCAAGAACTCTGAAGCCATTTTTCTCTCCAAGATTTACACCTGCATCTGAACTCTTAAAACCATCTACTCTTCTATTCCATAGGACTTATCTCCATGAATTACCTCTTTGATCTCTTCAATCTTTACTCTAACTCTCTTCACCGGTTTTCTCTTTATCCTCTATAAACATCTTCCATTCTCTGCCTTTATTTTTTAAAGGAAAATGTCTTTTCCCTGTGCTGCTTATCATTCAACCTCTTACTGTTTTTTCCACTCCTTGTTCTCTATTTTTACTTATTCTCTCCTCTGAAATTGTACTTTCAAAGGTCATCAACGTCTTTATATTTATCAAATACCAATGGCTTAACCCTTACCTGTGGCATCTGGAAGTTCTGAGAATGTTGGTTTTTTCCTGAATTCTATTTTTCCGTGGCTTCAGTAACACTCCAGGCACCTTGTGCTTTTAAAGTCCCTATACAGATTCCCTCATGGGCTCCTTCCTTGGCCCTTCTTCTTAACATCCCATTTGTTTTAAGCTTTTTTGGTATGTTCTCAACCTTCTTTTCTCCTGATTTTACACATTTTTGGAACTTAAACAATATTTTTCAGTTAATTGCCACAAATTATATTTTTATTTCCCTTTCTAGCTACAAAGACAAACTCTCAACTATTTCTCAGTGTTTCAATACAGGAAACATGAAATTTGGATGAAACATGAAATTTGGATGTTGTTTTGATGGACAGCTTCATCTTAGGGCTTTCTTTGAGGTAGCTTCCACAGCAGACCATTAAACAGACTTACTTTCTTTCTTTCTTTCTTTCTCTCTCTCTCTCTCTCTCTCTCTCTCTCTTTACTTTCTTTCTTATGAAAGAGAGAGAGGGCACAAGTGACTGAGGGGCAGAGAGAATGAGAGAGAGGGAGAGGGAGAGAGAAAGGAGAGAGAAAGAGAAGCAGGGCTCACCCAAACCTGGGCTCGAGTTCACCCATGTGGGACTCGAACTCATGAAGTGTGAAATCATGAGCTGAGCCGAAGTCAGATGCTTAATGACTTAGCCACCCATGCTCCTGACCATTAAACTTTATTAAGCTAAGTCTGCAACAAATATCCTTGCCGATTCTTCATTCCTGACCTTAATACTAACCCCAAACTCCTCTCCATATTTGAGGCCATTCTAAAATCTCAATCCGAGGCTCTTCCAAAATCATACATCTCATACAATCCCCTTCTTACATATACTCAGATGTTCTCCTTTTCTTCAGCATGAACTCTAAATTTCATAGTATGGTATCCAAATCAGGTCTATGTCACATGGCCTATTTTTTAAATTTACTTTTTGTACCTTGTTATTCAACAATGGTGAACTATTTACTAGTTTCTGAATACATCATGCACTTCGATGCTTTCTTTTTATGGTGTCCCCCAGAATGCTCTTTTTTTCCATCTGTGTAACTGAAATTCTACTCATTTCTAAAGTGCAATTTAAATCATAGTAGGGAGTATTAAATGCTCTCTTTTTCATACTACCATAACATATTGTTTTGTAACCATATTTACTACATATGTATTGGTGGTTGTCCTTCATTAAATCATGAGCCATGATTTCTTCACACTTTTTTTTTTTAGTTAGTTATTTTTGAGAGAGAGAGAGCAAGTGGGGGAAGGGCAGAGAGAGAGGGAGAGAATCCCAAGCAGGCTCTGCACTGTCAGCACAGAGCCTGACGTGGGGCTCGAACTCACAAACTGTGCAATCCTGACCTGAGCCGAAACCAAGAGTTGGACCCTTAACTGAGCCACCCAGCTGCCCCTGCTTCCTTCACACTTTAATGAAAAATGAAAACATAATTTTGGGGTCATAGTATAGCCAGGTTCTAAAATGGATGTGGGAAAAGGGGGGAAACAAAACTAATACATGCCTAGGACTAAAATGTTATTAATGTACTTCAAATAAAGAATGATCTTTTTAAAGGTATAATTGTGCCAATAGATAGTCATTTGGAGATCTTTCACCCTCTATTTTAAATAATTACTCAAGAGCTTTTAATTGAGTGTATCTCTTAGACATATTTTTCTAGTAAGACTATTTACCCTTTCAATTTGCTTAGCAAACTACTTCCCATAAAATACAAATGTAAATTTCAGAAGTGTGTCTCTCTCTATTACACAAAGTTCTAAATTAAAAGTGTCTAGATAAATGAGGATTTATTACAATCCAATACATTTTCTTCTTTTTTATGGCACTGAAGTCCTTCTAAGGTCTTCATAACCATTAATTACTTTTATGCTTAAGATATTGCTATGAGCTAGGGAGAAGAGAAATATTATTTCCCCCTGGTTTAAGTAGAAACAAAGAAAGGGACAGATAGATGGTTTGGAGTAATTTGTTAAGACCCCTCATGAGATAGAGACAAGTCATGAACACGGTGTTTTAACCTGGGTCACTGTGCTTTGCCCTAGAATGGCTACTTTCACGTGCTCCCACTCCACCAAACAGATTCCAAAATATTCCAACTCCATCATGAATTTTACCGATTTTTGCCTATATCTTCAAAAAGAAAATTGAACCGTGGCAGAAAACTGCTGAACTCATGTGGTTTTCGGGTTATATGAGGATCATTTTCCCCAGGTGGTACATTTCTACAAAATAGGCTCCCCTATATTTATTTCGTCCATAAGTGAAGCATTTTGGTTTTCCAGGTTTGCCTTTTACTTAAAATGAAAGCGTATGTGACCCAAGAAAAGCTAAAACAGCCTAAGTATTCCATACTTAATTGAGGATATTCTTACAGGCCTGAATATCTGTTAATATTAATAGGATTTTAAAACCTGGAAAACCCTGTGCAATAATTTTAATTCCACTCCTCAGCACGGATACACACACACACAGACACACACACACACACATATACATATATATGTATGTATATATACATATGTGTATATATATATACATATATTTTTTTTCTCTCAAGAAATGGAAAGCAGCCCATTCATCACTTTCTATTGTTTAGATTATGTGGAATCTCATTTACTTTGGCTGACTAGACTTTTAAGATAAGAGCTAATCCTTTCAAGTGGATGGTTCAATAGAGTGAGCCAATGGGGACAGCCAAGTGAATTTCAGTACTGTGGGCATGGAAAGGAAATTGCCAAGAAAACATAATCCCCTGTAGATTTTCCTACCTGAAAGGCCAACTTAAGATTTGAAACCCACCCAGTTGGTGGCAAGAAGCCCAGAAAAATGAGGCACCTGACTCCCTTAAGCCAAGAATCTCTGGAATGGGAGAGACAGGTAAGTGATGAAAAAGAGCCTCATTCTAACAGCACAGATGGCCAATGCCATCCCCGCCAAATGGCTCACCAGGTCTGACAAAGGGGGCAGGTGATCAAACAGACTAAGGCTGAAACGACTGTTCTAAATAGTACTGGAAAGTGTGACAGGGATGGGGGAGGCGGAAAGAAGCAGAAATAGTCAATTTATGGAAAAATTATTGTCATCTCCACCTGGCAGCATGTCCTTTCGACATCTGCCTTTGTAGGGCTCCTGGATTTTCTCAGCCCTGGCAAGTGGAGATCAGGTGCTTGGGCAGATGATATACTTAGTTCCTGCTGGGCTGGAGGCTGAGTCGCTGTGCTGTCAGTTCCACCTTGGTGATTGATGGGGTGCTGGCAAAGTCACCACTCCATTGGCCCAAACTTGTTCTCTCCCTCCCCTCAGAGAACCAGTGCGGCAAACAAAAGTGGATGGTATTCAAGAGTTACAAAGGAAGGGGAAAGAAGAGAAACCACTGCAAATGAAGGGGACTGTATGCAACACTGGGCCTCCCCCTTAAAATGTGATTGATATATGTTAGTTCTCTCTGCTTCCCGTTTCAGTCAGACTCTCTCCCTGAGCGAGGTTATATATTCACCTACTTCTTTTTTATAAATACCCCCTTTCATCCCAGTGCTCTTAACATTTCTATGGACAGAAAACATGTCAGTGTAGATCTTTTTTTTCTTTTAATTTTGTTTAATGTTTATTTATTTTTGAGAGAGAGAGAGACAGAGTGCAAGTGGGGGAGGGGCAGAGAGAGAGGAAGACAGAATTTGAAGCAAGTTCCAGGCTCTGAGCTGTCAGCACAGAGCCTGACGAGCTCAACAAACAAACTGCAGAACTGACTGAGCCACCCAGGCGCACCAGCGTAGATCTTCTTAAAAGGTTAATCATGAAATATACCCTCTGTCCTATTTAGTCTAACCCACAAGAGAACTGGGAAATTCCCCAGAGGACTGATCAGTTAAATTTCCTGAGTTTATCTTATGGGACTAGTTAACAAAAGGTTTCCCTGAGAGAGGGTAAAAACAAAACCAAAACCAAAAACAATCCTTCTCCTGAAACCCTACTGTCAAGGAGTCTGGGCACAACATTTCTGAAAGGCCTTTAACCACAGGCAAAACATCCTTAGGAATTCATATGACCTTTGATCCAGGAGTTCATTATCTAGGACTTTTCTCTCTGAGGGTAAGTAGAGATGTGCACAGGAATTTATCAATTAGGAGATTCATTGAAAAATTAGAGGTGACTTAACCTCCAGTAGGATATTTATTACATCAAATATGATATAGTTATATGGCAAGTTTCTAAATAGATTCAACTATTAAAAGTAATATTGTCAACAAATATTAAACTAATACCATTAGCGGTCAGCTTGTTCTAAATTCTGCTGTGATAAGAGCAACAACTTCTTTTATCTTAGTGGATTATAGAAATATAGGTTTGTACACTGCTCACATTGCATGTCCATGGTGGGCTCAATGGGAGATCTGCTCCACTTTTCCTGAGTTTGGAATAAAGCCTGAGGTTGGTTAGATAATGAGCCTCAATCGTATCCAGATGCAGATCTATGGAATCTGTGAATTCCCTTAAGCAGAAAAGAGTCTTCCTTAGATGTAGTTACATTAGGGATCTTGAGATGGGGAGATTATCTTTAGATTATCCAGGGAGAGTCTTAAATGTAATTGTAAATATCCTTTTAAGAGGGAGGTAAGGGAGATTTGATTACTGGCAGGAGAAAAGAAGGCCATATGACAGAAGCAGAGTCAGAGAGAGAAGATGCTTTGCTGATGGTCTTGAAGAAGGAGGAAGGCATCATGAGTAAAGAAATGTAATCTCAGAAGTTGGGAAAGGCAAAGAAATGAGTTCTTTCCTACGGTCTCCAGAGGGAGCACAGCCATGCTGACATCTTCATTTTAGTCATGTAAGACTCATTTTGAAGTTCTGGCCTCCAGAACTGTAAGAGAATAAATTTATGCTGTGGGAAGCCACCAAGCATGTGACGATTTGTTACAGCAGCAATGAAAATCACACAGAGAGGCTAACCCAACGGATACCATCTTGGTCCTTGCCAGTATCATGGCAGAAAGAAAAAGAGCTTTGGTGGGTTATACTCTGGAAATTAAACGTTCTTTCCTAGAAGTAACACAAATCACTTCCACTGAAACTTCACTGGCCAAAGAAAACGTATGGCTCCGCAAAAACCTTAGGGCTTCAGGAACCCTATCCTGTACGTGGAATTAGGAAAACTAGAAATATTTGGTTAGCAGCACTAATTACTATTCATCACATTGAAAATAGGGGTACTATAATAATAAGTGAAAATCAGGTTATAAGTCATGTTACAGGACACCGTGCTATTAATATGGGAAAATAAACCAGAAATGTATACCTATACTCAACATAAAAAAAGAGCCTGGAATGTGTAGAGGCTGCTTTGAGGCAAACAGGTTTGAGCAATGGAATGTAGAAAGGGTCCACAGCTACCGCCTGGTTGAATCCAGACAGGCTGGTTGGGCGACCCACCTCAAAATATCCATAAGCCCCAACTAACCAGGGGGCTACTTGCAACCAGGCCCAGTTACTGAAAAAAGGGAAAATTCCATGTGCGGCCATACCTCTTCACATTCCTGCTCTAAAAACAGCTCCCTGCCATTGCCTCCTTGCAGACAGCCTCTCCCCTGCTGCCCTGCCCACCACTCCTTTGTGGTATATTCAGTAAACTTCTATCTTCTTTGCTCTCCCTCAGGTGAATTCTTTCACTGCCCTTGCTACTGACTTCCACCCACTCACCTCACATTTGGGGACCCTCATCTCATTGGAAGAGACATCCCATTTAGACACCACAGAATGAATACTGTGTTTTTATTGTTTTTCTGGGAAGTTACAGAATAGGCGACTTTTCTTTTTCTCCTTACTTTTAAGTGTCATCAACGAGTATGTATTTTTATAAGAAGCAAGAAAATACACTTTTCCAAGTAGAGGAGCAGGTACACAGTAGTATAATAGGGTACAGACCTAAACTTAATATTTAAAACATAATATTCATTTGTGGATGAAAGTCAGGAGTTGGAGACTGTAACAGATTGAAGGGTATGAGAGTCAATTAAAGCCCAAAAGATGACAAAATTTATCTAAGACACAGTAGTTATATAATACTAGGCTCTGGGCAAAACTTCAGTTTTTTGTTTTTTTTTTTTAATTTAATAGGTGGTAGTTTTTCAACCCCAATGCTAAACCCAATCTTTTGCTTATTTATTAAATTGATAATGTCACATGCTTTTTCATTTCTCTTCTTACCCCACAATTTCAATGATGATTTCTGGAATAATGGAATCTTAAAATATAGCTATTTAATTAACTTTTACTCCTCTTTATAAGGGAGATGCCAGATTCTAATAACCTGTTTGTGTCTTGGTAAAAACACACCATCTTTTCGCTTATGCATCCCAAGCACTGACCTATATGCCTCAGTGGTATCTTTCAAATAATGCCAGAAATTTCAATCGAAAGAACAAAACGGTGTATATATACATGTGTATATATATTTCTTATAAATCACAATACCATATATAGTGACATATCTGAAGTCACTATTTTGTTCTTTATACATATACACATCAGTTCCTAAAATCGCTTCAGATCCATCAAAGTAACATGGGTATACTGTTATTCCTAACAAGCTCTTTCCACTACAACCAGATTTATGTTAATGAAGGTGTCTTCTGCAAAGCACCTAAGAATGAGGACTGGTTGCTGGCCAAACCAACCATGAATGGGAGGTTGGAACTTCCAGTCCCACCTTCTGATTCAGAGGATGGGAGAGGGGCTGGAGGTCCAATCAGTTACCAATGGCAAATTATTTAATCAATCATGCTTACATAAGGAAGCCTCCATAGAAAAACAAAAGGAGGGTTTTCAGGGAGTTTCCACATTGGGGAGCCAGTGCCTGGACCCAAGCTCCACAAGGACAGAAGCCCCTTTGTTCAGGACCAGACCATATGTATCTCCATGTGGCTGTGGATTTGTGTTCTTTAATATCCTCTGTAATAAACTGGTCATCTATGGTCCCTGTAGCCATTTAATTGAACCTAGGGAGGAGGTCAAGGGAATCTCCATGTTGTAGCTGGTTAGTCAGAAGCCCAAGTAACCACCTGAGCTTGAGACTAGCCTCTGTCGTGGAGCGTAGTCTTCTGGGATAGGGCCCTTTAAGCCCTTTACCTGTGGAATGAGATCCTACCTTTGGTTAGATAGTGTCAGAATTGAGTTCAATTCTAGAATGCACTGCTTGTTGTTGAGCACAAACCCCGTCCCCCCCGCCCCCCCCCCAACAATTAGAATTGAGTCCAGGAACCTAACTTAGTATTATTCTTGGGAATTTAGACGTATTAATTTACTAGGGCACTAGGGCTGCCACAACAAAGTACACAGACGGGGTGGCTTGAGCAACAGAAAAATATTTTCTCACAATTCCGGAGGATAGAAGTCCCAGATCCAGGTATTGGCAGGGTTGGTTTCCCCTAAGGCCCCTCTTCTTGGTCTCTCTTATTTCTATGTCTTCACATGGTCTTCCCTCTGTGTGTATCTATGTCTTAATCTTCTCTTTTTACAAGGACTCTGGTCCTATTGGATTAGTGCCCATTCTAATAGTCTCATTTTAATGTAATAATCTCTTTAAAGATCCTATCTCCAAATAGAGTCAAATTCTGAGGTATTGAGGGTTAGGACTTTAACATATATACACTCTGGGGGATACAAGTGAGCCCATAACATCAGGTTTTTGAGGAACAATTTACTGACATACAAGAAGCCTCCTTTTTTTTTTTTTTTTTTTTTTGAAATTGATGGAAATGTTACGTCTAAGAGAGAAACTGCTGTCCAGCAGAATTAAGTATTATTTGGCCTAGCCTTTAAATTCATCCCTGGAGACCAAAATCTTCTTGGAAGAACAGACATACATGCATATTTACATTTATAAACACGTTCTGCAGGCCTCTTCTTTCTGTAAGGGATCTGCATGTAAGCACATTGATCTTCTGGGTGCCTCTAACAGAACATTTGTAGAAGGCAGAAGCTTCCAGGAGAATGGCAATTTACCTCATTCCCTGCTGTAACACACAGCAGGTGTTAATTACTTTGTTATTTCAATTGATCAAAATGCCCCTAATGCCACAATGACTCTGGGCACACTTACCAGTGCTATTTCTCCCCCCATGTATTTAAAAAGCCTGCCTCGAGTGTCTATTTGTTCAGCCAACATTCTGTGTTCCAAATTGCTACTGGCTCATTCTTACCAGAATATGAAATGAATTCTCAAAGTTGACCCTCAGACATGGATCTCTGACACTAACTGCGGTGAGAATATAAGGAGGAGCTAATGTTTATTTTATCACAGGACAAAAATCCTATCATCTGAGTCCCTGAAACTTGCCCCCATACAAATGTGGGCCATTTTGCCATTCCTGGGAAAAGCTCTAATTTCCTAAATAGTGTGTGCATGTGTGTGTGTTGTGTTCAAATGCTCATTACCAAATACAGCTAAGTTGGGGCCCCTTGAGCTTTTTGTGATTTAAATGCACAAACACTGGGTCATGGAGCCAGCCACTCAGTATAATGGGGGAAGCTGTTGCTGCTGCTGCTTTTATCCACTAAACAGAATGTTTCTGGTTTGATATTTTATCCACTTTAATCTTAGGAAAGATCAAAAGAAACTATGAACATTCTGTTCAAGTCCTTTGAATATAAACCAATTAAATTTCAAGTAAAAAAAATGAATGAGGAAGGTCATCCTGGAAGTAGGGAGTCTACCTTTGCACAGTCTTCTACCTGACTCTGTGACACCTAGCAAATCCTGATGTCACTCAGAGGCTCGCTTGTCTCATCTGTCCAATGGCAATCAGATACCACCTGATATCTACATAATGCTTTAGAGTTTAGAAAACACAGTGAACATTTGATGCTTACAGCTAATCAGCACCAGAGACAGGAAAGGTTGATTAGGACTATCATTTACCATTTGAAGATCCTGAGCATCATATAAATGACTTGTTCATGGCCACACAGCCAATGAGTATGGAAACAGCACTCATTTTCTAAAGGCAGAGGGGTAAACAAACAAACAAAAAACAAAAACAAAACAAAACAAAACAAAACACATGTGCTTTTACTATCTCCTCCTGCTGCATAATCTACGGTTTTATTAAAAAAAAAATAAAGCCAACTTTTTGGAAAGTTTGCAATAACCCAGCAAAAATACTAAAGCCAAATACCATTTACTCATACTAAAGAGATCCAAGGAGAACATAAATAATTTATATCTCCAGACAATACAAATCCTATTTTGCTTCTACATAATTTCATTTGAACAACAAAATAATATGTGTGAAATCATCTGCAGTGTCTAGTTTATATTAGGTACTCAATATATGTTGGCTGAATCTAAAACTATAAAACCTATTTTTTTTCTCATAGGTTTTTTTTTAATTTTTATGGATTTTTTTTGTTCTTGTTGTTTTCCTCCAGAACTGTTCTCCTTTTAGTGTGCTCTATGAATCGTGCCTGAGGATATATCAGATGTCGGGAATGGAAATCGTTTTTGGTGGAACCCATTTTCAGGATTAGGGCAACAAATAGCTTCCAGAGCTATGTCTGGAACATTCTCCACTTCTAAGAAATCTTACTGAAAACCTAGAGATTAATCTCAGGTTCAGAATGACTAAGTACTATATGGATGGTAGCCTTAGATGAATTATCTTACCAAGTCTCATTGCTTTTGGCTTCTTAATATATTAGGTTGTATTACTGTATATATTGCTTTATAAGCATTCCTAAGCAGGTTTATGTGCTTTTTTATAAACAATTTTAAGGTAGGATCGATTAATTCCTAGGTTTTTCTTTTTTCCCCACTAAAGCATGTGACAAAGGGAAGTGCAGCAGGGAATATAAAGAAAGTGGGCTGTGAGTACCACATCCTCAAATTATCAGGGATGCGACCACAGCAATTCATATAGCCATGAACTTCTGATTCCTCATCAAAAAATGGGATGTTGACTAAAAGAATTCACAGGATTTTTACTTCTTTGTAATCTAATCATTTGTAATCTAATGAGTCGCAGCAGATGAAAGAGATCTATATGGTACAAGAACTACACAAATGTAAGTTCCTATGTGAAAAAAAACCTTAAATATTTCAGCCTGAAAACTGTGTGTTTTGGGAGGGGGGGGACTCAAATATGTCATATTCCAAAGCATCCTTTGAAGTCTGGTGTGTCCATAAAACTGAGTTATGACCAACGGGATGGGCCAAAAGGACACAGAGTACCTTCAGGTCTAACTGATAAGAAATATCCCATACACGTCTCTCTGTCTCCATGTCAGCTCTGTATTGAAAAAATGGTAGAGCCTTCAATAGGTTGGGTACCTGAATAACTTCATGGAACAGAGTCCTCATCCTCTCCTGCTACCAACTGACTTTATATAAGTGGGAATTAAATCTCTACTGTGTTAATGCATTGATAATTTTTAGTTTATTTGGATCAGGAGCTATCATAGCCCTAGCCAATAAAGCATTATCATTACCTGTTAGCCAATATTATTTTATTCTAATATTTGCGGTTATCTTCAGCTTTTCTGTGTTGGCAGCACACCTTCAAATGGTAGAACTTTTAGTGGCACACTTGAAAGAATTAAATTCTGAGTCTGTGAAACCCAAGGAACACACACAGGGAGTCCGATGTGGGACTGGCAGCTTCGGCAGTGTTGGTGACTTCAAGGCATGGACCACAAACTCCAGCAGAGGTGATCAGCAAGGCTCTGCTAATTCATTCCATACCACACTGATCAAAAGATTATCTCTAGCATCCTCTCAGCTCTGCCAAGCGGTTTTAGTTTGCGATTGCTTTCATATTTTCTTTGAGCCTCTATCTTTTATCTTTTATCATATTTCTGTGCCTGTTTCTTTTATCTTGAACACTTAACTTATGGCTCCTAATTCATGTTTATCATTCTACGGTTCCTTGTATGGAACCAGAACAAACTAGGAGTTCAACAAAGGGTGATCTGTTATCTTCTGATGTGAATATAACAAGGATTGCCACGCCTTGACACCCGAGTAAAGGTTTCCAAAGCACATTTGTGTACCTAACCCACCATCACTGTGAAACTTAGAGGGGCAAGATTCCCACGCACAGATGGGGGAACATAAGCTAAGAGAGATCAATTACATTTTTATGTTTCCATGACTAACAAGAGGGAGGTCTGAAACCAGTGCTACTCTTTCCTAATTTTTCCATCTTGTCTTCATTCTACTGAATCACACACAATAACGACCACATTCATGGTGTTCTGGTGATGACACAGATAGTCTTTATCCTAAAGAGGCCACAGTCCTATTGGTGCCCTACAAAATATCGTTACAAATAGGAATGTTCAATAATAAGTGAAAACTATGGCTTTTGCCCATAATGGCCAATTTCGAACACTTTTTGAATGAGAACTACTTCTGAATAAACCAGATTTTCTGGAGTAACTGTGATAGTTCGCCATAATGGGTAGGGATATTGTAGTTGCTTGAATCAGTCATAACTTTTTAACCCAGATGTTTACATGAGGCTTCATATATGTGTAGAAAGGCTGTTGGAATCTGTTCCAAACTGAGAAGATTAAGATGGAAGGGGGTCCTAATTGAGAGAACTCCGAGTACTGAAGAGATTACAGGAATATCATAAAAGGCTTGGCAGAGAATGCTAGCTAGCTAGCCAAAACATGTTGACTCTCCTTTGGGCTTAACACTAAACTCTATCTCCTAAGTCTGTCATATAGTTAGATGTGATCATATGAATTAGGACCCTCAAAGGAGATGTAAGCAAGGATAGCATGTGCCACTTCCAGATCTGATCCATAAAAATCCGCTGATTGTAGACCACCATGAGTTTTTCTCATAGGAGTAGCCACAAGCTGTAAGGAGCTCGGATCCCTGTAGAATCACATGGAAGAGAACAATTATGCCAACCTGATTACTTCTATGTGTGGATTTCTTTGTTACTTAACCCTAGCTTATCCAAACTACTACAAGTAGTCAATAGAAGTCTGTAGAGTAGAAATGAAGATAGGAAACAAACAAACAAACAAACAAACAAAATACTGAGGTCCTTCTGAAATACCTTGTCCTTCTTTATGAGTAAGCCATAGAAATAATAATTTTCAAAAGGAAATTGGTTGATAAAAATACAGCATCATTTCAGGAAATTCCTGTTACTCATTTATTTGAAGGATGAAATGTTACCATTTATCATCTAGGCGGCTGATCTTAAAGACAAAAGAAGAAAGAGATTGAAGTTTTATTTCCTTCCTAAACATCTCAACATTTGGTCTAAATAAAACTACAATGAAGTGCACCAGGCCTCTCCAAAAGTAATGATCATGACCTATCATGACTAATTCGGGAGATTAAGAATGATTTATCATGTTTCTAAAAGGAGTAGACTCAGTTAAAATTTGAATTTGATAACACTGAATATCATATCTACCATAACTACTTTGTTTTGTGAAGATTCTAGCTAACTAGCTACCACCTGCTATGGGCTCTGAAATGAGCTGTATGGCTTGGGGTAAACTGTGTAACCTCCCAGTTCTTTATCTGTTGTGAGATTGAGTTTGTGCAGGAAGGCACCATGGATGTGCACCACGCAGATCTCCCACTGCAGGGAGCATATTGACTGAGAGCCATAGGTGCCGAATTCCCGGATTCACCCCTGTGTTCAGCAAAGGTACTAATGCAAACCCAATGCCTATAAGATGAGGAACAGCTTTAATGCACAACTTTGGCTTCAGAATTCCTCTCAGAGTTCCTGGCTGGGTCCTCCTTAGGATAGCCTTAGAGTTTGAGACTCTGCTACACAATCTCCTGTATCACTTAATAAAGGTTCTCCCTGTTTTCTTTGACTCCCTCCCCTTTATCCTTCCTAGCTGTTTCCTCAATAAATCTCTTGCATGTCTAATCCCATCTTGGAGGGCCTACACATGAAGAGCTCAGCACAGAGTAAGTGCTTGATTCATATTGGCTATTATTATTCATAGTCTTTATATTCTTAAAATTGGAGATTCCAGAAACACAATGGTAAAGTGGTAAACTTGGCAGTAGGGAGGATTCAGAATATACATTCAAAATTAGGAGAAAACATGTACAGCCTTTAGCAAATCACTTATCATAGGGAATACTGTCACTTAAAAACACTACGAAATACACACAACAACAGCAACGACAGAACATATAAGGGATGATTTATAATCCACAGTTGGGATTAAATTTTTTAAATTTGCTTATGTAAATTTAAAATCCTGATTTTAGAGACGTGGTGAAAAAATGTTAGAAGATTAAAAGAACAAGAAGTCTGGCTTATCACATATTGAACATTTGAATTTTAGAAAATGTATACAACTCAGCTCTTTCCCATAATTTTCATAGGTTCTGAGATAAAAAGAGACAAGATGAAAATGGTGTGAACGAACAACTATATTTTTTGGATAAACAGAGGAAGTAGAGCATGATTTTCCATTTGCAAATTCTTAATAGCAGGCAATACGTCTTGCATTTACTGAATGGTGACCCTGGGCACCGTCGAAAGCCATGTGATTTGGGGGAAAAGTCAAAGAATGCAGGGTGATGGTCTCTGTCATTGGGCTATTTAAGGCTTAACTGAATCTACATATGTGAATATTTTATTAATGAATGGTAGTAAGTGTAACCCATGTACAGAAGTGCTATAAAAACCTGGATAACAAGACTAGCTCAACAGTAAGAACAATAATGGTGATTAGTACCATTTCTTGAATATTTGCCACGTGTCAAACATTTTACACAAGGCATTCCATTAAATCCTCTCTACAATACTACGCAGTCTTCTCTGTTCTATGGGTCGGATATCTGAGACATACACCAAATGAAAAACCTAGGCCAGGGTCTTGGTTCTTAACCCCTGGGAGTCCACAGTGCATGCAGCCTGTATTCCAGTAAAAATGACTAGTCAGAAAAGACAGTTTTAAGGGAGACAAGTTTTGAACAGTTTGCCCATGTTGTAGCTTTCACAGAAGGCAACAGAGAAGCAGTATTCCACGTATGGACTAGAGCAGCAAGAACAGAGACACACAATGGAAAGACAGCAAACCTTGTGTACAAGACAGGAAGATCGCCCGACCTATCAGTATTAGAAACTTTGCTGGGGGATGTAGGGGAAGGGATGAGGCAGAGGACGCCAGAGGGAAGGAGATCGTTGATATGCAGCCTGAAATGCAGACAAGGCAGATCTGACCCCTGATGTGGAAGGAACCCTGTTTTGGCAGTTGTGAGTCCTGGTGTGGTTGATTTCCCGGGCCTGGAATCAGGGTACAAGGGCCGGGGTTAGGGGAAAATTCTGGAAACGGAAAGCATGCGGGAAGTCAGGAAAGACAAAAACAAAACCAGAAACAACAGAGGAAGCATTAGGCATAGCTGGGCGACGTCATGTAAAACACGCATGAGGAAAGAAGTCAGCACCCGTCCACAGCCATGCGCTGGTTCCGTGCCAAACAGGGGCATTACACTACCAGGGCCATCAGGAAAGGTTGCCTATGACTGAGGCGGTAAGTACAGCCCTCCACAGTCCTGCTTTCCACCTTTGTCAAAGATTTGGGGTGGTTTGTCTACAGCCTTGCCTGGGAACAGGAGGCTGCACTGGACAGTCTCACAGGACCCCATTCGGGTGTGGCACTGCAGGCCCCGGGGAGGACAGCATGAAAGGGGCCTCTGTTCCAGTCAGAGCTGACCAGAGGGCAACAATCGGGCATCTGTGAAGCCCTGCCAGAGGAGTTTTGCAATCGCTCCCCACCTCATCTTTTCCCAGAGCAACAGCTAATCCCCCGTGAAAAACGCTGGAGTGGCAGCTACCTTCTCCCTGGGCATCGTTGCTTTTTCCTGCCGCTCCGGTCGGCCCAGCACTGGCAGCGAGCAGTCGGCGGTGCGGCCACACCACAAGGCTGGCTAATCAGTGCTATTATGCTGTAGAAAGCTTCACTGATGTGCCTCTTAAAATTTTACCACTGACACACCTACCATCTGACACCGTACAATTAGCCCTGAGCTCTTGGAGCCCACGGTAGCGGGAATATTACCACATCAGAGGAATGATTATTGGAGATTCAGAGCAGCTGTGTACATGCAGAGTTCCTATGCCCTTCTAGGGCAAAGGACTGAGGCGGTTATTCTTTATATTGTGGCAAAGTGTTAATTTTCCAGAGCATTTTCTTTAAGAAAACCACTGTGCTGCATTGTCATCTGATCCATTACCATCAACCCTACTGGGAAATGTTACTCCTTCTCTCGACTGAGAAAGCAGTGCCTTGCTGAGTATTTCCTTACGTGTTTGACCGGAAAAGAATATCTGTTTGGGGAGCTCCGTGGCATTTCAGTCCACCCGAGAATCCGTAACATCTCCATGGTTTTACATTCTCTTATGTCCCATCCCCAGTCCAGATTCCCACGCCCCTCTCTGCCCCCCACTCTCCACCACACATAGGCACGCCCCCCCCCCCCCCCCAGACACACACCCACTCACACACAGACCAGCAGACATGGAGACATGTACAGACAGACACACAGACACGCATGCACACACTCATGCCCACAGAAGTCCGACTCAAGTCTAATAGGAAAATAGGAGAGAGGGGGCAAGGTAGACTTCCAGAGAAAAATGATGGCTTTAAGATTTCTCAAGCACGCAAAGCAGGCCAGGAAATGGATCTAAGTACAATGAATGGTATTCTAATATTTAAAAAAGTGACGCTGAGGATATACCACATACAAATGTACTTTGGAACAATGAAGACAAGAGCATTAACACTCGATTCTTAGGATATTCAGATATACATAATTATGAGGGGCACGGAGGACAGCCAGTGGTCAGGGAAGCTGGGACCAGGGCTGTTTTGAGCTGTGAACTAAACCATTGTGCTTCCTCTAGCGTGATGTTCTGAGGAGGAGGAGAAATGTGTTCAGGGAGCCCTATTTACACACCACCTATTCTGGGAAGCAATGCAAATTCACTGGCGAGGGCAGGGGATTAAAGGCTTTAGGATAACGTAAGATACTCCCGCTGGTGCTGGTTTTCTAACCAGGGAATAAGAAACTCTCCACCTTTCTTCAAATCTGTTTTTATCCATCTGTAGTCCCAGGAACTAAGACCACTCTCCTGATGCAACTAAAAGAAAAAAAAAAAAAAAAAGAAAACAAAAGAAAACAAACAAACAAAAAAAACCAACAAAAAACCCCCTGAACCTTAGATACCAAAACATTCAATGGCTGTTCTTGCTACTTGTTTTGGAGGTAGCTGGGTTCCCTACTTTTTGTACTGAAACCTGGGCCATCTCTTGGGAAGTGCCAAGAGAAAACAGATTTTGCTGAATTTCTAGCCAGAACTTTTAGGAATTAAAATGTCTCAGTATGCCAGTACGTGTACTATTTCTATTCGCGTTTTGAATCTGATTTAACTAAGAAAATGGAATTTAGAATTCTGGCAAAAAGGAAAAGAAAAAGAAAAAGAAAAAGAAAAAGAAAAAGAAAAAGAAAAAAGAGAGAAAGAGAAAAAGTAAGAGAAAAAGGAAAAGAAAAAGACATCTTTACCATGAAATACTTCAAAGACTTTCCAAATACTTACCTATTTATTTGGGAGGTGGTGGCTACTAGTCAGGGAACAGGCCTGCTAAATATTTCAAATTACAGAAATGTCTGAAATAGACTTGTTCCCTACATGAGTGCTGCTTCGGAAGTCAGACCCGTGGCTTACATTTATGTACCAGAGTATCTTTCAGCACAGAATACTTCTTTTCCTTTTATTATGCCACAGATTCCCTCAATGTACAGGTAAACAAGCTTAAAGAAAATAATTGAATGCAAAGACCTGAAATCAATGTCAGCATATCTTCTAATGAACTATAACCACAGCGAACTGGTACCCCGATGAGACCACCTGCTCCAGGCAGACAGATGGTGGCCCTATGGGGGTCATGGCTCCCCTTGTAAAGAAAGCTGGAGTCACATACGTGCACCGTTTTGGCAGGAAGAAAAAGACCGAGGCATCGACACTTCACAGGAGACAGTAGTGACTTTGTTAAAGAAATGTCAGCACTCGCAGCTCCCCGACTCCCTCTACTTCCTCTCATTTTACTGGGTTGGGCAGCCACATCCTTCCCAAAGCACACTGCACTAAGAAGAATAGGGTGAGGAATTAGCATTCTCAGAGGCTCGGCAATCATGCAGATGGAATAAGCTGAATATGTTGAGTAACAAAAATAAAACACAGGGCAGAGCTTCTATTTGGATTCACACTCTCTTAATCGCAGCCATACAGCAGTGTTAGCTCTGGGAGGATTGAAGACAGTACTAAAGAAGGGCACAGAGAAGTGACACTGAGTAAGAGGTCGGAGGTGGCAGAAAGGGGCACATCGGATAGGAATTCTATTTTTAGAACAGCGTATGTATGTATGAGCTATGCTACGAGGAGATCCTTAGGGAGATACACTTAAGAAAGAAAATTTGTAATTTTAGTTGATTAAAAGTATTCTCTGCCTTCTAGTAAACAAATTAACAAAATTCACATTAAAATGTTAACTACAGAAGGTTGCAAAGTAGATTACCTCTTTGTTCTATATAAAGTGTGGCTTTATTTTTATATTAATATCTGTGTTTTAAAGACTTTAAAATACCTTTACATTTGTTCTGGAAGGTATGTTTTCCATTGTTAGAAAAAAACTTTAATTGAATTTATTATATGAACAATAGACAGATACATTCATTCAATCAATCAATCAATCAATCATCTCTCCAGTATCTTGCAGTCCAGGCCATTTAGAGGAGGAAGAATAACTACCACTACCCCACCCCTCCAGGTTGAGAAATCTTGCAAGAGGCTATAGATACAAAACAAAAAATATGGTTCCTAACTCCAAACAATGAACAAGTCTAGCAGGAAAAAAATATGCCAAGTGGAATCATTTATTGATGTACCACCACTCAGTCTTGTCATTTAATGTGTGATAATCAGCTTAGAGCACAGCTCTTCTCTTTCCTGAGCTCAGCCTGGAGCTGTGCTCCCAGAGCTTTGGTGTGACAGGGAGGGTATGTGCCAGACAGCTGGGTGGCAGAGGCCCCCCTTATGAAATTAACTGTGCTGGTCTGGCTGGTTCCATCTGGTGCCCGTGGCCTCTGCTGCAGGAACTGTCTCCAGGTAGGGGGGATGTGTCTGATTCTGGGGACCAGCTGTTCTCTGTCACTTTGCATCCCCATGGCTGAGGAACTCCTCCTTAGAGAAGCAGCCATTACCTCCCTTTAGCCCTACCAGCAGCTGATATCCCCGGTCTGTTGTCTAGGTTTGGGTTTGCCATGTTTTGGCAGAGTAATAATATGAACATCCCTATGGTTCATACTCATCTGTACCTCTGGGCTCCCCTGTGTGGAGACATAGGAACCTATAAGGCTGTCATGTTCACAGAGTACTGGAATAGAGTGAGGAGTATCCCCATGCCCTTCCCAGATCTAAAATGTCATAGTTCCTTCAAGCCCTGTGTCATGGGATGCTAATGTAGATCTCCTTCATTCAGAAGGCTGTGGATCAGAAAAGGATCACTTGTATATGTACAAGTATACTCCCCAATTTCAGCACACATGTCAATCACTGAAGAGGGACAAACAACCTACTCCTGGAATCCTTGAACACTCTCTTCGACTAATCCCTGCTCGGGAAGCAGTACCAAGGTGAGCCAGAAGGTTCTATAGTTCAGCAAGCACTCATCCAAAGGAAAAGCTCTCAATCTCTCTCTATTGATCTATAATAATCAGAAACCCCCACTGAGGATGATTCTAACATTCACTGTTTAAATAACAGGATATCCAGGGGCCAGTAGACTCAAAATATCATCAAGCAACTCAACATCTTTTATCATTTGTTTTTCTTACATGTTTTATTTTTGTCTTTATGACTATTGCCTCATGGTTGAAAGACTCAGGATGAGGCACTGTGTTCTCACATAATAGCATCCATTTGAAACCATCTGCAAGAGAAGGGGACCAGAGGGCCTTCTCATGGGGTGTTCACTTTTGTCAAGGAGGCCCCTGAGTCCCATAGAGGACCTACAGCCACATGACTAAGTCACATGACCACATCTAGACCAATACCTGGCAACGGGGAAGGAAATGACAAACCAGCCTAGAACCATCATGATTCATACTCAGGAGATGAGTACATTACCAAAACACTTAAGTAAAACCAGAGTAGGAAGTTTTTATATAGAAAAATGGGCGGAGTATGTTGGGAAAGCACCAGAAGAGATGTCAGCCACATTTTCTTCTTCTTGGTATGCCAGAACGTCACAAGGAATCTTCTTGGACTTCCCTGAACTTGGCTTCAGGGAGGGAAAAGGGAGTATCCAAAAGGAAAGAAAACATTTTTATGTGCTATAATAATTCTACTTACTTCCCCTGCCCCCTCTCTTCTCAGGGTTCTTCTTTTGTTGGCTGGGAAGTTAGGTAGTTTGGTTATGGAGCTGCCCTACAACTGTAGCAACAACTGTGGTGAAATGCCTAATCCTGAATGATAACAAATCCTTGGAGGCCCTCTCAATTTTAAATGCAGGGCATCTTGGTCCTTATAGTGTTTTAGCAGACATTTTCTGCACAGTGAAAAGTTCTGACAGAATATCCTGTTAGACTTGAAAATCCTATGAAAAATGTTAATTGCTTCGTGGAAACACTTATGAAGTTGAGGGTAGCACAAACAAATACTGCAGACAAATTCTGAGATGGAATGCTACAGATCGTGACTAAATAGTTCAGGACTAAACTTCATTTCCCAATAAAATGACCCAAAACTTCTTGGAGAAAAGGATGATTCTAGGGCTAGGGAAGGAAATACACAAGACGAGCCTGTAGGGTCTGGTCAGGCCAGAAAATCCAAAGAACGGAGGCATGTGAAATGGACACCTTCACCAGTCAAAAAGAGTTCCAAATGACCAAAGATTGGACAATTTGAACAAAAAATTAAATAAAATAGTGTTAGATTATAACCCAAAGTATGAAACAGATATATGTGAGTCCATACTAATATTAATGAAGAATTCTAAATATTTGTAGATATTTCCCCTTCTGGGAGATAGAGTTTAATAAACTCCCTTTCCAGCCTCTTTGAGAATGGGAAAGCTCACTATCAAATAGAGTATGGAAAGGAACAAATAGTAACTTCCCAGGCAGAAACCTTTCTAACACTACCTTGACCAAGTCACCCAGGTCAACTAGGTAATCCAGATATGTATGATGTCATGAGAGAGACACTTCATCTCTGTAATGTTCTTTCCCCCAAACCTATAACTCCAGTGTAATCATGAGGGAAACATGAGATAAACCCAGGTTGAGGGACAGTCTACAAAATACTTGACCAGTAATCAAAACCTTCAAGGTCAAGGCAAACAAGTAAAGACTGAAAAACTATAATAGTCCAGAAATGACGAGGGAGATAGGATGGTGCTGTGGTACAAGGTAGTATCCTGGATTGAATCCTGGAATAGAAGAAGACCTTAGGTAATAACTAGTACAATCTGAATAAAATCTGGAGTTTCGTTAAGAGTCATGCACCAATATTGGTTTCCTAGTTTTGTTAACTGTACCACCATAATGTGAGATGTTTACCTTGGGGCAAATTGGGTGAGGGTGTCTATGAGAACTTGTACTATCATTGCGACTTTTATGTGAATCTAAGTTTGTTCCAAAATAAAAGTATGTTTAAAAAAATCAAGGAGAGATCGTAACAAAGTTTGGCTCTACAGCAGAGTAACGCCCTTGTCAGAAAAGATTTTATAGGTCATCGATGAGATACCGGAAGAATTTTGATTGGAGGAGCCACATGGTCAGGTTTTTATTCTAGAAATATCAAACTGGAAGCAGCGGGGAGGAAAGGAGAGATAGGGACTGAGAGCAAAAGGCCGGAAGGGTGGAGTGATTAGTCTAAGTACAGAATTTTAACAAGAAGGCTGGGCTAGAGTGTGTGCCTGCACACCTGTGTGAATGTGTTGTGTACCTTCATGGCAGATAGCCTCAGAACAAAGATATTTCTTGTCAAATTGCCGAAAAGGGAAATATACACATTTTATAATAAAAATGAAACAGATCATTGTATCCATTTGGTTGCAGTAGTTCTAATAGGGTACTTTCAGCTGTTTTAATGCTATTTAAAGAAACAGACAAAAGAAAAGCATCCTCTGATTTGAAAATAACATTGCAGATTTGTTATGGGAAAGAAAAAACAACAACAACAACAACAACCACCTAGATTATGGTCCTTTATCAGTTCTTAGCTATGTAATCTTGGCCTAATCACTTCAATAGGACCATTTCTAAGTGGTTTTTCCATTTCTAAAACAAGAAGATTGAAATAGAATGCCTTTGATATCTAAGATACCTATCAGAGATGCTGCACTGAAATTACTACATTTGGAAAATTATTCGATTAGAAGATGATTAATCAGTTTCCTCCCGGGCCTGAGGAGAGAATTAATACTTGTTGAGTGCTTACCAGTCTAAAAATATTTTTTATCATTAATGATTTCTCTTATCCTGTGACGGTAACATTGGTTTAAACCACATAAAATTACTTGATTAACAAGAATTCATTTCAAACTTTGCTGTCTTACAAAACTTCTATGAATTTCAATATGAAGATCCATGACTTCAGCATTTCCAAACAATGAAACTTGTTTTGTAGCTATGAAAGTGTCTGTGGTTTTAAAATAGTTCATGAGAATAATTTTTATGCTTTAGGGCTTCTGAAAAAGAAATCAACCATGAGCATGTTAGACAACCTGATCCACAATGGATGTTCGCTGATCAAAAACAGCCAAAATGTTGAAATTTTATAAGTCTGAATTAAATTTTTTTGATGAAATATTACTATCACAAGTAAGACATTTATTCTTATAAGGCGAAAGTGAAAAATACGGCACATTTAAGAAGAGAAATTTGATATGATTTCACCGGGACAGGACTCCAAATAAATATAAATTATCCATCATTTAATTACACACATTTATTTTTTTTCCTGAGGAAGGCTGAAGCAAACATGTTAATCATAGTGTTTACTGTTCTATGACAACTCTACTTCCTGTTGCTTCCAGTTCCTAAATTATTTCAGGTTAAAGTTTCTTTGACATTAAAAAAAAATCACCTGTTTTGAAATTAAAAAATACACTGAGCTGTATAAACAGTTACCCTTTTAAAATATATACTGTTGAACTGATAAAGCTTGACCGGCAATTTGTATCATATTTACACAATAGAATTCTTCCTCATAATGTGTAGCATGTAAAATCACATCAGAAATCTTACTGTGGATCCTTTAAAATAAAAACTCATTATTAGCCTAGGACAGATAAATACACGTGACTGCAACTGAGTTTAATTATATTTTAGGCTCATAAAGGAGGCCTTCAAAAGCGGCAGAAAGAAAATCTTTGCAAGATTCATATTGCGGTTTTGTAAATAATCTCCACTATCTGAAGAAATTGTTGGAGGGAGGAAGTGCATTGGCCTTGCCTTATAAATTAGGGTTGTAAATCCAACTCTGATCTGTCAGAAACTACTGAAGCTCATTTCTACTCAGGCTTTATTTGGCTCTGTTTCAATTTATGCCATTATTAAATAGCTTCCCCACTTTTAATTTCATGAAATTGAGAATGTTGAAAGCCCACACCCAGCATGAAAGAGGAAAAAAAATGATGTATGATTACAGATATAACTCAGCAGAACACACTAAAATTTACATATGATCTGAAAAGGGAACTTGATGTTGGAATGACTTATTCTGACAGTCAGAAGGAAATGGATGTCTTAATTGGGTCATAACCTCATGCCCCATTTTAAATTAGCATTACATAAATATCTCCATAGTTTCAATTCTGCAATAACGCATTGCTTTTAAGACAGCTTCTGGAGCTTTCTTACTTAATTGCATCTCATTCTTTCTGTTAAACCAACACTTACTTTTCAACTGTTTAGAGAATCTTCCAGGTGTTAATCAAACCGGGGGGGGGGGGGAGGCAGCTGTTGTCTCTGCAAGACCCATCTCTCCGTGTTCCTATGCTATCTCTTAGTCACTGGGACCAGCCTTGACTTTTATTTTTGTATCCATGACCCATACGATGAATGCTATCCCAACAATACCAAGAAAGGAAAGAATAAATGGAACACGATATTAAAGAAGCATTTCAAAGGCATCTAAAAAGCCCAAGCAACAATTTTTCTTTTCCTTTTCTTTTCTTTTTTCTATATAACACCAGAACTCACAGTCCTTGATCTTCCAGCCTGTTATTTCAGACCACTGAGCCATGTTGCCTCTCTGAATAAATGGACAAAGACTTAGAAATGCCTTTGCAGTGTGGGATGACTTTGGAAAATACATTGCATCTAGAACAAAGAAGCAATGGTGCCTTTCTAATTGATCTTGTTACCACCACTCCTTAAATCTGAGGTCCACTGCTTTCATATCATTGAAAGACTACACAAAGATCCACTTCTAATACTGGGAGACCACAAAGATACAGCTGCTTTTAAAAATAAAACCTAAAATTCCTGGTCTGATTTACACACGTAGGCTGAGTGCATGAGAAAGTTTCATTTCAAAATTAATGCATGAGTAATTCAGAAGACTTTCAAATGACTGAGAACACATGTCAGTTGTAAATATGTAAAAAGAAGAAATTGGTATAAAAACAATAGCGCTGGCATATAATTATCTTTAATATATTAAAAGATATTTGACAAATATAGGCAGCTACTCAAGTCTTTCCTCTGACTTTCTGGAAATATTGTTTTCTTTAATAGAATGAAGAATATAAAGAACATTAACAATCAGATACTGCAGCTTTCCTGAGGTGGAAATCAGGAACCCTGTCCTTGGAGTCCACATTTTCCGAAGGGTACGCACTCACCCTTACATATCCATGAACCGTAGGTAAATCAAGGCAACATTCCTTAGTTTGAATTCTCTTAACCTGCGGTACTTGAGATTCTCTACTACCCTAAAAACATTCCTTATCACACATGTTGCCACTAAAATAAAAGTGTTCATAATTGATTTTTTAGGATAGAGGGATCACACTCATTCTATAGAAGCTTTGATACTTCTTACAAACAAATATATACCTCAATTGACTAGATTTCATATTTATTTTCAAATTCTATGATGGTATAAAGTATAATCATGTTATCCTTCAAATGTATACATTGTTACAAATAAGACTGCGATTCACTTTCTTCTGCTTTCTGCATGATAATGGTATTTTAAGTAAATAAAGATATACCCCCTACATAAGAGGCACTTACGTAAACTAGATTTCTGTCAACCAAGTTCACCCCTAAACGTTTTGGCAACATTTGTGGAAAACTTGAGATTTCTTTTTGTGTGTGTGTCTATTTCTGTTCCAAAAACAGAATATCCAGAAATTAGAATATGCTTGGGTAATTTTTAATGTTTATGACAGTGGAGACTGAAAAAAAAAAGATTATTGAGAATTTTTCCTATTAGCAGAACAATGGAAGATTCAGTATACTTTCTCTCTGGGTGTTCCATTTCATGCATGCTCTCTCCTACTTTGACTCAGAATTGAATAACATTTAAGTATGAGACAAAATGGTAAAAATTAGAATCACTCAACTGAGCTTAGTAAAACTTAAAAATTTCATTCATTAGGCCTCCGGAAAAAACGTAAATGGTAATTTTGTTCAAAGTCATTGGTAGACTAAACAAAGCATCACTTCAACTGACTCACGCTTAGAGTAAAATAAAGTGTTAAATATTACATAAATGACAAGCCTATCTGATACCACACTGCCTACTCTACTAGTCTGTGCGGACGCCAAAGACGCGAGACTGGCTCGACGACAGTGGTCATCGTGGTAGTCTGGACTGAGCGTCAGCAACTCTGGCTGGACTTTCTCTGTGGACACACAAGGCTGTGCTTCCCTGAAACCTTGAAGTTAAGTGACTGTGTGACTTGTTTTCACAACGAGACGTGTGGTGTGCACTGGTGACAATTCTCTACCTCTACCTTCTTCCGGGCCAGAGACTGTACATTCACATGTTAAGATGGAGAAGTGATTTGGAGCCACCAAATGATAGGGAGCTAGGGAGACAGAGGCCCTCTGTTCTGGAGGCCAGGCATGAGATGGGAGAGCAAGAGCAAGAAATACATTTTCGCTCTTTTAAGCCACTGACATTTTGAGGCTGTTCCTTAACACAACACGCCTAGCTACTCTGATGGATACATATCCTTTGCCTTAAATAAGTAGCTTAAAAAAT
This sequence comes from Panthera onca, assembly GCF_046562875.1. Classification (NCBI taxonomy): domain Eukaryota; kingdom Metazoa; phylum Chordata; class Mammalia; order Carnivora; family Felidae; genus Panthera; species Panthera onca. Next base: position 9,278,940 of record NC_138345.1, on the reverse strand, counting down.
AGGCTTGGGCCTCTTCTATTCTGCAGATCAAGCAAATCCCTATGATGTCAACCTATAAAGTTAATTGTCAAGGCAAAATGGGACATCTTTCCATCTTCTAGAATATTACCAAAAATTATTCATGAGAATCCTGATACAACAGAGAAATTGATGCCTTTCTGGTTTATAGGGGCCACAAAAAAAATTACCATTATTATGTCACTAATTTACCTTTCTGAGACTTCTCTCAAAATCAAGATTATGGTAATTTCTCTGTTCTCTCTTTCTTTTTAAAAATATATTTTAAGTTTATTTATTTACTTTGAGAGGGGGAGAGAAAGGGGGGAAGACAGAGAGAGAGGGGGAGAAAGAGAGAGAGGGAGAGAGAGAGGAGAAAGGGGGGACAGAGGGGGGGAGGGGGGAGAGAGACAATGAGTAGGGAAGGGGCAGAGAGAGGGAGAGTGGGAGAGAGAGGAGGGGAGAGAGGGGGAGAAAGAGGGAGGGGGGAGAGAGAGAGAGGGAGAGGGAGAATGAGCAGGGGGGGGCAGAAAGAGAGAGGGAGAGGGGGAGGGGGAGAGAGAGGGAGGGGCAGAGAGGGGGAAGAGAGAGAATGAGCAGGGGAGGGGCAGAGAGGGGGAGGGGGATAGAGGGGGAGGGGCAGAGAGGGGGGAGAGAGAGGGAGAATGAGCAGGGGAGGGGGAGAGAGGGAGAGGGGGAGGGGCAGAGAAAGGGAGGGGGGGAGAGGGGGGAGAGAGAGAGAGGGAGAATGAGCAGGGGAGGGGCAGAGAGAGAGAGGGAGAGGGGGAGGGGGAGAGAGGGGGGAGAGAGAGAGAGAGAGAGAGAGAGAGAGAGGGAGAATGAGGAGGGTAGGGGCAGAGAGAGAGAGGGGGAGGGGGGAGAGAGAGGGAGGGGGAGGGGGGGTGAGAGAGAGAGAGGGAGAATGAGTAGGGAAGGGGCAGAGAGAGAGGGAGAGGGGGAGAATGAGCAGGGGAGGGGCAGAGAGAGAGAGGGAGAGGGGGAGGGGGGAGAGAGAGGGAGGGGGAGAGAGGGGAGATGAGAGAGAGAGAGAGAGAGGGAGAATGAGTAGGGGAGGGGCAGAGAGAGAGAGGGAGAGGGGGAGAGAGAGGGGGCAGAAAGGGGGAGAGAGAGGGCAGAGAAAGAGTAGGGGAGGGGCAGAGAGAGGGAGAGGGGGAGGAGGGAGAGAGAGGGAGGGGGAGAGAGGGGAGAGAGAGAGGGAGAATGAGCAGGGGCGGGGCAGAGAGAGAGAGAGGGAGAGGGATAATTCCAAACAGGCTCCATGCTCAGCGCAGAACCTGAAGCGGGGCTCCATCTCACAACCGTGTGACCTGAGCGAAAATCAAGAGACGCTCAACTGACTGAGCCACACCAGTGTCCCTCTCTTTTTTTCAATCGATCTTCTCCATTGCAGTTTGACTAGACAAGCCTAAAATCATATTGAGCTGTGTTGCTCTAGCTTTTAAGTAGTGTGTGTGTGTATACATACATTAAACACACATATATGCATACGCACACATATATACACATATCCACATATATATACATATTAATGTATCATTATATGTATTCATTATATATGAATCATCAGAAAAAGACAAAGGAAAAATGCTGATTGATTTGTGACATACTAAAGATCTACATAGATGAATATAATTTTAGAACCAGAAGAAAGGTTTTTCATTTGCAAATAAAAACTTAGAAAAGTCCCATAATATAACAGAAGGGATAAATTTCACTTCTTTTAAACTGTTGCCTCTATTGCATTTAATCCACACAGCACTATAAATATTTCTTGCATTTTTGCAGATGATGATATTACAGCAGAATTTTTCTAACTAATTCAGACTGATAATAATCAGCAGAGCTCGACTTCAAACTCAAGGCTGACCCTAAACCTTTAAGTTACATAAATAGAAGTGGTCTTCTCAGTTCCTACTCCCTGCCCTCAGAATATGGCTACAGCATGGGGTTAATGGAACCCCTGAGGGTTTGTAAATAACTTTTGAAAACGAATGAGCTTACAGAAACTCATATTTCAGTAATTAACATACAACTTTAGAGCTCATTCCACTATGCTTCATGAATGAAATTTTAGGTTAATAAACCTTAATAGACTACTATCGATGCATCAGATAGTTTCAAAAATGGCTCAATGGGAAAACTCTCAGTTGACTGTTATTTCTCATATTGTTTATAATATCCAAAGTGGAATATTTTTCTTTTTTTCAAATATTTATTTATTTTTGGGGGGAGTGCAAGCGGGGATAGGGCGGAGCGATGGGGACAGACGATCTGAAGCGGGATCTGTGCTGACAGATTGGTACCAGTGAGCCTGATGTGAGGCTCGAACTCATGAACTGTGAGATCATGACCTGAGCTGAAGTCCGACGCTCAACTGACTGAACCACCCAGGTACCCTGGAATTTTTTTCTATAATCAGGTGACAGTAATTTTGTGAATCATTACGATTTAAAATAAACAGGGGTGTGTTGTAATACCCAGCTGTGCTCCCATAAAGTGTTTGTCTGTGCAGTACCAGGTGGGGAGAGGGGTTGAGGACAATTTGTAGATCCACCAACTGCTGTACTCTTTAGAGTGGATCCACCAAAATCAGGTAGAAAAACAATAAATACAGCCCCCAGAGAGCTCTTGAGAATGCAGGTATAATTTAATCCTTTCATTTATTAACCCCCATTTTTCTTTTCATAACCTCAGTGACTATCTACAGGACAACCAAGGATCTAATCCAAAGATCTTCCCTCAAGATGGATGAACCAGGCACACTCCTGAATATATTTTTCTACCTCTCTGGTTGCACCCCAGCTGATCTATCTATCTACACATATACACAGCTATATATATCACATGTGATATATAACCAAATATACACATATATAATATACATACATACATACCTATACATGAAGGATGAAGAGGAACAGACAGATACATAGAGAGATTTAATCTGAGACTTGGTTTACAGAACAACTGTGAATGTCCGAGGTCTATAGGCCAGGACACCAGAAAAGGGATAAGGGAGTATCATGAATAGATTCAAACTCACAGGCATGGGCAGAAGCTACTGTCCACAGGGTGAATTTCTTCTTCTTGGGGAAGCTTCAGCTTTGCTTTTAAGGCATTTTAACTGACTGAATCAGGCTCATGCAGATTATCTAGGATAATCTTACTTACTTAAAGTCAACTGGTTACATTTTAATTATGTCTGCAGTAACACCTCAATTAGTGTTTGACTGGATAATTGGGTACTGTAAACTACACAAGTCGACACATCAAAAAAATCGTCACAGGGGCGCCTGGGAGGCTCAGTCGGTTAAGCATCCAACTTCAGCTCAGGTCATGATCTTGTGGTCCGTGAGTTCGAGCCCTGCGTTGGGCTCTGTGCTGACAGCTCAGAGCCTGAAGCCTGTTTCGGATTCTGTGTCTCCCTCTTTCTCTCTCCTCCCCCACTCATGCTCTGTATCTCTCTTCTCAAAAATAAGTAAATGTTAAAAAAATTAAAAAAAAAATAAAAACAAAAACAAAAAAAATCATCACAATGGAGCTTTAGACCAAATAGTGTTTGGCCACTTAGACTATTTGCTTTACTTAGAGTTTCCTTTTTTATTTTTTTAATCAGACTGATCTTAATCATTACTTGGCTATACCAAAGCTTAAAATGTAACAAGATCCAAATGTCAAGGCAATACACACTGCAGCATGCTCTGAAAAATCTCACTTCAAATTTTTCTTCCATTTGACTAAACACCAGCTCTCTACTTTTTTTGTGACGGCAAACAGGCCTAAAGTTTTCTCCTTATTGTGTCTATTACTTCTTAAGGATTTAAGGACCTGTACATGTTCATTAACCTTATTATATTAGTTTACTAATTTCAAACTTGCCTTTATATTTTTACTTTCTCATATGTGAGAAAGTAAACTACCTCTGTTCAAAAGTACATAGTCAACTACAGGTAAAAGATAGACCTGCAAAGTCATCAGGTTGAAATGAAGGAGATGGGGGTGGGGGGGGTGGCACCTGGGTGGCTCAGTTGGTTGAGCGTCCGACTTCAGCTCAGGTCATGGTCTCACTATCTGTGAGGTCAAGCACTGTGTTGGGCTCTGTGGTGACAGCCCAGAGCTTGGAGCCTGCTTCGGATTCTGTGTCCCCCTCTCTCTCTGCACCTCCCCTGCTCATGCTCTGTCTCTCTCTGTCTCAGAAATAAATAAACATTAAAATTAAAAAAAAAAAATGAAGGAGATGGAAAGGTATGCCGAGGATGTGGGGGGAAATAAGTCAATTGTGTAACAAAGATCTACTTGGATCGTCTTATTAACATGATTGATCCCTCAGAAAACTGAATCGGAATGAACAGAACAACAGAAATAGAGAAACAATGGTTATGAAGGACAAAAGAACAAACACATAAAGATTTCGTATTTGTTTAAAAGATGTAATGAGCACTGGGTGTTGTATCGAAACCAATTTGACAATACATTTCATTTAAAAAATAATAAAATAAATAAATATTAAAAAGCCCCACTATCCTGGTTGGGCACTTACTCTGATAACGTTTATATATATTGTGTTCAATAATAACCGAGTTGACAATCAAATTAAAATAAAAACACAAAAACAAGCAAAAAAGGTATAATGAAAAACATCTGAGAGGATGAAACAGAGATCTAATGTGTGAAATATTACCTAATTCAAATAAATATTTGTGTATGAAGATTGATAAGATTTATCATTTGCCAAGAAAAATCAATAAACTGGCATATAGCCAGATATCCTTACAAAAGTATTTAAAGAGTCAAGGAAAGAATCCTATCAAAGTCTAGGTAGCAAAAACAGGTTACATTCATGCAAACAAAATTAGGTAGGCCTTTCAGACTTTTATATATGAAAAGAAAAGACAAAGAGAAAATATCGACAGTCTTTTGAGTAAAATGAATTAGAAATCAAATTTTATACCCATTAAATTCCACTTTTTATAAATGCATGGAAATACTGGAAATACTGTCAACCTTTTTTTAAAATAAAAAAATTAAAGTAATAACTGGAAACTTCTAATGGAATATGGCAGAGACAAACAAAACTACAAAATCTCTTTTTTCAAACTGGTGAAATCACCAAAAAATGGTAAACCCTGCAAAAATGTACACCAGCAGTAACAGAGCAAATGAGGATTAAAATTCAATGCCAGATTTCTGCAACCCAATCTGATAAGAGTAATTTCCCTCAGTCTGGACAAAATATATAAAGTAACTATTTTCCGTGCAGAGCAAGACTGTACTTCTGTGGAGAAGGATGACATCTGAGGTGTGTTTCGTATCTGGTCTGGCTTTGTGCCTGGGTGCCTTCCTGACCACAGCAGAGGATGGTGGAGCCCAACCAGAACATGATTACCTCACTAAGCTGAGGAGGCACTGATGAGAGTACAGAATTTAAGCCAATGAAACAATTAGAATTATTTGTGGGGCAGAACCCTGGCAAGAAGGATCTGCACAAAAGAGGGATGACAGAATTCTTAGTGTACATTTCCCACTGGTATTCTGAGGCATGCAAATAATGATAAGCTTCAGCAGGACTGGAAGGTGAACAGAGATTCAACAGCTATGTGGTAGGACTAACAACGAAGCCAAAAGAGAACCTACCTAAAAAACAAATATAACTAAAAACTCATAGGATTAAAAACATAATAATTTAATCAACTGTAAGAACATGTAATGTTCTCAGCATTTTTTAATGGAAGACAACATAGCTCTGGCATGCTCATTTTTCAACTATAATGTTCAGGATAGATTTAAAAAAAATGGAAGACAGTGAACCAGCAAGATACAATTGTTCTATAATCAAGGAAAGGAGGGAGGGAAAGAGGAAGGAAGGAAGGAAGGAAGGAAGGAAGGAAGGAAGGAAGAACCTGGCAATATAAACTGAATCTAAGAGGGAATTAATAGATAAGGATTTTAAAGAGATTATAAATATGTTCAAAGATGTAAAGGAAGGTATAGGGTGAAAAATTAGACTAAAAATTACAGCAGAAAAAGGCAAACATAAAGAAAAGATGAAATGTAAATTCTAGAATTAAAATGTAAATATCTGAAATAAAAAAATAAACTAAGGAAACCTAAAATAGATGATAACTGTGGAAGAAGGGATCAATGAACTGGAAACAAATAAATGGAAAATACAGAGTCAGAAATGAGAACATTAAAAAGGAAAAGAAAAGAAGAGGAAGAGGAAGGAGGATTAGGAGGGGGAGGAGGAGGAGGAGGAGGAAGGGTGGGGGGGAGAATGAACAGAGCCCCAGGGATCTGTGTAACATCATCATAGGATTGAATGTGAAAAACAAGAATAGCATAAGGATATGAGAGAGATAATGGGAATATACATACGTCAAAATTTCCTCAAATTGTGTAAAAAATACCCCTTACAAATTTCAGAGGTTCAGTAAATTTTAAGAAGTATAGATTTTTAAAAAGCATATGGAGAAAGAGGATCTCTTTTGCATTGTTGGTGGGAATGCAAGCTGGTGCAGCCACTCTGGAAAACAGTATGGAGGTTCCTCAAAAAACTAAAAATATAACTACCCTACGACCCAGCAATTGCACTACTAGGCATTTATCCATGAGATACAGGTGTGCTGTTTTGAAGGGACACATGCACCCCCATGTTTATAGCAGCACTATTGACAATAGCCAAAGTATGGAAAGAGCCCAAATGTCCATCAACAAATGAATGGATAAAGAAGATGTGAGATATATATATATATATATATATATATATATATATATATATATATACATACATACACATATAAAATGGAGTATATATGGATGGAGTATTACTCGGCAATCAAAAAGAATGAAATCTTGCCATTTGCAACTACGTGGATGGAACTTATCATAAGCTAAGTAGAATTAGTCAGAGAAAGACAAATATCATATGACTACACTCATGTGAGGACTTTAAGAGACAAAACATGAACATAAGGGAAGGGAAACAAAAATAATATAAAAACAGGGAGGGGCACAAAACAGAAAAGACTCATAAATGTGGAGAACTGAGGGTTACTGGAGGGATTGTGGGGGGGGGTTGGCTAAATGGGTAAAGGGCATTAAGGAATGTACTCCTGAAATCATTGTTTCACTATATGCTAACTAATTTCATGTAAATTTTAAAAAATAAAATAAAAAAAAAAAAGCGCACCTATACATATTACCGGAAAACAGCATAAAACAAACAGTAACTGACTCTTACTAGGTAAAAAATGGACACCACAGGATATTGCAGTGATATTACAAAATTGCTAAGAGGAATCCAGCCATCCTAGAATTTTATATCCAGCAAAAATGTCTTTTAAGTATGAGTGTGAAATATGTAAGTTTTTTTCAGTAAATAAAAGCTGAAATTATCTGTCACTAGAAGGTCTCCATGATGAGAAGTGCTAAAAGTGTTCTTGTGGTTACAAGAAAATGATAATAGAGGAAACTTTGATTGACATGATGGAATGAAGAACACCTAAAATGGCAAATCGGTGGGTAAATATTAAAAACTGACTTCTTCTTAAAAGACAAAGAACTGTTAAAAATAACACAATACCACATTTTGGGTTTATTACATATCCACTGATAAACTATGACAAAAATGGCACAAAGGATTGTGTGTAATTGAAATTATACTGTTGTATATTTTAGGTCAAGTGGTATAATATCAATTCTGAGTGTATTCTAATAATTTAAGGACGTATTTTGAATCCTTAGAGCAACAAGTGATAATAAAGCCAAATACCCAATAGAGTAAATAAAAAAAGGCTTACATAAAAAAAATATATCAATCAACTCCTAAAAAGGCAGAAAAAAAGAAACAGGAGTACAAAAAATGTATGATGAAACAGATAGAAAACAGAAGGCACAATGGTAGGTAAAATTCAACCATGCCAACCATTACAATAAACAGTTCAATTAAAAAGCAGAAATTTTCAGACGAGCAAGCCCCAATTCTATTTCTTTTTTGTGAAGTACATGTTTCACACATTAGTCTGTGAATGTAAAGCCTCTCAGTTTGTCTGAAAAAACTATTTTTTTTCCTGATTCTTGAAGGAGGATTCCTCTAGCATACAATTCTAGCTAACCCGTTCCCCCCCCACCCCAATATTTTGAGGACGCAATAGAGCAATTTATGAATGAAATAACTAAGAGAAGTTTTAAGGTACTGCTCTAATGAGTAGTTGCACATAAGTGACAGGAGGAGGAAGGGGGGTCTACCAAGAAGAACAGGAAACAGAAGAACCAAGATAGTGTGACCCTTAGTTTGTACTGCTTGTCAGTGTTGGAAAGAGTGGGTTTGGTGGCACGTGCTCATGGGTGATAGATGAGCTACAAGGAATTACAGAGGTTTGGGGATATGAAAGAAAGGGGAGAGCGAATGTAGAGTTTATATGTGATGTGTAGATGTGAGGCATAAGAAAGGAAAGATAGTAGCCGGGCAAAGAATGCGGATTCCAGGAAGGATATTAATTGTAATACTATTGGGACTGAAACATGTCTAATGATAGCAGGGATACAGTTAGAGAGGCAGTGGCTGACACTGAAGAACAGAAAGGGCTTTACCAATAACATACATACACTAGATGGTAGGAGAAGTTCAAGGAGCGAGGTATAGGCAGAATACCTTTTTTATTAAAAGTGTGAGCATTTGGCATTTACTGTGGAGGGAAGAAAAAGAATGAGGGTGCCCCAACATAAGGGGTGTATGCCTAGGGAGTGGTAAATAAAACGGTGGAAGCCCTTTAATTCTTCTTTATGGGAAAATAGTAGAGGCATCAGTAGACATTATTCTAAATGCAACTGAAGCATATTAGCAGACATGATTGTTGGAGAATGGAATGCATGATTTTATAATTTCAGAGATGAGAAGGCTCAGAGTTTGGTTTTGGGAAGGAGTCTCTTAAGTAAATCAGGGTAAGGCGTCCTTGGAACTGAGCAGGTTGATGAAAACCTAGGCAATGAAGTCTCCTGCAAGGAGAGCTGTACTTCAGTAGACAGGAAGAATGTGAGCCAAAGTCTTCAATATCTAAAGAGGTGGTAGATAAATGATCAAGTCTTGAGCCTTAAAGGAGCAAAGATTTATACAAGAATATAAGGGAGTAATTGCTGGGATGCAACAGCCCTACTGGAAATTGAGACACTGAGCCTTAGGGAAGAAGATTAGTCCCTCAGCGTGTGTTTGGAGGAATGGATGCGGAAAGGAGAACTGAGCTTCAAGCCAGTCAGACAATATCCAGTTAGGTGGAGGACCTAGGAAGTCTGTTAGGGGATTAAGCCAAAACTGGGTGGAACAATCTGGAAATGATGGAGGAGTGGAGATTTTGTACAGTGGATATCACTTCTGCTTACCCAGTGGAAATGACTGCTTAGGGAAAGTATGACTGACCTGTGGGGGGCAGGGGAGTATTCTCTTTTTCATGTTGACTGATAGGATTCATGATAGGAGTCATGCTGAGAATTAGCTGACCTCATAGTTGTGAGAAAAAACCTAGAGCAGTGGTTCTCAAAGGGTGGTCACCATGACAGCAGCATTTTAACAACTGTAAAATTGTTAGAAATGCAAATTGTTGGGTCCCGGCCCAGATCTACTGGAACAGAAACTGTGGGGTTGGGGCCCAGAATTCTTTTTTTTTTTTTTAACAAACCCTCTAGGTGATTCTGATACATGCTCAAGTCTGAGAACCCCTGGCCTCTGCAATTCCAGGGAGGCTGCGGAGGGGACACTGTGATCTCTTGATTTATTTGTGGATACGAAAGGGACCCTGAGGAGATGGTTGCTGCTGGCAGAAGGTCAGGAGACAAAGTGGTGGATTTCTTTATGATCTTCAAGTATAAAATGATAAAATGCAGTATAAAATAACATCCTTGTTAAAAGCCTTTTTGACATCCACAATTTTGTTCAGCATTATATTGACACGCTCATCTAATTAAAATACAACTGTCACAGAAAGGCTGGTAGCTGTGACATACAAAACACATCAGGTTAACACAGAATATTCACTTATTCAAAATATATTTGAGCATCTACTACACTCAGATATTATGGGAAGTGAGCACTGGAAATGTAACAATACGTCAATAATAATAATAATAGTAATGACTCATTACGTACTGGAGGAGAGGTAAGTGTCATTGACAAATTATTAAAATGCAATAGCAAGGTGAACTTAATTTTTAAAGAAGAATGCATTGTCGATATTAGGGACAGAGCAATGTAACATGCCTGGTGGAGTAATACAAGTTGTTATACAATTACATTACCACTGAGTTGTCCCCTAAAGAGCAAAAGTTTTCCAACTAGAAAAGCAGAGGAATATCAGGTAAAACTGCAGACTCAAAATCAAATGTTATTATAAGACATGTTGTATGGGCTGGAGAGTAGGATATGTGTTTAAGATATAAGTTTAAAAGAGTAAACTGGGGACACCTGGGTGGCTCAGTCGGTTAATCATCCAACTCCTGGTTTTGGCTCAGGTCCTGATCTCACGGTTCATGGGATCATGACAGCACAGAGCCTGCTTGGGATTCTCTCTCTCTCTCTCTCTCTCTCTCTCTCTCTCTCTCAATCTCCCTCTCTCCCTCTCTCCCTCTCCCTCTCCCTTTCTTTCCCCACTAGCCCATGTGCTCTCTCCCTCTCAAAATAAAAAAAAAATTTTAAGTAAATTTGGCCATTACGTGTGCCTACCACATGCTTTTGTGTCATTAAAACCATCTTTTTGGTTTTTTTTTTTTTTATATACTTCTGAATCCTTTAATTGTATTTTTTACAAACAAGGGTATTCTTCTGAAAATACTACCAGAACAATCAGGAAATTAACATTAATACATTGTTACCATCCTCAGACCTCATCCAAATTTGGTCAATGCCCTTTACAGCAAATGAATCATGTCCAGGATCATGTAACACATTTATTTGTCCAGATTTCTTTTTAGAGTCCTTACATTTGGAATAATTCCTTAGTCTTTTTTTCATTTCCTTGAATCAAGCACTTTTGAAGAGTATGGGCCAGTTACTGCATAGAATGTTTCTTACCTGGGTTCTCCTTGGTCTCTTTACGGCTATTTTTGGGTTATGCATCTTTGCATAAGTAAGTAACACGGTTCTACTGTTCTCACTGCATCTTATAAAGAGGCATACGTGATTCAAATATGTCCCTGGCCTGGAAATATTAACTTTAATCACTTCATCCAGGTGGTACCTACTAGGCTTTTCTATCATAAAGTTTCTTTTTCATTACTATGCAATTATTTTGTAGGATACTTAAATATTAACACATTTAAATATTTTGTAGGAAGGTGTATTTGTGCACATTTCCCATTCTTTATCAAATTTCAATGTCTTCCCTGGGTCCTATTTTATTCAGTGGGTTGTAACTTCTTACTATTTATTTTGATACTCAGGCTGCCCTATATTTTGTCAGAGGGAGCCCCTACAAACTGGCCCCTCTGTACATTTATTTGTTCCTGCCATTCCTTGAGCAGTCGTCTCCTTAGTTTTAGAAACAAGATATTCTGAGATCTTATGATTTCTCTTTGCCATACCTGGAATCAGCCAAGTTCTTTTTAGGGAAGAATTATATTTATTAATCAAGATCTAAGCCTCAGGCTTTTGGGGTGCTGCTGTTCCCAGGCCCTCTTAGTGGGTAGAGCCAGGAGACATGTGTGTGGATGTAATAGTATATGTATGGGCATACGTGCATATACCACCACCTCCAACTCCAAATCAGTATCAGAGAGGTCATTCTGTTTGTTTTTCTTTTTTCCCCTTTCCCTATTTGTAGTTCTACTGTCTGTGATTGATAAGCACGACCATCATTATCTTTACTTATTCTATTAATCTTCCCACATACCCCTTCTCTTTTTGTCATGCAATTGCCCCACCAACCCTACCAGTATCCTCTTTTACCCTACTCTGACTCCAGCCCCCTGCAGGGGCCACCACTAACCATGGGGGAGAAGTCCCCCCCACCCACTCTGTCTAGGCTTAGAAACACCTGGCCGGGCTCATCCCTGTTAAGAAAGCTCCCATCACCTTTCTTGAGCTCTAAATCTCTTCCTCAGCATTACCTTCTTCACCTTCTTCCAACATTGGGATAACAGGATCCCCTCTGACCCCCAACATGGCACAGATTCCCTCCTCACCTTACCCTGCCTCATACACCTCTCCTCTGGCTGGCCTTCCCACACCCACCCTACCTGACATGGGTAGCAGGATGCCCCACAGTTCCAAGACCCTACCTATCCAGTCTCCAATATCCTGTGGCGATGGGGGGGGGGGGACGCTCACTACTCCAGCTTGCCCACCAATCTTCAGTGCCCCTCTACCCCTGGGCATCCTGTCCTTGCTAGGTTCTACCTAATGGCCTTAGGAATGAATTTCCAGGAAGGGAAACACAGGTAAATGGGAAGGGAAAGAAGAGGAAAAGAAAGAGACCTATCAATATTTGAGAGCTGAGGAAATGATGTGGTAGATATGAATTCTAGAGAGATGCATTTGCAAACAATAACAGGCCTGGTTCTGTAGCCATTAGGCTAGTTAGGTGAGTTATGAGAAACTTCATTACGTAGTACGTCACATGCTGATATGAGTCTGAAAAGTGACCAGTGACTGCAGGATTTTTTAAAAGGAAAATATATTTTTGAGCCTGAAAGAAACTGACGATTAATTAGGTAATCTAATCTAGAGGTAAAGAAAATGAAGGGATCACAGTGACACTGAGTTTTAGCTCCAGTCTGGAAACTGGCAGAAGGTGACATTCAGCCATTTTGGAATTTTCTTCATGTAAAGGACACTTTCTTTCTCTTTCTTTGATGCTTAGTCTGACCTCTGACCTTCCTACACATTCTTTTAGATCTGTCCTTTTTTTTAGACTCACACCCATCCTATGTTCCTTCTTAAATTTTAGTATGTCTTTTAAATTTCTTATGATAGAATTGTCTGATCAGTAAATATTCCTCAGATATCTATCTTCTCAAATGATATAATCTCCCAAAAACAGACAAATCTTTCATTTTGTTCTTAGGAACCTTATCTTTCATCATATTTTTTTCAGTATCATAGTAAATAATAAAACATATATAGTAACAATCACTTAACAGTTATTTAAATTGCAGCAAAGTCAGCAACCATGAATTTGAAGGTTATTCAAGCTCCTAAACTAAGCATTTCTCTACAAGGAAATGGCTTCTATCAATTAAAAAGTGGCTGGAGTGAACATCAAAGAATAAAATAGAAAATAAAAAAAATGGAGCCTGTTTTATAACCAAAGTTTTAAAACATGCAAGGGAAGATGACCTTGTTCAATTTCTGGAAGTTGGAAGTCTATCACCAATTTCTTTTTTCATTTCTTGTTCCTGCTCCACTATCCATAGGTTATTATCAGCCGAGGCACAGTCAAAAACTCTCAGTCATGGATGACTCTTCCTCACTGGAAGTAATAAGACACAATTCCTTCCCCTGAGATAATGCCTTAAAAAAAATCAGTTAATACATTTCAGGCGGGGGAATCTATAGAATCCAGAGAAAGCTTGGGGAAAAAGAAATTGAGTGTTTCAAACTTCTTGGGCTATAATTTTGGCCTGAAATATCAAAAGACATCTCTTCATATTTCTTCATCATTCCTTGTTTTATTTTTTATTTTCCTTTATTTCATTTTGATTTCCTAAGACACATAATAGTATCAGACATATATCAAGTGCTCCTTAAGTGTTTGCTGTTTAAACAAATTTGACATCGTTTTAGCTGTTTCCATAATTGTCACAAAGACAGAATAAAATGTTGTTAATATCAAGATAGGCAGTTCTCATGGCAGACCCCTGCTTATGGAGTTATTTATTCATTAAAAGAACTCACTGAACGTCTGCTATCTTCAAAGCACTGGACACAAATTTGGATGTGAATAAAATGATTGATTGTTAAAGGCTCTATATTGAAAGACTAATATCATAGCAGTGATGAGACATGAAAATCAGCAGAAATTTCATAAATTTCAGAAAAATCAGAAAATATGAACAGAAATTTCTGTTCAGATGTAGAGAAGGAGGAGGGAAACCAGTGTAAGTTAAACTGACTTGAAAAGAATCATTAGTGAGTGATAATTGCTTTAAAATACCTGTATTTCCTGACTGGGATTTCTAAAAGAAGAGACAATAGCCTCACATAATTTATATGCTCCACATATTATTCCTTCTTAAGCTTCATTGTTATACTATAAATTTTTTCCCAGCAACCTTGCTATCATTAAATAATTTTAGTCAACAATGTTGTGCTATGGGTAGAACCTACATAGTGTAGTAGAAACAGAACTATCACTAAAAAGTATTCAAACAGGGCATTCGGTGCCTTTCATTATTTCAATACATTCTCCTTTCTACCATCCATTATTCCCTGTGGCAGAGACAACACTAGGTGATTAATACACCATTTCCTTTTACTCTTAGATATATAGGAAAATGTCATTTCCCATACTTCCTGGCATTTGGAAGTACCACGGGTTAAGTTCTGATCTGATCTGATCAATGGAGTATATGCATCAGAAATGATGCACGGTGTATCCAGGTCTGATGTCTACAACCTTCTGAATAATACTCTTTTTATTTTAATTGCTCTCATTGCTAAGAGAACGGAACTCTTTGCAGAGATCCTGGAAGAGAGTTTCGTGTCAAAATGGAAGGACCCAGCATCCCTGAGGCATCGTGTATAATGAATGAATGCTGCCTATAAAACAAATCCTAGAACTCTGACGCGAACAACAAATGAAGTTTGGTTTGTTAGGTCACTGAGATTTGGAATTTGCTGCAAAAACTAGGATGGATTCCCTTAGTACATTCTATCCATGCACTGGACTCCAGTCTGTTAAAATGCCATGTCTCATGCACCCCTATTCTCACCTATTCCTGTGACGTTTACCTGGAGTACATTCCCCAACGTGTTCACTTTTCAAAATCCTGCACATATTTCAAGATCCAAAACAAATATTACCTTCCCACAGATTCTTTCTCCCTCATTTCCAACTAGATGAAATCTCACACTCCACTGAACTTTTATCATCTTTCTTCCAGCACTTACAGTAATATTGGCCATATGCTACTTCTATACACATCACCCCAGCTTCTAAATCTGTTTACTGATGTGCATTCAGTGTTATATTATTTATTCTGTATTTTCCTCCTGTGTTACTGCAAACAGGTTCTATAAAACAAATATTTGTTGAATTCATGTGCAGTAATGTTTTATTTAAGAATATGATAAAATGGGCAGCCTACGATTTTGGCCATAGTAAGCATAGTTAAAGATATTTAGGATACTGCAGAATCGTATTTTTTTGTTGTTGTTGTAAAAATTATTAGAATCGTTTCTAAAGCATATCACTATAACAGTAAGAGTGAAGCAAGACTAGATCTAACTGGGTGCTTGAAGACAAAATGAGGGATATGAAGACGATTATCACGATAAAGTTTATGGGGGGAATCTGAAACAAAACTAAGAGACACACAAAATGAGAAAGGAAGAGTAAGTAATCAAAATACTAGCAGCATGGGTGGGTAGAGCTGTAGTCTTTAATACTAGGAAACTGGAATTTGTAAATAGCTTTTCAAAAAGAGAGAGACTGTTCTTTTTAAAAATAAATTTTAAATTTCTTTTTTCTAAGTAATGTCTATACCCAATGTGGGGCTCAAACTCACCATCCAGAGATCAAGAGTTGCACATGAGAGAGACTTTTCTATTTTTAGATATAAAAAAATTGGATATGTCACTTCTAGCAAACTTTTTCTTTTAGGTAAATTCTTGGTGTTTCTCTGAGATTCTTACCCTAAAGTGCCTTCTCTGCCACTCAGATTCTTTGATGGCCAAGCTTTAACTAAACGCATATACATTTCTGAGCCGTGCCCATACGAACATCTCCTTGTTTAGCATTCAATATATTTTTTTTGTTAATCTCACTTGATTTATTTTTTCCTGGATACTTTTTGTCCTTGATTAATCTAATTCTATCACTACTAAATTCATCTGAGAAGAGACATGATTTTCTAATGGACCTCTCCACTGAGAAAAAGATATTTAAATAAACTGGATATATTAGCTTTTGTAACAGGAGTCATTCAGTCCCTTATAACTAAAGCGGTGGGTTGAGGGCCCTGCACCCTCCTGGCCTCCCTAACAGACCCAAATGTCAGGTAAGAAAGCCACATGGGACACGGGTATATTTCTGAATTCTTGGGATGTATCCCTGCTTCCCACTTGGTATCGGCCACTTAACAACTTAGACTGAAAATACGATTGGGCAAGGAGGCACATTTCTTTAAATGAATGTTTTCCAAAAATGGTAACATGAAAAAATGGACGTTTTTCAGAAGAATTTCAGATAACAGCGAGAAAAAAGAGAAAGTATCTGGGCAAAGAAGAGACCCTCTTAGAACTCCTGCCATTAGAAAACAGGAAGCTCTTAATATTTTAGACTTTCCATTAATGTATATATTTGTTTCCAAAGTTTTGCTTTATAGGTTTATACACTATACACAGTGAGTAGCACCTCATATTTAAATTTGTTTAATATTTATTTATTTTTGAGAGAGAGAGAGAGAGAGAAAGAGAGAGAGCAAGTAGGGGAGGGGCACACAGAGAGGGAGACACAGAATCCAAAGTAGGCTCCAGACTCTGAGTTGTCAGCACAGAGCCCAATACAGAGCTCAAACTCATGAACCACGAGATTATGACCTGAGCCAAAGTTGGACGCTTAACCAGCTGAGCCACCCAGGCACCCCAGAGTAGCGCCTCATATTGATAGTAGAGGAAATGACAATGTACATGAGCTTTGTAATGGCACACTTGTATTAATTTTAGGTTCTATATTTGTACTTTAATTTTGGAGAAGAGTATTATTAAAGTTGTATTTTCACATTTGCACAATAACTGCAGTGGGTTTCACTGCCACTGTAAGAGATATGCGAAACCCTTTCAATTGTAAGATCTCTAAGTATTGACAATGAAGATTATAACATAAAATATACCTTTTTAAAAAAAGGCTAAGAATAAGTAGCTATGGGTTGATCTAAGAAAAGCTATTTCAAATGCCTTATGATGGTATTCTATAAACTTCATCTTAAATAATTCCAAGATGTTAGATTAAAGAGTCCATTTCCATTTGGGATGAGAAGAGGCATAGAAAATCACATTAATCTCTGAATTCTGGGGAAATGTGGAAATCAACACAAGATTGTTAGTAGTAAAGAACTCAGTGTATACTCTTATGTGGGTGTTCTGTAAGACGAGCAAACATGTCTAACAAATTTTAACTTGATAAGCGAGCAGTGTCTTGTAATACGAGTAGTACATGACGGTGAATGACACATGTTCACAACTGAGCCAATGGTTCTTGAAATTTGCTTTGATATACAAGTGCTTTGGGTTACAAGCATATTTCCGGAATGAATTATGCTCACAAACCCAGGTTTTACTGTACAAAAATCACAAAACTGTGGAAGTAATGAGGACCAGAGGGAACAAAGCTTTGGTGAGGGGAGAATCTCTGAAAAGCAAGTTGAGGATATAGAGCTGATTTTCTCCTAGGGGCATTTCTTGATTCTTTATGAGGACCAGGGTCCGAGAATCTATACTTCTTTGTACACAATGCTCGATATTTAAAAATCACAAAGACTTCTAAACGTTCCAGTTATTGATTGCTATTTAAAAATATCCTAAATCTCAATGGTTTAAAATTCTTCATAAATCATTTATTGTGCTCATTAATCTGTCACATGAGCATAGTGTAATAGAAATGCTTTATCTCGATACCACGCAGTGTCAGTGAGGGCAGCTGGCCTGGAGGATCCACTTCCAGGACGGCTGTCACATACGATGACAAATAGTGCTAGCTATTAGTTGGGAACTCAGTTCCAACAGTCTGTTGGAAGTCTTGATTCTTCAACAAGGACTTCTCTATGGGGTTGTGGGGATTCCACATAACATGGTTGCTAGCTTGCAGGGGTGTTAAAAGAGGTCTAGGAAGCTGAAATATTTCTTATGACCTAATTTTGAAGGTCCCAGACTGTCACTTTAACCAACTTCTAGTGGCCAAGCCAATCAGTAAGGCCAGTCTGAATTCAGGGAGAAGGAAATTGGGCTCAAACTTTGAATGGAATAAATAGAAAAAAAAAGTGGTAATATTTAATCTACTACATCAAGACACAGGACTATATAACTGAAAACCAAGAGAAAAAACACAGAATGTGAACAGACCAATAGACGATATAGACATTGAAGTAGAGACAAGAATGTCAAAATAAGTATTATTAATATGTTGAAGACAATTGAGGAAAAGATAGAAAATAGAAAAAAATATTTGATAACTTACCCAAAATAATTTGAATATTAAAAAATCTTAGACCTTAAAACTATAACAGAAATTAAGAAAGTAATAGATAAATTTAACATAACATCACACATACCAGAACACAAAACTGGTGAACAACGAGACATATAATAGAAGATATATAATTAAGCGCACACTAACTAAAAAGAATGGAAAGCCACACTGAGGCACACTCAGTAAAACTAATCAGAAGCAAAAACCAAGGGGCACCTGGGTGGCTCAGTCCGTTAATTGTCTGACTTTGGCTCAGGTCATGATCTCAGAGTTTGTGGGTTTGAGCCCCGCGTCTGGCTCTGTGCTGACAGTTCAGAGCCTGGAGCCTGCTTCGAATTCTGTGTCTCCCTGTCTCTCTGCCCCTCCCCCGCCCTCTCTCTGTCTCTGTCTCTCTCTCTCTCTCTCTCAAAACAAAAAACAAACAAACAAACAAACAAACATACAAAAGCAGCAGCAGCAGCAGCAGCAGCAGCAGCAGCAGCAAAAGCCAAGATAAAATCTTAAAAACAGCCAGGGAGAGAAAAGTCACCTCAAAAGATTTATTTCTGACATCTTAACAGAAATTGTGCAACACCAGAAGACAATGGATAGCCATCTTTTAAGTAGTAAAAGACAATAAAACTGAAAATGTAGACTTCTGTACTAAAGAAAAATACTGTTCAGAAATGAAGGTGAAATACAGATGTTTTCAGGAAAATAAAAACTCTGAGAATTCAGCACCAGCATTCTTGCACTGAAAAGAAATACTAGTGAAAGTTATTTAGACTGAAATGTAGAAATGAAGGATAAAAGAGAGTGTAATAGAAAGGTCAAATATGTAATAAATATAAGTGAATTTTGATGATACAAAACAACAGTTATGTCATAAGACATTTTAATTATGTAAAATTTGCATAACAACTACAACATAAGAAGTTGGGACAGGGTAAATGCATTCTAAGCTAATGCATTCTAAGGTTTTGCTAATATTAGGAAAACATAAACATTTTTTTAAAGAATGTAATATATTAAGGACATACACTGTAATCTCTGAATACATATTAAAATAATGATTCAAAAATAAGTAATGAATAAAGGGGAAAAATAATTTAAAAACATTTATTAGTTTAAGAAAAGCAATGAAAGACAAAATGAATCTAAAGCTATTGGTTCAAATTTTTTAAAAAAGGAGGGGAAATTATAGATATTAACTCAACTATGTCAGTAAATACATCATATTAAATGGAATACATTTTTCAAGAAAAAGACCAATATTTTCAGACTAGATTAAAAAACAAAATTCAATTATATGCTGCTCACAATATATAAATCTTACATATAAAACACAGAAATGTTAAAAGTAAAGGGATAGGTATATATGTGTGGTGTAAACACTAACCAAAGCAAAGCTGACATGTATTTATAGTAAGATAAAACATAGTAGATGATTAGGCAAAAAAAAAAAAAAATCTGGAAACAAAGAGATATCTTTCATAATGATAAAGAAGTCAATCTACAGAAAATTTTCACAACTGAAAATCATCATTCAACAATAATACTGGTTTAAAACATATTAAACCAAAGTTTGGTGACTTAAATGGAGAAGTAGACAAACTTACAAACAAATCTTCAGATAATGGAGATTTTAACATCTCCTTCAAAGGATTAACAGAAAAAAAAGAGAAAACATCAGAAAAAATAGAAATCTAAAAAAAACCACTTCAAACTGTTTACCTAGTTGGCATCTAAGGAACCTTACACTCAACAAATAGAGAATTTAATTCTTCTCAGGCTGTGGAATATTTATTTAAAATTATTATATACTAAGCTATACAGCAAACCTCAACAAATATTAAAAGACATAAAAAGCTCAGATTACATTCTGACTTTAATGGAAATGAACTAGAAATTATTGAAAACAGTAAGAAAAAATAAGTGAATGAAAATAAACAATTCTCAGTTGGTCAGAAATTAAGCAACACACTTTTAAATAACTCATGAATTAAGAGAGAAATTGCAAGGAAAATTTAGCAATATTTCAGATTAATGATGAAGGAAAATACAACAGTGCTCAGAGAGGAATTTATAGTTTTATGTTCATATGTTAGAAACAATGACTGAAAAACTAACGATCTAAGTTTCTGTCTCGTGAAGCTAGATAAAAGAACAGCAAATCAACACCAAAGAAATATGAGGAGAAATTAATGAAATAGAAAATAAACGTATAATAGGGAAAACCAATGAAGCCAAAAGTTAGCTGTTTGAAAATGTCGAGAAAAATCGATAACCCCTCAAAATAACTGACCGAACTGTGGCAGTAGGGAAGAGTGGTGAGTGGTGGAGGGAATAATAGATTGGTGGTGACAGGTTAAAGAAAAAAGGGAGAGAGCAGGGAATAAAAATGCAGGAATGAAAAACTGGGCATCACTTCACCAGACATTAAGTAAATAATAAAATAAAACTGTAAACAATTTTATACATTTAAATTAAAATTTTAGATAATGGGGCACCTGGGTGGCTCAGCTGGTAAGTGTTCAACTTGAGTTCAGGCCATGATCTCACAGTCCATGAATTTGAGTCCCACACTGGGTTCTCTGTTGTCAGTACAGAGACCACTTAGGATCCTCTGTCCCCCCCTCTCTTTGCCCCTCCCCCTTCAAAAATAAATAAACGTTAAAAAATAAATAAATTTTAGGTAAAAATTAGAAACTGTTAACAAATATAATTTCCCCTAGCTAAAGCAAGAAGAAACAGAAATTCTAAATACTACAGAATTGACTAATCGGGTGGAATCTGTTACTTTCAATCTTTCTGTAATAAGAATCCCTAACCTAGCTGACTTCCCCTATCATTTATTCCCCATATGTAAAGAGGGAATCCAAACTTGCCCCAGTTTTTCCAAAGAATAGATGTGTCAGTTTGGGCTCCATAAAAAGTAGTTTGGAGGATGATGCTTTGCCCTGCGACTGACAGATTTAAGAATTGTCGTTTTAAGTTTTTTGTTTTTTTTGTTTTTTTTTTTTTAAGCCTTTTTCTTGTGTGGGGTGAGGACTTGCAAGTTCTTTATTGTCAGAATAGACTCTGGGAAAATAGGAACCCTCTTGCACTGTTGGTGGGAATGCATGCAAACTGGTGCAGCCACTCTGGAAAACAGTGTGGAGGTTCCTTAAAAAATTAAAAATAGATCTACCCTATGACCCGGCAATAGCACTGCTAGGAATTTACCTAAGGGATACATACAGGAGTGCTGATATATAGGATCACTTGTACCCCAGTGTTTATAGGAGCACTTTCAACAATAGCCAAATTATGGAAAGAGCCTAAATGTTCATCAACTGACAAATGGATAAAGAAATTGTGGTTTATATATACAATGGAATACTACTTGGCAATGAGAAAGAATGAAATCTGGCCTTTTGTAGCAATGTGGATGGAACTGGAGAGTGTGATGCTAAGTGAAATAAGTTATAATACCATAATACCATATGTTTTCACTCTTATGTGGGTTCTGAGAAACTTAACATTAGACCATGGCGGAGGGAAAGGGAAAAAAAAAAAAGTTAGAGAGGGAGGGAGCCAAACCATAAGAGACTCTTAAAAACTGAGAATATGGGGCGCCTGGGTGGCTCAGTCGGTTAAGCGGCCGACTTCGGCTCGGGTCATGATCTCGCAGTCCGTGAGTTCGAGCCCCGCGTCGGGCTCTGTGCTGACAGCTCAGAGCCTGGAGCCTGTTTCAGATTCTGTGTCTCCCTCTCTCTGACCCTCCCCCATTCATGCTCTGTCTCTCTCTGTCTCAAAAATAAAAAAACGTTAAAAAAAAAAAACCCTGAGAATAAACTGAGGGTTGATGGGGGGTGGGAGGGAGGGGAAAGTGGGTGATGGGCATTGAGGAGGGCACCTGTTGGGATGAGCACTAGGTGTTGTATGGAAACCAATTTGACAATAAATTTCATATTAAAAAAAAGAAACAAACAAACAAAAAGAATAGGCTCTGGAAGGTGCACGTTTTTAACTATGTAAGCACACACATAATAAATACACATAAGCATAGATATGCAAAATGTATACAAAATAAAACAAAGACTTCTTTTAAGAATTTTGAACCAATACAATTAAACCTAGGCATAAGTGAATATTAGCATTTAAAACATTTTTTTGGACATATGAAATCAAATTATGCCATTTTTTTAGAGTATTGGTTACATGGCATTTTCTCCTAACTCACACAAAATATCTCTCCATGTTCATAATCAAAGTCTTGTCAGTATAACTGTATTTTTCCCCATGATGTAAATATGACTTTAGGCACTTTGTCTTTCCTAAACCCATTCTTCTGTCCTTGAATCTACTAGTTTCTGAGGGCATTACCTTGCTAAGCTTCTTGTCCACAAAATAGCTAAATACCTACTTTGCTGGACCCAGGCCTCTCCAATAAAAGTCAGATCGCTTCCTTCCAAGATATTCTCTGCCAATTCTGCCAGTTCTGAAACCCCCAATGTCTAGTAGAAACTTCAACTCCAACCTTTCATATTAAGACATATGGTTTCAAGTAATTGTCAAAGGGTTGTCCTTTCCTTCTGATTATAATCCAAAACTCTAAAATATACCATCTCTGGCTCCTTGATCCCAGCAAAACAGCAAAACATCTTTCATCTAAACATCTCAGGCTTTTTTTTTTGTTTTGTTGCTTTTAGTAAACAAATATCTGGGGTGCTATTTGTCACTCTACATTCATATATATTCAGATATTTTTGTGTGGTGTAGCTGCAGTGGGGGCATCGTTTACCCTAATTACATTGACAAGCCTCTGATCAAATTAGATGTCATCTCAACTAACTGATCTGAAAGAAAGTAAATACACATACCAGTGTAGATGTTGACCCAGGTAACCCCATTCCCTCAATATGAGGTCATCTCAATGTGTTTCAGTGTTAATAAGTCTTAGGAAGCAGTAAGTTTTCTATATTTTTCTTGCACCAAGTGATTTTCTTAGGTCTGTTCTCTATATTCTCTGAAATATAAGTGTCTTAAAATTTGAAACAGTAGAAAACACCATCTGATATTTAACTAGTCTATGGGTGATTAGGAAAAACTGTTGGTAAATGGAATTCTACTGCTCTAAGGGAATCAGTTGAGTTTGGGATGTCGATTTCAGCAGATGTGTAGATTTTCTGAGCAGATGTATAGTTTTCAGATATTTTTCCAAGAAAAATCAGAGATGTGACATGATTGTTACAAGATCTATGTTTAACGGCATGTGCTTTATTTCCTTCAATCTAAATCTTCCTCACATTGGAAAATTTCAATTATCACAACTTTCAAGAAGAAAAACAAACGCTATTTTTATGTGCTGGGAAAAACTAGAACTAAAGCAATATTTTTTTCTTATTATCACCTTAATGTTTATAAATTCAAAAGAGAAATAAGGTCAGAATATAAGAAGAATAAAGAGGTGGAAAAATACTTCCCTAATTTGTCAAGTTTTGTATAGACTTTGAGATTTTCAAAGACCGGGATTATGTTTTATTCATCTTTGGAATCCCCACTCAGTCCAGTTACAGCAAATAAAAGTTACTCAATGTATGTGTTTGTTAGCTTCATCCCTGCATTTGTATCTTTCCTCTGATCTTATTGAGGGCAAATACTGCAGCCCACTTATGTTCTAGTCACACACAGCAGCTAGATGAAAGTTTTTGTAAAGGTTTAAACTTATGGCCAGGATTAAACATATCCTCTTTCCTCTATAACCTTTTCATGTCTACAACTTTCCTCTGCTTGGGGGTCAATGAGGACAGTGTTGAAAGTGGAGTTCAGGATAAGATTACCTGGGATCAAGTTCAAGAGTTCTAGTATCATCTGGGATGAGTCCTAGCTCATCTCTGTGACACCTTGGATACTGTTGCTACTATTTCTGTGCCTTTGTTTACTCATCTGTAAAATGGGAATTATAAGAGTAGTGGTTGTTGTAAAAACAATAAATTTTTGCATGTAAATCACTTAGCACCCTTTCTGGCACATAAAAATACTCAATAAGAACTAAGAATTATATAGTCTCATTATGTGAATGTGGTAAGTCTCCCAGTTAACCAAGAACCAGATGTTAATCACTCATTAGCAACTTATCAAACACGTGTCAATTATATAACAGAAAATATGCTATGCATTAGATTAACTAAAAAAGAGAATTAAGCAACAAAGTGTGGATAATTTTATGATAAGGAAAACAAGGAAATAAAATAAATCAGAAAGTAGTGGTCCTTAACCTTCTATAAGTTTAGGGAAGTATGTTCACTGAGAAATTTTATCACGAATAAACTTTGTCAAATTATTTTTCTGCATCTATTAAGGTGATCATATATTTATTATACCTTCAGTATGGTAATTTATATTAATTGATTTTCAATATTGAACTACCATGCATGTCCCCACTTAGTCATGACAAATTATCCTTACTTGATTTGCTTGATTTCTAGAATTTTAAGAAAATCATGAAGGAGTTTGGTCTGTTGTTTTCTTTAAGTGTGTCCATGTGATTTCAGTATCAAGGTGATTCTGGCCTCATAGAATAAAGCGGGATGGGTTCTTTCCATTTTTCATGAAGAATTGATGAAAAAATTGCTATCTTCCCTCAATAATTGGCAAAATTCACAGGTAAAGCCATCTAGTCACAGAGTCCTTGTGGGAAGATTTTAAAGTATAAATTTCATTTATTTAACAGATATAAGGCTTTTCAGGTTACATATTACCATTCGCATGAGCTTTGGTAGTTTGGGTCTTCTAAAGAATTTCTCCATTGCATCTAAGTTGTTGAATTTATTGACATTAAGTTATTCCTTATATTCTCTTACTAATTAAAAAGAAAAACATATTTTCCCTGTTCACAATACTTCTGACACCAAATATGTGGGATTCTTTTTTTTTTTTTCCCCCACACAAACCAATTCTCCAACTCTCTGGACAGCAACTGAATGTCTTATAATTCAATTATGACACTAATTGCCCCGAGGTAACACAAACCCCAGTGGTTAAGGACAGCCCACAAGACTGCCCCCTACCCTCACTTCAGATGCCTGTCCCAAGTCTCAGATTGTGTCCTGTATTTCTGACAATATATTGGATGTTCCAACATCCCACTCCTCAGGTTTTGATTATTTACTATAAAGGCTCTCAAAACTTACAATTACCATTTTATTATAAACAATATGATAAAGGATTCAGATAAACAGCTAGATGAAGAGATATGTAGTAAGAGACCCAGAAGGAGCCTGAGCACAGAAACTTCTGTCCCTGTGGAGTTGGAGTATGCCACCCTCTCAGCATGTAGATGTTTTCACCAATCCAGAAGAAATCTAAACCCTTATACTTTAGGGATTTTTATGGAAGCTTCATCATACATGAACAATTATTAACTCCATAACCAGCTCCTCTCCCCTGCCAAATGATGGGGGTGGGACTGAAAGTTCCAAGCTTCTAATTATGGCTTGGTGTTTCTGATGACCAGCCCCCCATTGTGAAGCTATCTAGAGGCCCCCAGCCACCAGTCATCTCATTAACATACAAAAAGACACTATTATACTCCAAAAATTCCAAGAGTCTTAGATGTTTTGCTGTCAGAAGCCACAATGGAAAATCAAATATTAGAACAAAATATGCTCCTAGCACCCCATCACTAGAGAAATTACAAGTTTTAGGAGCTCTGTGCCAGGAACTGTGGACAAGACCTGATATATTTCTTAATACACTACACTAGTATTTATAGAATGAGTAGGAATATCATTTTTCTCATTCTAGGTACTGGTAGTTTGTGTGTGTGTGTGTGTGTGTGTGTGTGTGTGTGTGTGTGTGTGTGTGTTTTGGTCTTGATGAATCTCATAAGACATTTATCAATTTTATTGATCTCTAGGAAAAATAAAGTGTTTTATTAACTTTTCTATTAACTTTCTATTATTTTTTACTCAATTTATATTTTCTTTTATGTGTTAATCCTTTTATTCTATTTACTTGGGGCTTAATTTACTCTTCTTTCTAGTTTAATATGGAAGTTTAGAACTTTAATTTGCTCTACAGTTTTCTTTACTTGTATTGTCCTTATCTGAATATGGTATTAAGACAATGCTGACCTCATACAATGATTTAGGAAGCAGTTCTTCAGCCTCTATTTTCTGTCAAAGATTGTAGAGAATTGGTATAGTTTCCTCCTTACATGTTTCGTGAAGTCATCAGGGAACCCATCCAAGCCTAATGCTTTCTGTTTTGGAAGGTTACTAATTATTGATTTAACTTCTTTAAAGACAAAGGCCTATTCAGATGGTCTTTTTCTTCCAGTGTGAGTTTTTACAGACTGTATGCTTTCAACGAATTGTTCCATTTTATCTAGATTATCAATTTATGACCAGAGAGTTATTTGTAATATTACTTTATTATCCTTTCATTGTCCATAGGGTCAGTAGTGATGGCTCCTTTTTTCATTTCTGATATTAGTAATTTGAGTCTTCTCTCCCTTTTCTGTAGTCACTACAGCTAGAATTATATTAATTTTATTGCCCTTTTAAAATTTACTGATTTTACCTGTTGCTTGTTTTCAATTTTATTGGTTTTTCACTTTATTTCTTTTCTTCTGTTTATTGTGCTCTTCTTTTTCTAGTTTCCTAAGAGATTAGATTATTGATTTTAGATTTTTCCTATTTTCTAATATATACATTCATTTCTATAAATTTCCATCAAAACATCACCCTTGCAACATTACACTAATATGCTATATTTTATTTCATTTCCATTTAGTCCAAAATATTTTAAAATTTCTCTTGAAAACTCTTTGCCCCATGTGTTAATTAGAAGTGAGTTGTTTAATCTCTAAATATTTTGAAATTTCTAGTTATCTTTCTGTTATTGATTTCTAGCTAAATTCCATTGTGGTCTGAGCATATACTTTTATGATTGTTATTGTCATACACTTATTATGGAATATTTTATATCCCAGAGGTAGTTTGTTTTGATGAATGGTCCATGTGGGCTTGAGAAGAATTTGCATGATGCTATTACTGGATGTAATAGTTAAAAGATGTCCATTATATCCAGTTTATTGATGTTGAATTCAACTATATCCTTACTGATTTTCTATCCACTGGGTATGTCCATTACTGATACAGGGGTTTTGATGTCTCTAAATATAATAGTGGATCTATTTCTCCTTGCAGTCCTATCAATTTTTGTCATATATTTTGATACTCTTTTGTTAAGCATATACACATTATACATTAAATTTCTTCAAGAATTGGTTTCTTTATCACTATATAATGCCCCTCTTTTTCCTGATAATTTCCCTTGCTGAAATTGGCTTTGTCTGCAATTAATATACATATTCCAACTTTCCCTAGTATTAGCATAGTATATCATTCCCTCTCCCTTTTTTAATTTTTTTAATGTTTATTTTTAAGACAGAGAAAGTGATAGAGTGCAAGCAGGGGATGGGCAGAGAGAGAGGGAGACACAGAATCCTAAGCAGGATCCAGGCTCTGAGCTGTCAGCATAGATCCTGACTCCTCTCCCTTTTTTTCAAATCTGTTTGTCTTTTTATTTAAAGTGTATTCTTTACACTGAGCTGGGTGGCTCAGTCAGTTGAGCGTGTCACTTCAGCTCAGGTCATGATCTCAAGATTTGTGAGTTCAAGCCCCTCACTGGGCTTGCTGCTGTCCGGGCTCACTGCTGACAGCACAGAGCCTGCTTCAGACCCTCTTTTCCCCTCTGTCTCTGCCCCTCCCCTCTTGTGCTTGCTCTCAAACATAAATAAACCTTAAAAACAAATAAAAAGATATGGGTCACCTGAGTGGCTCAGTCAGTTGAGCATTTGACTTCAGTTCAGGTCATGATCTCACGGTCTGTGGGTTCGAGCCCTGCATCGGCTCTGTGCTGACAGCTCAGAGCCTGGAGCTTGCTTTGAATCCTGTGTCTCCCTCTCTCTCTGCCCCTCCCCCACTCATGCTCTGTCTCTCTCTCTGTGTCAAAAATAAATGAACACTAAAAAAAATTAAAAATAAAAATAAATTAAAAAAATAAAGTGCGTTCTTATAGGCAACATATAGCTGGTCTTTTTTCAATCTTCTCTGATATCTGACAATATCTGTGTTTTAACTGATATAGTTAGATTATTCACATTGATAGTGATTATTGATATCATTGAATTTATTTTACCATATTTGTTATTGTTTTCTATTACTTGCCCTTCTTTGCTTGTTTTTTTTCTTTTTTTTCTTTCACTCTTTTTCTACCTTCTCTGGTTTCAGTGGAACATTTTAAATGGTGCTAGTTTATCTCCTCTCTTAGTATGTCAACTGTATTTCTTTAAAAATTGTTTTTAATGATTGCCTTAGAATTTGCAATGTACATCTATAACTAATCTAACTCCACTTTCAAATCACACTATGCATTTTATTGCTAGTACATGTACCTTATTACAGAGTATTTCTAATTTCTCCTTTCTATGTCAAAACATTGCTGCCATTCATTTCACTTATCCATGAGCTATATAATTACTGAATATACTGCTGTTGTTATTATTTTGAACAAATTTTTATCTATTAGGTCAACAGGGGTAAGAAATGTAAAGATTTTATTTTACATTCGTTTATCCCTTTTCTAATGATCTACTTTTCTTTATATAGATCTGAGTTTCTGACACACATCATTTCTGATGAAATTTTTTTAACATTTCTTGCAAAATACATCTATTAGTCACAAACCCTTCAATTTTTGTTTAGGAAAGTCTTAATCTCTCTTACATTTTTGAAGGATAATTTCACAGGATACAGAGTTCTAGCTTCAACAGTGGTTACTTTCTTCAAACTATATATTTCCCTCCACTCTTGCATATTTTCTGAAGAGAAGTCCAGCACAACTCTTACCCTTTCTTTTCTCTATGTACAGTGTTGCTCCCTCTACCCCTGACTTCTTTCAAGATTTTCTCTTTATTTTTGATTTTCTAAAGTTTAATCATTATATCCTGTTTTTTTTGTTTGTTTGTTTTCTGTTTTTTGTTCGTTTGTTTTGTTTGGTATTTATCCTACTTGATGTTCTGTGAGAATCTTGGGTCTGCATTTTGATGTTTGCCATTAATATTAGAAAATTCTCAGCCATTGTTCCTCAAATATTTCTTCTGCTCCTTTCTGTCTTTCTTCTCCTTCTGGTATTCCCAATTGACATATATTTCACCCTTTGTAATTGTCTCACAATTCTTGAATATTCTGTGACATCTATTTGAAATTTAACTTCATTGAGGAATAACTGACAACATATATATTTACATATGTGATTTTATATACAAATACATTGTAAAACAATAGCCAGGATCAAGATAATTAACATAGCCGTCACTTCTCATAGTCAACATTAGCTAACTCGTGTGTATATGCATGTGTGGGTATGTGTATGGTAATGCTTATGATCTACTCTCAGCAACTTTCAGTAACAATACCATATTGTGAACTATAGCCTCCATGTTATATATTAGATGTTCAGAAATTATTCTTCTTATAAGAGAAAAATTGTACTCTTTGACCTACATCACCCCATATCCTCCTCTCCCCCAGCTCTAGGAAACCCCCGTCTATTCTCTGTTTCTATCAAATTTTAATTTTAATTCTACATATAAGTGATACCATACAAGATTTGTCTTTCTCTTTCTGTCTTATTTCACTTATAATGCCATCCAGATTAATCCATGTTGCTACTAATGGCAAAATTTTTCTTCTTTATTTTGGCAGTCTAGTTTATTTTTCTGTTTGCATTTCAGTTTTGAAAGTTTCTGTTGACCTCTCTTCAAGTTTACTGTTTCTTTCAACTGTTTGTAGTTCATTGTTGTGCCCATCAAAGGCATTCTTTATTTGTATTGCTGTGTTTATTCTTTCTTAAGAGTTTCCACCTCTCTGCTTACATTGCCCATATATTACTATGTGTTGTCTACTTTTTTACTAGATGCCTTAGCATATTAATTATAGTTTGAAATCTTGGTCTGATTATTCATATGTGAATCTGGTTTTGATGCTGGCTGTTTTGTTTTGTTTTTTGTTTTTGTTTTTGTCTTCAATGGCCAGAAAAACTGGTTCTGTTTTGATGGATTTATTTTTATCTTCATTATGTATCATATTGTTTTGCTTTTCCTTGCTTGTTACTTTTTGAGTACATGACAGACATTGCGAATTTTTAATTATCGTATTCTGGATAATTATGTATTAAAAATATTCTTCGACATTCATAATAACTTGGGAACAGCTTGATCTTTTTGCTGTTTACTTTTAAGCTTTATCAGATGAATCAGAGAAGATATTAGTCCGAGGCTAACTTTGGCCCCCTACTGAGTCACTACTTTAAGTACTCTAACTTGTGCCCTGTGTATTTTGTGGTTTTTAAACTTTACAATGTGGTCCAGTCTTCACTCTTCTGTGAAAGCCTACTCCTTTCATATGCTTCTTATCTCATCCTAATACAGTTTCCTTACGAACACACACTGACCACTACTATCTGAACACTTGAGGTTGATCTAGTGCAGATCTCTGGGGTTCCTTCTACAGCTCTCTCCTGTGACCATGCCTTGCAATCTCTAGCTGCCTTAGCCAACCTGAATTCCTGAGTTTTATGCCTGCAATTCAGGAGGGTGCTGAGATCTGCTTCAGTTCGTCTTCCCTGTGCTGAAGCTCTCAAGGCTGAAAGCTCACCTCATTTCTTCTCCTCTCTCAGGAATTATTGAGCCTAATAATTTCCCTAATGTTCCTCTTTAGTGAACTTGGCACTTTGCTTCTGCCCTCTCAATCTGTCATCTGTTTAATGATTTTTCTTGTCCTATGGTGCTAGCTGGATATTTTTTTTTTCCACTTTAATGTTGAATAGCAATGGTGATAGCAGGCATCTTTTTATTATCCAGTTTCTAAAGAGACTGTTCCTAATGTTTCACTGTTAAACATGATAATTGTAAATTTTTCATATTGATTGTTACTAGTTGAAGTAATTCCTTTTCCATTCTGTATTTGCTAAGAAATTTTAACATGTTTGGTTTGACTTTTATATACATGTTTGCATTAATAGGATCATATAGTTTTACCCCTCATATAAGATACCCCTCAGTACCTTAATATTAAAGTCTTCCAATATTCCTTTTGATGAAATCTACCTAGTTATGATATAGTATTATTACTATTGATAATGCTGACTATAGGCAAGGATTTCATCATCATTATCTCTGCATGCCCCATGACACCTATGAGAATGCTTTGCAAAAAATGGATATCAAAGGAATTTAGTGAATTAAATCTATTTGAATTCATGTTATTTGAAATCTCTGAAATAGCACATAAAACTCAAAACAATTGTTCAAGCTCTTCCAATTCCTGTTCTCTAACTTACTTAATTACAGTCTAGAGTATCTACCATATGTCAGATTGGGAAAAAAAAAAAGAACATTCTGAATGAAGGAAGCTAAGGGAAGGTAAATAGTGTTCATAGAATCACTGAAGTGTATACAAGATGGCATCCCAGCTGCTAAGTTTTGGTTCAACAAATATAGTTTTCATGGGTCAGTAGGTTGGGCTTAAATAGAAACCACTGCAACTAGGAAACGTTTCATCGATTTCATTGGCATACATGTAGGTGGCTGCATGATGAGGCTTTCAGCATTTAACTTTCATGCAGTAACATGATTGCTTTCACAAGAGTTCAAACAGACACATACACCACAGGTTTTCAAGAATAATTCATTGGGGTGCCATATCATATGTAAAGACCTTGGGCATGGGTGCCCATTGCTCTGTTTTATTTTGCTTTCTTGATTTTGTGACCTAGATAGATGCTGCTTAAATTGACACCACCTTTTACCTGAATGATAAAATCTTGACAAACTAATGGAAATATTCGGCAAGGTGGGGTGGGAGATGTGATGGAGGGTAGGGAGTGGGAAAGATATATAGGAAATGAAATAGATTGCTAAATAAACCAGGCCATTGTATTTTTTATGAGGCCTGGTCTCTAAGCTTGAGCTAAACTCAAGAAGTCATGGAAAAAATACGTTGGATTGGGACATATTTAATAAATTAACACATTGTTAAATTTTTAAATAAAATTCTTTTTATAAGGCAGGAGTTAGAGGCACTCTTTGCAAAAGGCCAAAATGTACAGTAGAAGTTATTGAAGGCTTTCTTCTGGATAAGCACTGTGCCTGACACTACCCAAGTCACCTCACCAAACCTTCAAGAACTGTGGTTGGTAGGACTATATTTTATTAACATAGACAATGGAAATAGGGAAGTTTAAGTAACTTGCCCACAATTGCAAA
Organism: Panthera onca; assembly: GCF_046562875.1. Classification (NCBI taxonomy): domain Eukaryota; kingdom Metazoa; phylum Chordata; class Mammalia; order Carnivora; family Felidae; genus Panthera; species Panthera onca. Next base: position 9,246,228 of record NC_138345.1, on the reverse strand, counting down.
GATAGAAGATAAGTGAACAGTGATCGAAATAAAGACTAGTCTTATTCTAACATTAATGTCAGTATATAATTGCTACAAAAAAAAATCTTAAATACATTATTGGCAATATAAAAACTTCAAAAAACTATATTGGATAGGTGTGTTCTTTGGTCCCCAAAGGCTCAAAGAATTTTCTCAGTGGAGATGCCTATAATTTTAGCTTTCTTTTTTTTTTTTTTTTTTTTTTAATCATTCCTAGGATTTTGTTTCCCTAGTGCTATGGTTCTGATTTTAAAGCTGTTTTTGCAAAATAGTAGCTTAAATCTATGGCTCTAACAATAACTTGGCCTCCTTTTGTGCTGATTATGATGCCCTGTTGGCATTTCCTATTTGTCCTTCAATCTACAAAGGTCAACACACTGAGATGACTGTTCAAGATCGGAGGCCCACCCTTCATTCTGCAATGAGTCATTCTCTATGTGTGATTGTTCACATTTTTATTAAGGGAACTTTATTTTTTGGAACTGAATATGTCCCCCCCCCCTTTTCATTCCTATGTACTTAAAATGCTTTACTGTAAAATCACACATTTCTCCCACTCAATTCATGTAATTTTTCTCTAATTCATGCCACGAGCACCCACTTGTCTCTCACATATAATTCAAGCTTCTTAAGCTTAGCCTTGTTAATCTACGTCATTTATTAATTTATTTTTGTAAACTTTCTTTTCAATATTCCAGCTAGCCTGTCACTTTAGTGGTTCCTTACTGGGTTTTTTTTTCCCCTCCCAAAAGTTCCTTCATGCCCTTTCCCTCATGTTCTCTGGTCATTCATGCAACATTCTCTAAATTCTCCTCACAAAAGTAATTAGTAGAGCCTTGAACCTAAAAAACAAAACAAAACAAAACCCTCTTTTCTCCTTGTGTTTTCCTCCTCAGTGTGAGACAGTTTAAAACTGTAAAAATAGTTGCTCCAAAATATCTGTCATCGTATCCACATAGATTCAGTTTAACACTTTTTGTGTGAACAAATTCTCTAATTTCTCTTCTAGCCATTCATTCTGTTTCTTTTAAGATTTGTGTGTATACCCAAGGCAATTCAAAAGCTAAGTGATAGTGTATATAGTATAATATAATATAATATAATATAATATAAAATAATATAATATGTCCAGTTTATGTTAGATCAATGAGTTCTTGTTTGATAAATAGGAGGAAGACGGATGCAGATTCAGTGAGTTCTACTGGAAAAAGGAAACAGAGATAATTAACTTCGTCTATGTTATGAGATGCTTTCACTTTAACACAAAATAAAATAGCACCATAAAAATAATTACGATACTGAGACTGTATGTAAGTGTACAAACTGATATAAGTATCTAGGTAAGGTAAGAATACCAAACGGTAGTAGGCATTGGGGAAGGCTATATGTTGGTGGTAACATCGGGGTTGTATCTAACATGATGGCGAGGTTCTGTCAGAGAGAACGTGGAGTACAGGCGTGATAAACATACAAGGTCTGGAAAACACGGAGTGCATTTGGAGGGCAGCAACTGGAGCCATATTGAATTGGCATATATATTGCAGTATGGAGGTAAGTTTGCAAGGCTGAGACAAAATCATAGGATAAGGGCCCCAGGAAAGAGACCAAATTTCTCCTTTTAACTGGTAAGTAGTTAGCTGGAGAGTTTTAAATTGTTTGAAAATTTGAATGGTTTGTTGTGTCCTGTTTCATCTTTTCTCTTTCTGGCATTTAAAGGAAAAAAAATGAAAAATTTAAAAAGAATCCAGGAAGTATCAGTGATTTTAAACCAAAAGGAAAAATAGAGGCCAATCTTTTGACATGTTCGGGTCTCCCTGAAAGCTAAATAAGAGAAAATGATACAACCATGAATTGTGTGCCTCAGGAGTCTGGGAAAGAGAACATACATAAAACTGGGTTTTGTAGGGATAGAAGAGAGTCTCACTTCCAACCTGAGTTTAGAATCCTTGCATACTTCCAGAATTTAGAACAGAAAGTAGTTAGAAAAGAATCTGAAATTACATGTGTATATGTTTGTGTAATGTTGCTACACATTCAAGTATGTTTGTGATCCACCAACTGGGATTGCTCAGACTGTGCACCACTGTGACTTTGTCACCACCTGGTGACAGGTTGCTAAAATTTTAGATTTGTTTATTACTCATTCGCTTAAAAAATTGTTTGTAAAACTATAAAAAGCATCACATATATGACAATGGAATCTGAAACCTGTGAACCAGGCATTTCTGTTGCCATTGGAATGAGAAGAGGGAGCATAATTTATCATGACGCCCTTTCTGCATTCTCGGATTCCATTTTCCATTGTTCAAATCCCTTCTACTGTTAAAAATTTATGAGGCAAAAACTGGGGTTACAGGGATACAGTAGGTATTATTTCTTGTACTTAATCAATCATCAATTGTAAAGATAGAGTCTATACATAAAAGATAAGAAAATACAGACAAGAGTGATACTAAAAACCATTAATAACTGTTGAAAAGAGGAGGAGATCATTATGATTGGCACACTTAAAAAAAAACTACACAGAAACGGTGAGTCCTGAGTTGGTAACTGAAGCAAGTGGGGCTTAGAGAGGCCCAGGCTTTGTCAAGGGAACATGAACAATAAACTCACAAATGTAGAGGTGGACGTTTGTCACAGGACTGACATGAGACAACTGAACAAATTGAGTAAGCACAGCTGTTTTCCAAGATGGAGAGAAAAGAGCTCCATTAATAACCAGTCAACAAATGCCTTCCTAAGTCTTGTTTAAATCTCATTTAATCATTCTCTATCTTGTGTTTCAGCTGCATACATATGTATTTTCCTCATCAGAACATAGATTATTATAGAACAGATTCTTTTCATATTCAATTTTATATTTCTTTAACTTAAAGGTTTTGTATTTCTTAGCTAATTGAGTGATATTTGCTAAATTCAAGAAAGAAGGCAGGAAGGAAAAGAAGGAAGAAAAATAAATGAGATCAGTCATATTTTATTTTTATTTTTTTTTTTAATTTTTTTCTTAACGTTTATTTATTTTTGAGACAGAGAGGCAGAGCATGAACAGGGGAGGGGCAGAGAGAGAGGGAGACACAGAATCTGAAACAGGCTCCAGGCTCCGAGCTGTCAGCACAGAGCCCGACGCGGGGCTTGAACTCACGGACCGTGAGATCATGACCTGAGCCGAAGTCGGACGCTTAACCGACCGAGCCACCCAGGCACCCCATTTTTTTCTTTCTTTTTTTTTTTTTTAATTTTTTTTAACGTTTATTTATTTTTGAGACAGAGAGAGATCAGTCATATTTTAGAAGGTCTGGAAGAGCAAAATGAAAACTATTAACTCACCTATCCTTGCCTTGTCAAGGACTGAAAATCTTGCTTTTGGTAATAAGGACATGATATAAGTGATAGTTATGCCTTTATTCAGATTTTTAATAGCTATTAGTTAACATTGATTAGATAATGCCATTTTGATGGCTAAAAAGTCCCCTACAGTCCTCCACTCTTATATGTTCATTAATATCCGTGATTGTGTCAACAACTGTGTGCAAAAACACCTCACAGATTCCTCACGCATGATTTGAAACCCACGTGATTCAAAGCCTGTCTGGTGAAAGTCTTCTTTAAAGAGGAAAAACTTCATAAAGTGTATGGGTTTGCATGAATACTTGATCATCAAGGGTGAATGAGACTAAGTTTCCACTGAAAAAACATCTAAGTCATAATGAAAGGAGCTTCTTCCTTCCTCTCCTCTTAAAGTTCCCCGTTGTAATAGACACCAAAACTAAATGTAAAAACCATGTGGGACATTTTCTTTGTCATTTCCACACATCTTTGGCCATCGCTAGTAAATGTGAAAAAGAACCAAGATTTGGTGTTAGACATTAAAAGTCATATATCATAAATATGTCATATTTTTAAGTTTAAACATTTCTTGTGTGACTCAGTCAAGACAGAACAGTAATATTTATGAAAGGACAGTGAAAAAGCTGAAGGTAGCTGAGAACCTAACAGACAGTAGTTGTTGGACATCCTAAGTGTACAGACCAAGTCAAAAGAAAATTGAGGGATTTCCATACCTAAGATTTTCCCACATCTTTGATCTGCCTCTCCTGGCAAGAAACATTGCTAATAAAAATGAGGCTTTGATGAATAATATAAATGGTAATATCCTTCTTGATTACTATTAATACAATTCACATGCTAATTTCAGCTCATAATTAACGAGAAGAGGGAGATACAATATAATAGTGGTTCATCCGTATAAAGAGATTTCTGTTTCCTGTTGAGAATGACACATTGGGTACATGATACTGAAACTAGGTTGTTGTTATTTTTTTAAATACATGTAGAGTTGATGCCTTCATTTGTTTTAAAGTTGATTATTGTTTAATTGTATCTGTGGATGGAAGACTTTCCAGAAAGTCCCAGGTATAACTTTTCAAATTGAGGTTCCAGTATACAATTTTGGCTTCATATATAAATTTAAAACAATTACAACAAAGATAATTGTGGCACAATCTTGAAAAACATAAATTGGGCCATAAAATGGAAAGAAAATGAGAGTTTTTATAACGTTAATGTATAAAATATAAAACCAGCCTGTATAAAAAGGGATTAATTAAAAACTTGAATTGTTAATGGAATTACATTCCATGTATTAAGACTCTAATATCTAATAATCCTAACTATATTTTTCTTTACATATAAGAGTAAGCTATAACTATTATCAAGAGCATATTTCACCCTGTAAACAAATTCAACTACAGCTCTGTTTTGTCACAATTATCATGCAAATAGATTAATAAAAATTTCCTCTTCCAACAGTAAGTGAAAGGAAATTTAATGAACTGACTGTAATATTAAAAGCACATGTATTGAAATGTTTATGATTACATAACAAAAAGACAAGCAAATTCTGCTGATCTAGTGTCTTGTCTAATTAACTTCCTTGGGCCCTTCCAATATACTTGTCTCTATCAACATAGACCTGCCTTTGTCCCTCCCTCACTTCCCCATCTATTGACACACACCTAAAGATTCAAACTTATCCTAGTTTTTGTAACGAATCTGACCCCGACAAAGGGAATATAAAGACTTTAACCTTACAGCGGGGAACTGTCCATCAAAATTTGTACCCAAGTTCTTGGGCAGATTGACTCCAAGTCAACTGTGTTTTGACCTTCATTTAATACTTCTTTGATACCCTTGCAAGTAACAGCCATAACCTAGAAGTAATGTCATTGCTTCCTACCTTTTCTCCAGCCTTCACAAAGTCTGAAATCTGGGCTGAATCTCTAATACATGATGCTAACTGTCTGGCTTTGCCTGGGCCATGCAAGGACTGCTAATTATCGTCCATGTTATTAAATCTGACACAGACGTGCCCACTGGGCCTCCACCTGTGTATTCCTCATGCACATTTCTCACACGCCATTCTCTTCCCTCCTCTTTGCTACTAATACTGTGGTTATAGCAGGGTATGTTTGTGAATCTCATGGGCCCATCTTGTCCCTGAATCTCAGTCATCCTTAATTTGGCCCATTTACCTCTGGTAAAATAGCTATGCTAATAACTAGTATGATCATGAAATACGGCCAGAAACTGAAAACAACATTATGACAGTCTCTGAATAGATTCTTTGACCAATTTGGTTTTAACAGCAATTATAAAGAATAGCCTCTTCCATACTATTTAGAGCATCAGGTTCTTGATACACAACACGTTCTTAACTTTTTGTTAAGCGGTAATATACTTAGCATTAGTAATCTGGGTGGCATTTCTAAAAAATGTCAAAAGACATATTGATTCATTACACAGAAGTTGTGTTATAATATAAGTGTCCTTTTCTGAATTTCAGATGAAGAGAATAAAACGCTTTAAATCAGACAACATAAAAAAATAAATCAGACAACATAAAAATTTGAATCATTCAAATGTAGTATGTTAATGAAAAAACCTGATTTTCATATGCTTATTAAGGTTGTACTCCTTTGTTATGTCTGTGGATGCAGCTATCACATCCAGGGATGCTACATTTTTTTAATGGACTAGAGTTTTACTACAGATAAAAAGGAAAAAAAAATATCTACCATAAAATAACAGTGTACATATTTCTTGAGCCAGAAAGGGTGATGTTTTAACAGATGAAATGACTGGGGCACCTGGATGGCTCAGGTAGTTAAATGTCCAACTTCAGCTCAGGTCATGATCTTGTAGTTTGTGGGGTCTGGCTCTTGTGCTGACAGCTCAGAGCCTGAAGCCTGCTTCAGAGTCTGTGTCTCCCTCTCTGTCTTTCCCCCACTGGCACTCTGTCTCTCTCAAAAATAAATAAACATTTAAAACAATTTAAAAGATGAAATGACTAATGAGGACCTCAGGCTATTAAAAGCTAAATATGTAAAAGTGATATTAGAATATCCTTAATAAATGACTTATTTTTATGATGATGTGTTATACTATATAACTTTAATTATAAAGCAAGGAGAAAATATGAATAAATATAACAAACATTCAGATACATATTTAAGCTTTATAAAATTAAGGGACGAATACTACGTAAATAATTGAAAGAGGAGTAGCAAAAAGGGTTGACGAGGAGGTTTTCATGGGAAGATTCCAGGTCTTGATAACCAATGAGAGTTTCTATAGCCATCAGGAACAGAGAAGCACTTGGACCCAAGTGAGTTAGGCTGAAATTCAGACCTTCCAAATAAAGCCAGGGTTTTGATGGCCAAATCTTTATTGACAGAAAATTGTCCACTGGTCCCACTGATAAAGACAACAGGGATCTTGATTCTCTTGGTCTGCTGTTGTGGTGGGAAGAATATGGTCTATCTTCAGAATTCATGGTCTTAGAGCTACCACAAAAAAGTCTGTTGTTCCAGTGTGCTATGTGCATTATAAAGACTTCAACCGTATAGCGAGCCATTATCCACCAAAATTAACAGTAAAAAGTGGTCCCAGCCTTACAATATCTCTGAATCAATTGGTAAAAGCAAATACATTTTTTAAATTTTTTTTAAACGTTTATTTAGTTTTGAGAGAGACAAAGAATATGAGTGGGTTGGGGCAGAGAGAGAGGGAGGCACAGAATCTGAAGCAGGCTCCACGCTCGGAGCTGACAGCACAGAGCCTGACACGGGGCTCAAACTCACAGACCGCGAGATCATGACCTGAGCTGAAGTCGGACACTCAATCAACTGAGCCACCCAGGAGCGCCAAAGCAAATACATTATTATAAGGGAAACACTGTCAACCAAAACCTCATAGTTAGCTAAAATTGATCTCACATAAGAAACATGATTATACCCCAAGAATGTCATATATATGACCATTAAATAAAGATCACAAATATAAAGATTATAAATAAATATATTAAGTGGCAAGTTATAAACAAAGTATTACAATATGAAGAAAAACAAGCTACATATAAAAAGACCAAAATTATTTCAGAAAAGAAAAAACAGACACAAAGAAATGAAAATTTTAGTCATTAAAATAAAACCTGCAATGGATGGTCATATATATATATATATATATATATATATATGTATATGTGTATATGTATATGTATACATATGTATATGTATATATGTATATGTATTATATATATAATAGATTTAAAATATTTTAAAATATTTAAAAAATAAACCAGAAAAATAGATCTGATGAAATTATTTAGCATACAGCAATACAGTTCTAATACACAAAGGGAAAAAATATAGAATTTACTGAAGGAATAAGAATCCTTCTATTCATCAAAATTATAGACTGTTTAGTGGAATCATTGTATACATATCTGTAAGTTCAAATGTCCCCAGCTCTAGTGCTATGCAGTACATTTTCCGGTATAAGATGTCAAAATACCGATGGTATTAAATCTATAACTATCTGATGGTGACATTTGTTCTTGAAATGATGTTTAACCTCGGGAGATAGGTACTTAATGAAATTATCAATTATAATTCCAGTTTTAATATATATGTAGCTGAGATTCTAGACGGACATAAGAGGTAAGAAAAAAATGTAAAAGACGGGAAAGACTGTTTTTCAGGAACTTGGGGTCATTATCCAGCATAGGAGGTAACTTGCAACTCCTCTGTGTCTAAACATCTATCCATGAATAAACAACTTACCAAGGGGTCATGTTAGTCTACCTTAGTGTAAATACCCTTTAATTTTTTTCACCAATAAATAGAGCATGTTCTTATTTATCATAATGGCAGTAATATTGATGTAGCAAATCTCACATTGCCGCTATAATTTATTTATTTTATTTTTAAATTTTTACTATTTTTTAATGTTTATTTATTTTTGACAGAGAGAGCGAGTGTGAGCAAGGGAGGTGCAGAGAGAGGGAGACAAAGCAGGCTCAGTTTCTGAGCTGTCAGCACAGAGCCCGAGGCAGGGCTCAACCCCATGAACTATGAGATCATGACCTGAGCTGAAGTCGGACACTTAATAACTGACTGAGCCACCCAGGCGTCCCAAATTTCTTTATTTTAAAAAGGAGAAAATAAACCCATGAAAACAAAACCATTATTCTTTACCTTTTTGACATAAATTACAAATTCCCCACAGGGGAAGACTCATAGTCTTATGGGATAAAATAGTATATAAGTCATTTGTTATGAATCTGTGATAAATAAATATGTTCTCCTTTGGCCCAATTATTCACTGAGACATACACTGGTATACATTCCTTTAACTTATTCCATTAGCATAGCCATTTCCCAAAAATTAATGACAAAAGGCTAATCTTTTTCTTAGTGCAATCATATCTTTCATGTCAAAATGTAAAATGAGTCCAGTTCCTGAGAAAGCTTTTAATTACAAGGAAGTACCCTGATTCTTCATCCTCTGTGGTCTACCCAAAGTAATGCCGCCTACCTCAGCATTATGCACAAATTGTCCATTGACTCTGTCCCCCCAGATTTCTTGAGAGATAATAGTCAATAAAATTTTAAGACACTTAAAGTGTGCAATGTGATGATGTGATGATATGTATACATTGTGAAAGGATTTCCCTCACTGAATTAAATAACACATCCAATACCTCCCATATTTACCTTTGCGTTTGTGTGAGAACATTTGAGTTCTACTCTCTGAATAGGTTTTAATTGTACAAATACAGTAATATAAACTACAGTTACCATGTTATACATTAGATTCTCAGACCTTGTTTATCACATAACTGAAAGTTTCCACCCTTTTACCAGCCTCTCCCTATTTTTCCTACCCCTTAGGCCCTGGAAACCACCATCCATTCTGTTTCTATAGGCTCAACCATATATATATCTATATATCTATATATCTATATATATATAGATATATAGATATATAGATATATAGATATATAGATATATATATATAGATATATATGTATATGTATATGTAGATATGTGTACATATATGTATACATATGTGTATATGTATATATATATGTATACATATGTATGTATATATATATATATATATATATATATATAGGTATATATCTCATGTATGACTATGTACATATGGTTACATTATACCAAAGTATTTATCTTTCTCTGTTTGGCTTATTTAACTTAGCCTAATATCCTACAGGTTCATCTATGGTGTTGCAAATGACCTGAGCTCTTTGTTTTTTAAGATTGAATAATATTCAGTGGTACCCAAATTAAACATAGGTAAAGGACCCTAACAGACACTTTGAAAAGAAGATATACAAATGGCCAACAAGAACATGAAGAGATGGTCAACATCACTCATCATCAGGGAAATCAAAACCACAATGAGATACCTCCTCACACCTGTTAGACCTCACAAAAAGACAAGGGATGACAAATGTTGGAGTCGCTGTGGAGAAATGAGGACCTACATGCACTGTTGCTGGTAACATAAACTGGTGCAGCCAGTGTGGAAAATGGTATGGACTTTCCTCAAGAATTTAAAAATAGAACTTCCATATGATCCAGCAATTTAACTTGTGACTACACATCCAAAGGAAATGAAATATTTATTTCAAAGAGACATCTGCACTTTCATCTTAAAGCAGCATTATTCACAATAGCCAAGGTATGGAAACAACCTAAGTGTCTGTCAAGGAACGAAAGAATAAATAGAATTGTCCATAATCTTGATAGAGTTACTCTATTTCAGGCATTCGATATTGTTATGATGAGCTTTGTGAATCACGTATTTTATAAGTGATAAAACTAGCATAGAGATACTACATGTTCTATTTCATAAGGCTCCTCCTAATAAGTGTGATAGGGTAACATTACTGATATAACATGCTAGAAGCTTAAGCTGTGACCATCAAAACTGAACTCTGATTTCTTGGTTTCTTCTCTTCCCTTACCAGTTGTGTTGTTTGACCTTAAAATGCTATAGATTTTTTTTTTTTAAGTTTCTTTATATATAATAAGAAAAGTGGGGGAAAATGACATGTTGGACAGGCTTGGGAAGGGAGGATTTCAGGGAGACAGAGAAGTGAGTGCAGTATAAGAAGAGAGACTTCAGGCTGCTTGCCCTAGGTTGTGTAGCATCTTCTGAGTACTTGGAAAATACAATCAAGGCATTTACAGAATTCCATCAAATCCAAGTGGCCTCTGATTAACAGATACAATATTATACATCACTAAGAAAGTAAATGCTACTCTCTAAGCTATGACACACTATTAATTGATTTCAAGAGAGGTATGAGTGTGAGGAAATGTGTACCTAAGAGTAAGTAATACTCATTAATTTAATTGGAAATTGTTTTTGATTGTCACAGAGTATTTTTATAAGAAAATCATTTTGAAACTTGGCCACTCAGGAAGTGGCTTCATTTTTTTTTTTTTTTAGTTTTTTTTAAATGTTTATTTTTGAGAGAGAGAAAGAGAGAGAGAGAGAGAGAGAGAGAGAGAGAGAAGGAACAGGGGAGGGGCAGAGAGAGAAGACACAGAATCCAAAGCAGGCTCCAGGCTCTGAGCTGTCAGCATAGAGCCCGATGCGGGGCTCGAACTCAAACTGCGAGATCATGACCTGAGCTGAAGTTGGATGCTTAACTGACTGAGCCACCCAGGCACCCCAGTGGCTTCATTTTCTATACTCTATAACCTTTGAGCAATCCAGCCTCCTCAGAAAATGCAGCATTGTGACGGGGAGGAGTAAAATGAACTAAAGACACCAAGGAGGAATTCTCAGAAGAAAACCAAAGACACAGAAAGGGAAATACTCCCTATGGAGCCACAGCCAGGACTGTGGAAAAGCACGGTGAGTGGACAGTATTTTTGCCTAAAGACCGAGTGCAAAATAGGCAGTGATAAATGGAAAAAATATGTTGAGGTTTTGGTGAGTCAGAGGGTCCATGGAGTGTGGGGGTAAGGCAAGAAGACATAAGAGAAAAATTGTTAAGCATTAAGACTTGGAACTCCTTCATATCATTCAGGAAAAGACACTGAATTGTGGAATCCTTTTAAACTGTATGTGTCTTGGGCTGTGCTTTTTAAAATGTGATCTGAGTTTTCATTTCAAAATCATATTATAAAAATATGTAACCTATTGCCTCCAACACATATATATTACATATGCAATGTATATATATATATAATTATATATAATATATGCATAATATATAATTACATAACATATATAATACTATGTCGCTTTATATATTATATATGTAATATATGTATATGTAACATATATTATATAATCCATACTAGATAATATATCATACATATAATATATACCATATATGTAATATATATTATGTATATATGCACCACAGAAATGGGATAATGCCAAAGAAAAACAGAAAAAAATATAAATATCAAAAAGAATTTGTAGAGTAATTTACATTATTTAGTTCTTTTTTTAATTCTAATGCCCCTTTCTATCTTGTCAACTTCTCTTTTCCAGAACAGCTTTCTGGGGAAATGGCCACATTTGTAGCACAACTTTATTGGTTTCAGATTCAGCTATGCTATCACATCTTGGAAATGTAATGCTTTTGTTGTTGTTCTATTTTGCCATATGTTTTGTTTTGTTTTTTTGTATTGCTTGTGCATGGTTGGAGCTGGGCACCATACAGAGGAGCAGTGGGGAGAGAGGAGATCAGTGAAGTAATCTCCCACCACCGACACTAGAGAGGAAAAGCTGATTTGCCTCAAGACCTGAGTCTGATGAACACAAATCCCAGGATCACGAAGGCCTTGTTCTCAGACAACTCTCTCACCAAGTTCATCCTTCATTTGTTTTTTCTTCTATCCTTCCTTCTTCCTCCTTCCACTCTTCTTTTTTCTTTTCAGGCTTATTGAGATGTAATTGATAGAGAGTAAAATTCACCCCTTTTAGTGTGAAGTTTATGAATTTTGACAAACAGACACTCACATAACCACAGCCACTACCACAACCAGAATGTGGAGTACGTCCATCACCCCACAAATTCTCCCGTGCCCCTTTGTATTTATTCTCTGCCCCAGATCCAGACCCAGAAAATCACTAAGCTGCTTTCCATTTGCATAGTTTCTGCTTTTTCCAGATTGTCACATAAATGAAATCACACAGAATTTATACAACTTTTTGAATTTGGTTTCTTTATCTTGTCATGAGGCATTTAAGATTTATCCCTGTTATTGAATGTCCTTTTTATTGCTAAGTTGTATTTCATTATACAGATACACTTATATGCCAGCTCATAAATATTTGAGTTGCTTCTAATTTGGGACAATTATAAGTAAACCCGCTTGCAATGTTTGCATGCATATTTTCACGTGGCCATATGTTTTTATTTCTCTTGGATAAATATCTGTGGGATTGCCAGGTGATAGGTGGGTGTCTATTTAATTTTATAAGAAACTATCAAACTGTTTTCCAGAGTGGCTATGCCATTTTCCATGCCCACGAGTAATCTATGCGCATTCCTCTTGCTCTGCATCTCTCTAGCACTTGGTATTGTCACTTTTCGTTTTTAGCTATCCTGGTAATCCATAGGTCTATGCTGTCAACAGGTTTTGAAGATTGTATCTTGAGGAGAATTGCAAGAAAGCAAAATATTATCAATAAAAATGTGTTATGATGAGGCATGTGCTTGTTGATTTACATTATTTTGTAATCATTGCAAAAGATTACAAAGAAAGAGATATGGCATATAGGTTATTATTGGAAGATAATGACTGTTTCTATGAAAAGACAAGAAAAAAACCCAGAGATTGTTTGTATTCCATTAAAGGCAGAAGGCACCTTTGTGTTTCATCATGAACTTTGTTGCACTTATAAATAACACTGACTTTAAAAATAATAAGAAGGGAGTAATTAGTTCTTTAGAAACTTTTACTTGAAATAATTTTCTGAATTATTAATGGTGACAATAATAGTAAGAACGTAACTAACCTAAGAGAATATTTTTCCAGGAAAAAAGAGACATGTTAAAATTGACTCTAGTACATACTGGCAAAGGTGCCAAATAAAGTAATTTATATTTCCTTTTGTTTTGCATCTATTAACTGAATTTAGAGCTACTATATATACGCATTTATTAAGATGGTATTATATTTGTGACAAAATTCTCAGTTTTTCATAGCGTTTATTTCCAAATACTTACTGAAATTATTGGCATGAATAGATGCAATAAGGTGAAAGATTTAATTCCCTATTTGAGTCTGAATATTGTAATAGAATAAAATTCCACTACCATACTACAAAACTTTAGTGAATGGTCTCAGAATGTACTCTTAATTCTGGCTAGTCACCTTGCAAATTTGCAAATATTATTCCATCTGGAGGAAAAAAAGAACCAAAAAATTTACCTCGGATTAATTAGTATTAGGGTCAGCCTTTTCACAGTTAATAATTAAAAAAATAGTAATTAAAAACATTTTTTAATGTTTATTTGTTTTTGAGAGAGAGAGAGAGAACGCGCGCACGCGCGCGCGCACGAGCGGGGGAGGGGCAGAGAGAGAGAGGGAGACACAGGATCTGAAGCAGGCTCCAGGCTCCGAGCTGTCAGCACAGAGCCTGACGCAGGGCTTGAATCAGGAGAGGTGAGATCATGACCTGAGCCAAAGTCGGACGCTCAACCGACTGAGCCACCCAGGTGCCCCCAAAATAGTGATTTTTAAAGGCAAACATGGGGATGAGTTGGAGAGCAGAAACAGAAAACAGAAATTAGATAAGAAATATAGATTTCCAGAGGTAGGTTTTTCAAGCCTCTGTCAAAACCGCAGATCAAGAGAAGTAAAAGAATGGTTAGGCTCATGGGCACACAGGCTCCATAGTCAGGAAGTCAAACAATGCCTGATGATCCAAATCTGACTGTGATGCAGCTGAGAATCCAAATGAAAACATGGAGTTCTAAATTGGATGAATCCAAGTTCTAATTTTAGCTCTGTCACTTAATAGCTCTGTGACATTAAGTATGAAAAAATTCCTTGTTTCAATGTCCCATTTCAGTAATATGATAATGCTGGCCTCAAAGAATGGGTCAGGAAGTATTCTTTTAGATTCTATCTTTTAGAAGAGATTGTAGAGAATTAGTATAATTGCTTCCTTAAATGTTTGATAGAATTCACCAGTCAACCCATCTGGGTTTGGTTCTTTCTATTCTGGGAGATTAGCAATTCGATTTCTTTAATGGCTATGAGTCTATTCAGATTGTCTTTTTTTTTCTTGTGTGATTTTTAGCAAATTTTGTCCTTCAAGGAATTGGTTCATTTCATTTGGTGTTTCAAATTTGTGAACATACAGTTATTTATAATATTGACTTTTTAACCTTTTGATGTCCATGAAATCTGTAGTGATATCCTTTCCTTCATTTCTGATGTGACTGATTTCTGCCTTTTCACCATTTTTCTTAGTTTGTTTAGCTTAGCTTATTGATTTTATTGATCTTTTCATAGAACCAGCTTTTGGTTTTATTTTTTCTCTATTGATTTCATTGATTTGGGCCGTAATTTTTATGATTTCTTTTTTCTGTTTCTTTTCTCTAGTGTCCTAAAGTGGGAGCTTAGATGATTAATTTTGATCTTTCTTCTTTTTTAATATATGCATTCAATGCTATATATTTTCCTCTAAGCACTACTTTTTTCCACATCTTACACATTTTGGTATTTTATTTTAAATTTCATTTAGTTCAAACTATTTTTTTTAAATTTCTCTTCGACTCATGTGTTATTTAGAACTGTGTTATTTAATCTCTAAGCATTTCCAACTATCCTGCTGTTACTGATTTCCACTTTAATTCCATTGTGATGTGAGAGCAGACACTATATAATTTCCATTCTTCTAAATTTATGATGTTTTTTATGGTCCAAAATGTGGTCTGTCTTGGTCAATGTTCCATATGAGCATGAGAACAATATGTATTCTGTTGCTGTCGGATGAAGTGGTTATATCATTGATTTATGGCACTTTGAATTCTACTGTGTCCTTACTGATCTTCCTGCTGTATTTGACCATACCTGATAGATGGTTGTTGAAATATCCAACATAATAGTGGATTTACCTATGTCTTTTTAAGATTTTTTTTAATGTTTATGTATTTATTTTCTTGAGAGACAGAGAGACAGGGCATGAGCAGGGCAGACGCTGAGGGAGGGACACACAGAATCCAAAGCAGGCTCTAGGCTCTGAGCTGTGAGCACTGAGCCCGATGTGGGGCTCAAACTTACAAACCATGAGATCATGACCTGAGTTGAAGTTGGACACTTAACCAACTGAACCACCCAGGCGCCCCTACCTGTCTCTTTTTCTGACACTGTTTTTAGATGGAGAACACACAAAGGACTGCCATGTCTTCTTGGAAAATTGATCCCTTTATCATTATGTAATTCACCTTTTTATTCATGGGAACTTTTCTTGCTATGAAGTCTAAAGCAGCTTCTCCTGCTTTCTTTGGATTAGTGTTAGAATGGCATATCTTTCTCCATCTCTCTATCTTTAAACTATATGTGTCTTGGGGCCCCTGGAGTGTCTGACTCTTGATCTCACCTCAGGTCATGATCTCATGATTCATGAGTTGAGCCCTGCATCAGGCTTTGTCCTGACAGCATGGAGCCCACTTGGGATTCTCAATTTCCCTCTTTCTCTGCCCCTCCCCCACTCACTCACATTCTTTAAAAAAAAAAAATAAATAAATAAACTCTATGTGTCTTTATATTTAAAGTGGGTTTCTTGTAGACAACGTATTATTGGGTTTTGTGTTTTGATCCATGCTGACAATCTCTGCCTTTTAACTGATGAATTCAGACCACTAACATTCAAAGTGATTACTGATAGAGTTGAACTGATATCCACCATATTTGTTACTATTTTCTATTTTTTGCCCTTGTTCTTTCTTTTTTATTTTTGTCTTTCACATGTTTTCTGTGTTTGTCATTTTAATTAAACATTTTATATGATTCCATTTCTCTCTCTCTCTTTTTTTTTTAATTGTTAGTTGTTGTCCTAGAATTTGGAATATACATTTACAACTAATTTAACTCCACTTTCAAATAACACTATACTCCTTCACAGATAGTGCAAACACCTTATAATAATAAAATATTTTTAATTCTTCACTCATATCCCTTATATCATGGCTGTCGTTTATTTAACTTAAACATAGGTTATAAACATAACCATATGTGTATGCACACCCATACATAATTGAATATGTTGTCGCTATTATTTTAAACAAAGTGTTGTCTGTTAGGCCAATTAAAAATATGAAAAATAATAGGTTTATTTTTGCCTTCACCTATTCCTTCTCTAATGCTCTTTCTTTCTTTATACAGATCTGAGTTTCAGATCTACATCATTGTTCTTTATTGGCAATATATTTTCTCATTTTTTCTTTAAGAAAGTCTTTATTTCTTCTTCATTTTTGAAGTATAATTTTGGAGGATACAGCCTTTAGGTTGGTGAGTTATTTTTCCTCCATCATTTCAAATATTTCATACCAGTCTCTCCTTGCCTGCATGCTTTCTGAGAAGCCAGATCTAACTCTTATCCTTGCTCCGCTATAGGTAAGACGATTTTGTTCTTCTGGCTTCTTTCAGGATTTTTTAAAAATCTTGGATCTTACCCAGTTTGAATACAATATGCCTAGATGTAGCTTTTATTGGAATTTATACTGGTTGCATTCTCTGAGCATCCTAGATCTGTGGTGTGGTGTCTGATTTAATTTAAGGAAAATTTTCAAGTCATTATGGCTTCAAATTTTTTTTCTATTCCTTTTTTTGTTTTCCTTCTTGTATTCCCATTAAACACGTTATACCTTTTGTAGTCACCTCACAGTTCTTCGATATTCTGGTTTTTTTTTCACTGTGTTTTCCTTTTTGCTTTTTCATTTCAGAAGTTTCTATTCACATATCTTGAAGTTCAGAGAGGTTTTTTTCTCCTCAACCATGCTCAGTCTACTTCATCCATCTAATTAAACTATCAGAGACATTTTTCATTTCTGTTATAGTTTTTGGTCTCTATACCATTTCTTTTTGATATTTTCTCAGAATTTTCCTCTCTTTGTTTACACTGTCCATCTGTTCTTATGTGCTCTGTACTTTATTGAGATCTTCAGGTACTAATCATAGTTGTTTTAAATTCCTGGTCTAATAATCCCACATTCCTGTTATTTCTGAATCTGGTCCTGATATTTGCTTTGTCTTTTCAAAGTGTGTGTGTGTGTGTGTGTGTGTGTGTGTGTGCGCGCGTGTGTTTGTGTCTTGTCTTTAGTCTGCCTTATGATTTTTTTCTTGACAGCCAGACCTATGTACTTGTTGAAGGGAACTGCTGTAAACAGGCCTTTGGTAAAGTGGGGGTGTGGGGAGGGGAAACAGAAGTATTCCAAAGTCTTGAGATCAGCTCTCTGACTTCAAGCAATCCTGTGCATCTGACATGTAAACATCACATCACCATTCTCCTTTAGATAGGACTGGATGGCCACAGGGGGCTACAGTTGGGTATTTACCTCCCCCAGGCCAGTTAGGCTCTGATAAAACCCTAATGGTTTACACTCTGTTTAAAAAGTTTCTCTTGAGGATAGACCTCATTAAAAACAGAATATTCTGATATATTTAAAGTTGTTCTTTTCTCCCCGCTCCCTTTTCTATAAACAGATTTTTTTTTCTCCTGGTACGTATTATGAGAAGCTGGTTGAGCATCTGGAGGTAAAACTCATGATTGTGGGGCCCCCCAGTGACTGAGTTCCCCTGGAGTTTTTAACCTTCCAACCTTTGTCTCCAGAAATTTGTCAAATGTAGTTCAGATTTTCCTACCCTGAGAAGAGTTCCCTGGGAGGTTTCTGCTCCAACAAACTGTGATTCTTTGAATTCACCTGTCTCAGAATCAAGGGCAGCAGTTTGTTCTGTGACCTTACTTCCTTGATGGGGCTAAGAGGAGTTCTTGATTTTTCAATTTGTCCAGTTTTTACTTTTTGCTAGGAGGGAGTGGCAACTTCCAAGCTTCTTACATGCTGGACGAGAACCTGGAAGTTGTCAATATCTTTATTCATCAAATTGGTATAGTTTCTACATTACTAGAGTGATAGAAAACTTGCTTAGCAGAATGACTGGTGTATAGACAAGAAAAGCAATGTCTGTGAAACACTTCATTCTCTAGGCTCTCAACTGCCATTGAAAATGGAGAATATTTGTGATGCATAAAATCTCAACCATTGACTCAAGATTCATTTAAAATCAATGTTGAAAACCATTTATTCAACATTCATTTAAAATCCAGGCACTGAAATGGACACCCACAATTACCTACTTTTCCTCAAAAAAATCCCATTAAAATGGCAGAAACACATGAGAGCATAGATTTATGTCAATGCTGAGAATGGGAAGGAAAATTAACAGGTAAACTATTACAATTTGTGGAGGAAAATCAAAGTGAATTGTATGGAAGAAAACTAGGTTGAGGGATGTATTAGGTCAGAAGATATCATAGCCAAGAAAGGGAATAGGAGAAACCTACTACACACTGTTCCTTCAGGAAGAGTTTCAGCGTCTCTAGGCGAGAAGTCTGATGAAGTAATTAAGTCACTGAATATCTTAACAGCTGGTATAAATGTACTCTCCCATGTCCTATCTTCATTTATACAGAGTCAGTGGAAGAGATGTGACCATGTCTGCCCCACTCAAAACTGAAAATATGACCTACTCATCAGAAAATACTATCCTCAAGAGATGTAAGTCCTGCTTATTCTGGCACTGAGTAGGTGGACAATCCTGTGTCTCACATCCTGGGAGAAATATTAGCTGACACTCGTTCCCACATACCCAAAACTCAAATTTATCCCTCCTGGTGAGAGAAGATATTGGTATCTGTTGAATTAAGGAATTGTCACCAATGTGAAAAATGTGAAATATCAGCAAATAAAATTCAGCAAAATATTTTAAAGAAAAATAGTCCAAAATGAAGTGGGCTTCAGGTGAGAAACGCAAGGTAAGATCAGTATTGGGAAATACAGTAAGACACTATTAATAGGCCACAAGAAAAAAAAAATCCATATATTTATATTTCTTTTTTAAGTTTATTTATTTTGAGAGAGAGGCACAGAGTGCTTGAGCAGCGGAGGGTCAGAGGAAGACAGGCTGTGTCCTATCAGCTGGGAGCCCAATGTGGGGCTTGAACTCATGAACCTTTGAGATAATGACCTGAGCCAAAACCAAGAGCTGGTCACCTAACTAACCCAAGTCACCTAAGCCACCCAAGAGCGCCTATTTTCATTCTTAAAAGAAATAAGAATCTCTCAGTAAAAGAGAAATAGATACACTATTTTTTTATGTTTATTTATTTTTGAGAGAAAGAGAGAGCATGAGTTGGGGGAGGGCAAAGAGAGAGGGAGACACAGAATCTGAAGCAGACTCGAGGCTCCGAGCTGTCACCACAGAGCCTGTTGCTGGGCTTGAACCATGAACCATGAGATCATGACCTGAGCAAAGGCGGATGCTGAACCAACTGAGCCACCTAGGTGCCCTGAAATAGGTACACTATTAACACAGTAAAATAAATATATACAAAGATGAAAATTAATATCATGTTTAGAAGTATCCCCAATGACCCCAACGACAAGAGAGGGACATCACTATTATATAGCATTATCCTATAATGTGTACAATGACATAATAAGTAATAAGTAAGGTATAACAAAAAATAGATAAATTGATTCTTGAAAATAAAATACTTTATGAATTGGTTGCAGGGTTCTATATAAATGTATATATATATTTTTGTTATATCAAGCTCACTAATTTTCCAGTTCACATTTTTGATGTCTTTAAAATTTTTTTATGTGATTGATTTTTCAGTTTCTTATAGAGGAGTATTTAACAACCTTCTAAAAACAATTGTGGATCTCACCAGTTCCCACTGTATTTCTATGTTTTGCTTTAAAATTTCTCTTTATGTTGTAAAGCTTATACAAGAACATGGTTTTCCTGGAGGTGACTTCCTTTATGGTTATGTAATTTTCTTTCTTTTGCATTAAGACTAAGTTCCAACTTAAATTTTATTTTACTGATAGTAATATGCCCCTCCCCCACCTATGCTTGGTTTAATATTTTACCTACGTTTTCTACTTAATAATTGATTTCAGTTTTGTGTTAGGCATATAACATAAGCATTTATATTTTTGTGACTATTGTTTTATCTGGATTCATTTCTAACATCTTATTTTATTTTCAAATTATGACTTCTACTTCTTTGCTTCTTTATTTTTCTCCTCTCATATCTTGTTGGATTAATAAAGCTTTTTAGACTCCAAAATTTTGTCTCTATTGACTAATAAGCTATATAATTCGTCTTCTTTTAATAGTTACACATTGATTTCCCAATACATAGATAACTATGATTTTTAAACAAATCTAAGATTTATTTAGGATTCCTGTCTCCTTCCAAGCATAAAAAGACTTTAGCAAGATTTAATGTTCCTTAGCCCATACTGATATTGTTGTGTCTGAAGTTTTTGTCTTTAACAGTTGTTAAGCACACATAAATTTGTAGTCCCTGATTTTTACACTTAATATTTAAATTAACCTACATTTTTAAAAAATGTATTGTCAAGTTAGCTAACACACACTGCAGTCTTGGCTTAAGGAGTAGATTCCCATGATTCATCACTTACGTACAACACCCAGTGCTCATCCTACCAAGGGTCCTCCTCAATGCCCATCACTAACCTCCCACCCCCATCAACCCTCAGTTTGTTCTCTGTATTTAAGAGTCTTTTATGGTTTGTCTCCCTCTCTGTAACTTATTTTTATTTCCCTTCCCCTTTGGTCTTCTGTTAACTTTCTCAAATTCCACATATGAGTGAAATCATGTGATATCTGTCTTTCTCTGACTGACTTACTTCACTTAGCATAATACCCTCCAGTTCCATCCATGTTGTTGCAAATGGCGAGATTTCATTTTTTCATGGCCGAGTAGTATTCCATCTATATATACATACCACATCTTCTTTATCCATCCATTAGTTGATGGACAGCCAAAGCCATAATTTGGCTTTTGTTGTTAGCTCTGCTATAAGCATTGGGGCGCATGTACCCCTATGAATCAGCACTCCTGTATCCTTTGGATAAATTCCCAGGAATGCCATCACTGGGTTATAGGGTAATTCTATTTTTAATTTTTTGAGGAACCTTCACAGTTTTCCAGAGTGGCTGTACCAGTTTGCATTCCACCAACAGTGCAAGAGGGTTCCCATTTCTTAATGAACTTCTTCCTTATTGTTGATTCCTAAGACTCATGTCTTCCAACTTGTTAACTCCTCTTTCTCAGATAATTTTTTTTATGTTTACTTTTGAGACAGAGAGAGACAGAGAGAGAGAGAGAGAGTGAGTGAGTGTGTGAGTGGGGTAGGGGCAGAGAGAGAGGGAGACACAGAATCCAAAGCAGTCTCCAGGCCCTGAGCTGTCAGTACACAGTCCGACATGGGGCTCAAACCCGCGAACCATGGGATCATGAGCTGAGCCGAAGTCAGACACTTAACCGACTGAGCCACCCAGGTGCCCCTCTCAGACAATCCTCAATAAGCTTTTACTGAGAGGTTGATGTTTGACAAACTCTCTTTTTTTTTAAATATATGAAATTTATTGTCAAACTGGTTTCCATACAACACCCAGTGCTCATCCCAAAAGATGGCCTCTTCAATACCCATCACCCATCCCCTCCCTCCCACCCCCCATCAGCCCTCAGTTTGTTCTCAGTTTTTAAAAGTCTGTTATGCTTTGACAAACTCTCTTATAAACTTTTGAAAATCTTTATTATTGTATAATTTGGCTGAGTTTAAAAATTCTTTGTTTCAGTTATTTTTCTCAAAGAACTTTACATCTACCTCTCCTGTGTTTTCTGGCCTCTGTGGTTGCTAATAATTAAATCTCCTGCTGCTTATCCAATCGGCATTTTTATTAGGTAATCCAAATTCTCACTCTGGTTGCTCGCTTCCTTTCTCTCCTCCTCTTTCTCTCTCTCTCTCCCTAATTCTTTCTTTCTCAAGATTACTATTTTGCAGTTTCAATAAATATGTTTGGATTTTTCTGAATTTATCCCACTCAGTTTTGGGAATCCACTTTTCTTTAATCTGAGGACTCTGTTTTTGTTGTTGTTGTTGTTGTTGTTGTTCAATTCTGGAAAAATACCAGAGACATGCTTTTTAAATTTTGGTTTTATTCCATCTTTTCCATTCTATTTGTGTCAGTTAGGGTTCTCCAAAGAAGTAGAACCATTAGCATATATCCAGAGAGAGAGGGATTTTTGTTTTAAGAACATGCTCATGTAATCTGGGGGGCTGGCAAGTCAGAAATTTATAGGGCAAGGTGGCAGCCTAGAAATTAAGTAAGCCGTGAATGTTGCATTCCTAAATCAGAAATCCATAGCGTAGGCTAGCAGTCTGGAAACTCAAGTGGAATTTCTTCATTAGAGTCTTGAGGAAGAATTCCTTCTTTACTGGAAAACCTCTATATTTTGCTCTTAAAGGCCTTCAATTGATTAGATGAGGCCCACCCACGTTATAGAGGCAATCTGCTTTATTTAAAGACATCTGAGTGTGATTCCTAATCACATCTACAAAATACCCTCACATTAACATTTAAACTGGTGCTTGACCAATAACTGGACACTATAGCCTAGCCAGCTGACACATAAAATTAACCATCGCACTCCTTCTGCAAATTCAATAAAAAGATGCTGGGATATCTCAATCTATTCTTGATAGAAATTGATTACTCTCTCATATTTCTAATCTCATTTTATTTCTGCTAGATTTAGGGTGAATCTTTCAATTTGTAAATCCTTTGGCAGATATTTTATATTATCTAATATGTGTATTTTTTTTTTAATTTCAGAGACTATGCTTTTCATTTTTCATTTATGAAGTAAGTTTTTAAAAAAAACATCTTTCTGCTCTTATATCATTTCTGTTTCTGTTCCATAATCTTTGATTATTTTTAAGAAACAAAAATATTATTTTATACATAATTATTTATTTTAAGGAATTATTTGATCATTTTGAGACTTAAAATCCTATTTAATTTTAAAGGGTTTTGCTTTTAAATTTTGTAAATAAATACTGTATCTGAAATTTAAATCTGTATCTATGTTTCATTTTGTAGTGTTCTATTTTTTTTCATACTTTTGAAATTTTAGCTTAAGAACTCATTTTAAGTGGAAAAATTTATGTTTTGAGTTTTGTTTGTCTTTTTTTTTTTCACTCTAATTCTCTTATGTACAAACTTGGATATTGTCTTTACCTGATTGTTGGTAGCTCTTAGGCAAAAACTAGGTTTGGGATCCTTCTCTGCAATGATATAGGGATATTTACACATTTATTCACAAAACAGATGCTATTTTGTCTCCCTTTCTTGTCATCAGTATTCATCTGTCTTCTGGCCTACCTGGGCCCAGAGTTTCCTATGAGGTCATGAACCCGTGCAGTGGTAGCAATCCCAGGCTCTCCTGTGCATTGTTAGGACACCTGAACCCCTGGCTTAAAGTGTAGGTCTCCACCTTGTTAGGTCACCTTGTATGAAATACTCAGGCTTTGTTCCCAGACAAGAGCCAAGCTCCTAGCTGCTGCTTCCTGCCATTTTTATAGCTCTCAGTTTTCTGCACTCTTCACAGATACACAGAAATGTCTATCTTGTTTATGAGGCTAGAGATATACTACTGATTATCTCATTTAGATTATATCTTTTATTGTTCTGTATTTGTATCATTTGGAAGAGACAGTATGCCAAAGCATTAGTTTATCGTGCCATATTTTTAAGAAATATTCTTGATTATTCATTAGTTTCACAAAACTCTCTACCTCCCCAAATTCTCTAACCTGATAAACTGACTGATTTAAATTCTTTTGCCACAAATTCACAAATTTTCCTCTTTATGATTCCCTAACACCAGTGTGCCTTTCAGAAAGAATGTGTTATCAATAAAATAATTATAAATGCCACACTAGATGGCAACAACTTTACAATTCCTTTGGAAAAAATACTCTTTAGGGAAAAAGAAAAAAAAGGAAAAAGAAAAAAGAAAGAAAGAAAAGGAAAAGAAGAAAAAGCCCCAATTCCTAAATGTAGCAATTTGGAAAAACCATCCAGCTTGTTAAAACAGGATCATAGCAATGCTATTCATTTTCCAGACTTGTAACTTTTATTGTCATCATCCTCATTAAATAGCATATAATTGAGTGTTCCTTTGGTATTTGGCACTGTTCTAGGTGTTTTAGTGTTTAGCTAAGGAATTAATGAACAGTGGAAGCAAATCAGTACATGAGGTTTTTATCTCTCCAACAAATAGCCCAAATACACCCAGGGCAGCATTTCTGGAATTCAGATAGCCCAATACGATACAAAATGTTATTAACTCCATCACCTCTGTGGTGATTACTGCAGCCCTCTAACAGTGCATGTTGCAATGTTCGTGATCATTTATTGAATAATTAATTCAACAAATGCTTATTGAGCACCTGAATTGGGACAAGCATTCCACCAGACGGAGAGACAAATCATTCCATGTCAATATCTTTGATATGTGTCTCTTTACAATCTCTCCTAACATAATGCCTGGCTTATGGTAAGGGCTCAGTGAATGTTTGTTGAAATGAATGAGTGAATCAATCAATAAATGACCCTAAACACCTTTAGAAGAGAAAAGCAATATAATTGTAATATGTATCTTTGTTCTTCTAATACAATATGTTAACACCTTTAAGTTTTTAGCACAAAGTCATCACAAGGAATAAATTAATTTACCCACTAATTGTCCCATGTGGCCCAGCCTATTTACTGATCACCAAACTCAATGTCCATTTTTTCTAGGACTCAGAAGGCAACCACACTCCCAGACTTCCCTAACCCTTAGGGAGGTCCAACCAAAGCAATATGAGCAGAAATAAGGCAATGTGAAGAAGCAACCTCCTACACAAGTTCGGTATATTCTTTCCTGGGAACCGGATGTTGAAGATGAAGCTACAGGACAGACTGAGAAGGATCGCCAAATCAGTACTCAGAGGTGAACCACTAAAGTGGAAAGGCTCACATGTCCTGTTGAGTCCACTAGAAATAGACTTTCATTGTGCTAAGCAATTGAGGTGTTAGACTTGGTCTGTTATAGCTGTTAGTGACCCCTAATCAATCAACTCTTCTCTCAAGGACAAGTTCTCATGACAGTGTAGAACTAAGTCATATAATATCTTCATTACTATATGTAGATATTATATCATTGTACAGTTTAGCAAATTAAGATTAATTTTTTATATATATTTCCTTATTTCCTTATACACCTACTAAAGCTTAAATTCCATAAAGATTTTGGAAGAAGCGTGCAAAAAAAAAAAAGGAGAGATTGATCATTTTATCAGGTTACAGGGGCTGGGTTGGTCATTTTGTGTTTTATTTCTCTTAAAAAAAAAACCCTAAAATGAAGTATTACTAATAGCCCTGTCATAGAGAAGATTGTGGTATTATAAAAATGTTTGCTACCAAATCAAATCTGAGGGCATTTGAGTCTATCAAATTTCCATTCATCTCTCTAAAGTCTGGTCATTGACTGAAAGGACATTCAGCAGCAGCAAAGTGCTTACAGGCATTAATCTGAGCACAATGTTTCTTGTCGCTCTGCTTTTGCTGTACTATTTCTTCTGTCTGAATTGACCTTGCCTGCTTCTTCATTGGGTTACTGACTCTTCATTGTGCCTCAGGCATCACCTTCTCAAAGGCTGCCCCTCCAAGTTTGGGCTAAGTGACCTTTGGATATTGGAATTATCTTTTTCTGTCCCTTTCACGCATCGGTAGGCCCATCAATGGCAGGGACTAGGTCCTACTCATCCTTCAACTCCTGACACCCAGCACGATGCATGTTACATATACCCAGGCCTTAGTGAAATCTGTGCATGACCAAAGGAGTTACAGGATGGGAGGGCTGGCTTTTGGCTAGACAGGCATAAGAGAATATGAGTAGGGAGGAATAACACATCACTTACTTTTAAAAAATAGCCTGTCTTTCCACAGTGTTGTGGACAGGTAAAAAAAAAAAAAAGCACCCCAGAATAAGCAGTGCTATATTGAAGGGTGTAAAAGAGTTATATAAATATTTAGGGAGACTCTTGAGAAATATTATGTGAAGTAGAAAAAATGTATATGTATGTTAGTAAGGACAGTGAAGTCTACAAAGTTATATCATAAACAGACTCTGAAGGACCTTAAATTATTTGCCACGTTAGGCCACTTGGCCTTGATTTGATTAGACATAAAAGATCATTTAAAAAGGTTTGAAGAGGAAAGTGGCATCCGTCATATCATCTAGGAATTACATCATGAGTGACTGCACTGTGATCGAGAATAAAATTGAAAAGATAGGCATGCATGGGACAGATAACAAGGGGCTAGTAATAAATTTGAGTTTTTGGTAAAAAGGAGGCAATCAACGATGGCACCAAGTTTCCAAATCTGGACATAGGGCATAGCTGCTTCCATTTATCAGCTGGGAATACATTCGGCTGCATGTAACGGGAAACCTAGTTTACAGGAGCTGACGCAGCCAACAGAGGACTTCAGCGTGCTCTAAGAGGTCTGAAGTTGAGTGGCAGATGACATGGATCCAGTGGCTCAAGAATGAGACAGACATAGATCGATGTGATCTCTTGGCCTGTCCTTCCTAGACACAAGTTGGAGGCTGAAGTGTTAGCAACACATCTGCATAGGAGAGAAAAACAAGGGAGGAGGGGGGATTTTAGGAGCGGTAGCTGTCCTTTTTTGCCAGAAAATCGAAAATGTTTCCAAGAATTATATACCCTGGCAGGCTTCAGCTATGTTTCATTGACTAACGCTGTATTATTTGGGCATATCAAGCTATGTGAGGAGACTACGTCAGAAAGATTTATAAATGTGTAGCCTTCAAAGTGTAAAGCATCAAAGAAGAAGAGAGTTGAGAATAATAGTGCCTACCATTGTGTCTACCAGAGTTAGCGACATTAGTAAGGGGATTCGAGTTTGAGATATTTCCAAGGGATGGAAATAATTTAAACAGAATTGACTAAGAGATTTCCAAGGACTCTTATAGATCAGTGAGAAATGCTCACTGGCAGGATCTCCAGGTCTACACTAAAATAACACCAGATATTTTTCTGTAAACTATCCTAGGTGTTCCAATCAATCAGCTGGTAAGAGCATTAGTGGGCAGAGCAGAATACAGATCTATGCCCAGGCTGTCTAAAACCTTCCTGTCCAGGATAAATATAATGTGAGCCACATGGGAAATTTTATATTTTTGTGGAGCTTTGTTTTTTTTAAAAAAGCTAAAATAAGAAAATTAATTTTAGTAACATATTTTATCGTATCAACATATACCAAGTATAGTCATTTCAACATGTAATCAATATAAAATATATATTTTCAGTATTTTTTATATTTGGCCTTCAATATCCTGTGTGTATTATTTTAATGTTTGTTTATTTATTTATTTATTTATTTTGAGAGAGACAGACAGACAGACAGACACAGAGGGAGGGAGAGAGAGGACATGAGTAGGAGAGGACAGAGAGAAGGCCAGAGAATCCCAAGCTGGCTCCATGCTGTCGGTACAGAAGTAGACTCAGGGCTTGATTTCATGAACCTTGAGATCATGACGTGAGCCAAAATCAAGTCAGATGCTTAACCAAATGAACCACCCAGGTGCCCCTCTTGTGTGTATTTTACACTTATAGCATATCTCACTTTGGACCAGCTATATTTCAAGGACTCATTAGGTAGGGGCTAGGGACTAGTGTACCAGACATCACAGTCTTAGTCACTGTAAAAAACCACTAGACATCTCAATCAAAACACCAGCAAATTATTTTGTGGATATCAATAAACTGATTCTCATATTTGATGCTCACAAGACACAGAATAGCCAACACAATATTGAAAGAGAACAAATTTGGAAGACTGAGGCTACCTGATTTCAAGACTTACTATATAGCTATAGTAATCAAGGCAGTGTAGTATTTTTTAAAGAATAGACAAATATTATAAAGGACCAGAATACAGAGTCTAGAAATAGACCCCCATAAATTTAGGCAACTGATCTTTGACAAAAGAACAAAGACAATACAATGGAGACAAGATGGTCTCTTTAACAAATGGCTTTGGAACAACTGGACATTCACATGCAAAAAAAAAATGAGTTTACATAGATACCTTACATACATCCTTCACAAAAATTAATTCCGAGTGGATCACAGACATAAAAGTAAAACACAAATGTATAAAACTCCCAGAAGATAACAGAGAAAACCTGCATGACATTGGGTACAGTGGTGGCTTTTTATATACAACACCAAAGACATGATCCATGAAAGAACAGATAAGCTGGACTTCATTAGAATTAAAAACTCCAGCTTTACAAAAGATAGTGTCAAAAGGATGAGGGAGAAAGTATTTGCAAAACAAAGGGGAAAAAAACCAAACCCAAAAACATAAAGGACTGTTATCTAAAATACACAAGGGTGCATGGGTAGCTCAGTCAATTAAACATCCAACTCTTGATATTGGCTCAAGTCATGATCTCGTGGTCATGGGATTGAGTCCTGCTTCAGGTTCCACACTGAGCAGAACTGGCTTGGGATTCTCTCTTTCCCTCTCTATCTCTGGCCCTCCCCCCTCCATGCTTGCATTCTCTCTCTCTCTCAAAATAAACAAATAAACTTAAAAAATTGAAAATAAAATACACAAAGAACCCAAAATCAACAATAATTGGGGTACTTGGGTGGCTCAGTTGGTTGAGGGTCTGACTCTTGATTTTGGCTCAGGTCACGATCCCAGGATCATGGGATCAAGCCCCACATCGAGTCTCCACACTGGGCATGGGGCCTCCTTGAGATTCTCTCTCTCTCCCTTTGCCCCCTCCCCAGCTCACTTGCACTCTCTCTCTTGCAGTAAAATTAAAATACACACACATACACACACACACACATATCAATAATAAGAAAACACATAACCCAATTAAAAATTGGGCTAAAGACCTTAACAGAGACCTCACCAAAGAAGATAACACAGCAAATAAGCACACAAAAAGATGCTCCACATCCTATGCCATCAAGGAAATGCAAGTTAAAACAATTAGGTATCACCATGTATCTGTAAGAATGGTCAAAATTCAGAACACTGACAAAACCAAATGCTGACAAGAATGTGGACCAACAGGAACTCTTATTCATTGCTGATGTGAATTCAAAATGGCACCGCCATTTTGGAAGATAGTTTGGTGGTTTCTTATAAAACTAAATACGCTTTTACTATACAATCCAGCAATAATGATCCTCGGTATTTATCCAAATTCATAATTACCAAAGCCTGGAAGTGACCAAGATGTCCTTTAGTAAGAGGGTGGATATAAAAATTGTGTGCATCCAGGGGCACCTGGGTGGCTCAGTTGGTTAAGCATCCAACTCTTGATTTTGGCTCAGGTCATGATCTCACGGTTCATGAATTCGAGCCCTGCATCATCTCTGTGCTGATGGAGATTCCCTTGGGATGCTCCCTCTCTCCCTCTCTCTGTTCCTTCCCCACTTGTGCTCTTTCTCTGTCTCTCTCTCTCTCAAAATAAATACACTTAAAAAATGTGTACATAGAGACACTGGAATATTTTTTAGCACTAAAAAGAAATGATCAAGCTATGAAAAAGACTTGGAGCTTAAGTGTTTATTAGTAAGTGAAAGAACACAGTATGAAAAGGCTACATATTGTTTGATTCCAACTATATGACATTATGGAAAAGGCACAATTATAGAGACAATAAAATGATCAGTGATTGCCAAGTGTTGTCGAGGGTGGAAGGAGATGAGCAGGCAGAGCAAAGAGGATTTTTAAGGCAGTGAAAATATTCCACGTGATTGTATAATGGTAGATAGAAGTCGTTACACATTTATCCAAACCCAGAGAACACCAAGAATGAACCCTGAGGTAAACTGTGGACTTTGAGTGATTATTATGTGTCAGTTTAAGTTCGTCTTCGTTAAAAAATGTGCCACTCTGGTGAGGGATGTTGATAACAGGAGTAGCTATGCATGTGTAGGCACAGGGTGTGTGTGGAAAATCTCTATGCCTTCCCCTCAGTTTTATTGTAAACCTAAAACTGTTGTAAAAAGAAAAGAATAACTTCCGAAAAAAATCACAAAAGAACAAGAGAAAAAATAGCAGAAGGCACTTTCCTTCTGGTATGGAAGCATTTCCATACCAACAACAGTATTCACACCAGGAATGAATAAGAGTTCCTGTTGGTCCACATTCTTGTCAGCATTTGGTTTTGTCAGTGTTCTGAATTTTGACCATTCTTACAGATACACAGTGATACCTAATGGTTGTTTTAACTTGCATTTCCTTGATGGCATAGGATGTGGAGCATTCTCAGAGTGGACTGAGTCTTTTGTAAAGAAATCCCATCTCAGCCTGTATTATGCAATGATATCTCAAGATGACATAAAGTCAGGAGGGCAAAAATTTTCTTGATGTTTTAAAAACAGTTCCAAAATGATCTCGCTTTGTTCCGCTTGTTGGAGAGGGTAGAGTTGAACCCAGTTTTGGAGACTACAATGGACAGGGCATAGCAGGGACACATAATGCTGTCCAACAGGCAACAGGGTTGACTGCTAATAGTATTCTCTTGGATTATCAGGTAAATTCAAATATGTCAGGCTAATGATAAATACCAAGGGACCCTCAATGATACTAAGAAAAACACAATGAAACCAACTACTTGGTAGTTATATTTTTCCTTGCTGCAAAGCATTAGATGGGGCTAAAGTAACAAATGTGGCTGCTCCCTTAAGTGATAGGGCTGCCTAGTACATTCGTGGAGCCTTCAGAACCCTGTGACTGGGCACTAAGAGAGCAGGTTCTGAGGGTGTATGTGGCTGATCTCAGCATTCCCAGAGATAAGTCATTATTCTGACGAGAATTGACTAGTCACGAGAAGAAATCTAGCCAGAAGGCATCAAATATGTCCTCCTGGAAAGCCATTGCTCCTTTATTCTTCTAGAGAAATCAGACTTTTCTTTCAGAGGCCACCCCAAAATATCACCTCCTCTGTGAAGCCCTCCCTGACTACCTCCAGGCAAAAGTCTTTGCTCTCTTTTCTCTCTATCCTACCCCACCATAGCTACAGTAAATAACTATTATATCACACGGATTCTAATAAAATATCCACTTACATATTCCTAATTAAATATGCAATTCTTAAGAACACAGATTTAAGAATAGATTCTTTAGTTATTGTCTTTGAACTGGTAACTAAGTCTGACCATTTGTGGGCCCTCAATAAATGTGAAAACTGGTATAACCTTCCTATTTCCTTCTAATTTTATAGCTTAAGTGAAGAAAACCAACCTTTTCATTGGTAGCATGGGGCCAAATGACCTTTCCTACAACCTTCCCAAGTTGTGGTACAAATGCAGTGAAATGTTTATTCACGACAGACATTATGTAAAGTATTAATGCAAAAGTCACTCTGTCTTTAAAAATTACCAACTTATGCAAAATGTTGCTGTGTCACACGAGAATGGCAGCGAACGCTCCTATGGGGCTTTCTGGGCTCTGGACACTGTTCTCAGCACCGTCATATCTGAACCCACTTAATCCTTACCACAGCTTTGAGACACTTTCTGTTATTATCGTCTCCGCTTTGTGCTTTAGGAAACTGCATCACCAAGAGTTCAAGTCACCTGCCTCAGCAGGTGGAAGGAAGCAGCAGACTTAGAATCAAACCGGGTCCAGTGTTCAACACCAAGCGCTTACCTACCACGATACACCGTCTTTTCACGAGGCTAACAGGATGGCGGTGAGGTGGCCGTGTTTCCCGCCAGTAATGCTAGGAAACCTGCCAGCCCTTCATTTTATCACCACTAAACAGGGTTCCTGAGGGACCATCCAATGCAAGGGACTCTACATTTCCATCCCCAGAGAAGCATGCTTTATATCAACACATAGAGGACAATTCGGATAAATGTCAGAACGACATGACTTAAGAACACATGTGGGGGAGAGGAGATTGTCCGAGGCTTCCGGGGTGGGGGTGGCCCCGCCTCAACACTGTGCGAGCCCCCAGCAGAAGGGAGTCAGTGTCTCCTTGAGGAATCCATCCTGCCTGCAGGTGACACCACGAAGCCTGAGTTTTGTTTGTGTTTCCGCAGCAAGTTGAATAGATTTTTAAATTGTGGTTTGTTTTGTGGAAAAGATGTATAATCACAGAATACTAATGCTGGCAATGACCTTAGCTTCGAGTTGAACAGCTTCGTCATAAAGAGTCCATGCCTGGAGGGGCAATGTATCTTTTTATGTTCATTTAGGCTTTTGTTTTTACAATGACAGCATGTGGTAGAAACTTACGGTATCTCTGGGATTCACCATTTTGAAAACTTCGCAGCACGGAAATTAACTGCAATGGCACTTTATGCACCCCCACTGAAATGGCCACTGGTGCACGTTCAGTGAATTTGACAATTTTAATTAAATAATTCTAAATATTGGGAACAGATACAGGGGATCACAGGCCACAGATCTGAGTGACGTGAATAAGGGCTGGGGTAGGGAGATGTGGCTTTAGAGGGACTGATTTTTACCCTGGATATATTGCTGTTTCTATCTTTATGATTTCCCTTTGAGATAATATGGGCTTTAGGGATAAAAATATCCTATGCCATATGTGATAGACATGCTGTAGTTTAGAAATCTCAAGTGATATAGGTTTGCCTGTCAAATGAATGATATAAGGACTTCTAATTGGCACAAGAAAGCAGTCTTTCCCTTAAATCTTCTCCTCTGGCTTGAGCACATATGCTCAAAACTAGTCACATGTGTCTTATGCCTTTCTCTGCCTTAGCAATTTTTGAGACTCTGAGTTTTCTGCTTGGATGGTGCACAGTTCTCTGTTATCAACTTGGCAGCTGAGCCCAGCTGCCTTCCCCTTAAAGCAAAACCAGAGCTGCTCTGCCCTTGTCCCTCTCCTCATGGAAGCTAATCAACTAAAGCTGATCAGGACCTTCTTACGGTGACATCAGGGGCTTACGTCCTAATCACTGATAAAGCAAAGTAATAAAAATGGAGATGGTTTTCTGCAGAGCTAACAAAAAGAGAAGGGATTTCTAAAGATGATGGCAAGTCTCCCCTGTGTCAAAGCTAAATGAGGCAGTGATCAGAAGGGGATTTCAAAAGTCACTGCTTGAGTTCATAATATTGGCTACTTAGAAATGAACAAAGACAGTCGTAGAATGGAAATCTAAAATATTTACCTGGTTTTAGCTAATAGACAATACTTCTCTGAAGGGGAAACCTCCTAGAAAGAGACTGCCTTTATAATCCACAGGGAAGGAAGTCAATGTTACAAGAAGAGCATTTACACATGACGTTTTTCAAAATCAAACCACGTTTCGTCTCAGACTCATGAAGAAGTTCCCACCAACATCGCCACACAGGAATGCAAGGCAGCAGTCACCTTCTAGTACTCGAAAAGCGGGAATATTATGGGGCGCCTAGGTGGCTCAGTTGGCTGAGCGTCCGACTTCGGCTCAGGTCATGATCTCACAGCTCATGAGTTTGAGCCCTGCGTCGGGCCCTGTGCTGACAGCTCAGAGCCTGGAGCCTGCCTCTGCTTCTGTGTCTCCCTCTCTCTCTGCCCCTAATCCACTCTCATTCTGTCTCTGTCTCTCCCTCAAAAAAAAAAAAATAAATAAATAAATAAACATTAAAAAGAAAAAGAAAAGCAGAAATATTAGTACCATGTGACCTTAGAGGTTATTTTGTCCAATATACTATAGTTCACAGTGGTAAAGTAACTTGCTCAAGGTCATAATTTAGGTAATGGCAGAGATAAGAAGAGTCTCATTTCATTACTGAAGCTCTTCATGTTTCAGCAATAAATACACTTCTGGCCCTTGGTCAAATGGACAATCCAAAGGCAAAATACAATTTTTCAAACAAATTATCATTTCCTTAGTAAATGTGTGTAAACCATATTTTAGGCCATTTTAGAAGCAAGATGTGAGCAGTGTCCTCTCCAGATACCCTTGGAAATTTTGTCTGGTATCCCAGAATCACTGGGACTTGCCTTTAGGATGTTTTCATTTTTTCTGACCCTCTCAGACACATGAGGAAATGAGTTTAATTCCCTAAGGTGAATGATAACAACCCCAGATATTGACATTTGTAACACCGCCCAGTGCATGTCAAAGGCACATACCATAGAGGCATGCAGAGTTCATCATTTCAACAAAAAAATTGCCATAAATCAGTAGAACTTAAACGGCGATTTACTCAGTAGGACCTCTACCTCGCACAGAATGTGTACTGTGATTGGCCAGAAAGTGGTGCCTGAAGAACAATCCACATGCATGGAGAATAGGGCTTAGAATTGATGTGGTCTTTTATATTTTCCAAGTCAGTCACAATCATGCATTATTTAGAGTCAGGCAGGGCTTGGGAGCTGACACCCCATGCTGAGCACTCTTTGGGGAAAAATGAAAGCCAGTAATAGTGCACACCAGAGTTTTGGGATGTCCTGGCATCCCGGCTCTCTCCACACCTCGGGTTCCACGGGAGTTTTTCCTGCTCCAGACTAGGATCTCGATTAATTTATTTACTCCCCCAATACCATTTGAACTGTGATATGTGACAACTACTATTACTAATGTTGGAAATTCAGTGGCGAAAGCAAAATAAATAAGGTCACAGGCAAGGTCTTTGACTTCATGATGCTTATGCTCTAGATGGGAAAGGCAGGTAATGAACACTTAAACACCTAACTGACATTATTTTATTTTATTTTTAAATGTTTATTTTTGAAAGAGAGAGTGAGAGAGAGAGAGAGAGAGAGAGAGAGAGAGCGCATGAGTAGTGGAGGGGCAGAGAAAAAGAGGGAGACACAGAATTTGAAACAGGCTCCAGGCCCTGAGCTGTCTCAGAGCCTGACACTGGGCTTGAACTCAGGAACAGTGAGATCGTGACTTAGGCCTAAGTCAGACACTTAACCAACTGAGCTACCTGGGCACTCCTAAATGGGATCATTTTAAATGTTTATTTATTTATTTTGAGAGCAAGAGAGGGGAGAGTGTGAGTGCATGAGTGGAGAAGTGGCAGACAGAGAGGGAGAAAAACAGAATCCCAAGCAGGCTCTGTGCTCACAGCACTATGAGTTCCCTCAATGGGGGACTCGAGCTCACAAACGGTGAGATCATGACCTGAGTGGAGAACAAAAGTTGTATGCTTAACCAACTGAGCCACCCAGGTACCCCAAGGTCATTTTAGATGGTGAGAAGGGATGTGAACAAGAAATCTGAGTAATGGGGTAGAGTGTAATTGATGGAAATGGCTGAGGGCAGCCACTTTCCTTTAGACAGAGTAGCTAAGGAAAGCCACTTTGAGGTGACATTTAAGGTGGAACAGGTGTGATGAGAAAGTCAGCAAGAGGAAGATCTAGGAAAGAGAGTCCCCAGTGGATGTCTTAAGAAGAGAAGGAGCTCAGAACATTCCAGGAAGGGAAGAAGGTGGCCACCGTGGCTGGTTCAGAGAAAGAGGATATAGTAAACGTTCACTGGCTTTCCGCAGTCCTTTTCCCAAAGGCTAGAGGATTTCTCACCTGAGACATTCTGTTGAGAAGCAGAATTTGCTTCAAGAACCTGAATCTCTTGCTTCTGCAGTGTTCCTATGCTGATGCCAAACAGGTAGTAAAGGACTTGAGCATATATCCCAGGTCAGGCCAATTGGCCATACCTTGTATTTGGAGCTAGAAATTTACCATAAGATCTAGCAGTGATAGGGGTAGCAGCAGAGGCCTTGAAGGTCTAAGACAGCATCCACAAAAGCAAGCTCTGATACCTGTGCTCACAAAAGGCAGCAGCTATGAGAATGGACCTAGATATTTCTGTCAACAAGACTTCCTCTGCTCTTCCCAATTTTCACTGCCTAGTTCTCTACAGTCCCCAGGAAATCTATGAAAATCTTAATAGCCTTCCACAAGCTTTATTTTATGCTTGAATCATTGAGTTGCTTTGGTTACTAGCAACTAAAACCCTTTTCAGATTGACATAGCAATTTTCCAGGAGTGGTTGCACAAAACAAACCATCTTGGAGGATAGAGAGCTGGAATTGGTTTTCTGCCTTGGTTAGAGTGGAAGGCAGTAAAAATCCACTAGCATTAGGCAAGCAGTGGTGAAGAAACTGATTTAATTATCACCTCTAGTCATCTGAAAAGAAGTGCC
Organism: Panthera onca; assembly: GCF_046562875.1. Lineage (NCBI taxonomy): Eukaryota > Metazoa > Chordata > Mammalia > Carnivora > Felidae > Panthera > Panthera onca. The sequence goes on along the minus strand of NC_138345.1, from coordinate 9,209,543 downwards.
ATCAAAGGCAGAACTTTGGGGGACTGAGTGGACCCTTCCAGGAAGAGGTGGCTAAGTTCAAGAACTATGGATATGAGTGGCTGTTTCTAACAATGCCAGGAAGCTAAAGAAAAAGGACCACCAATCCGAAGTTCTGACATTTTCCAAACAAGTTATAAATGGATTATTAAGACTATTTTTTAATGACTGTGTTTAGAAGACTCTCTCATTTCTTGCCACGTGGAGGCAGAAATATCTTTGTTCTTTTTGCACCAGAAAGCTGATCTAATGGGCTCTATGATAAGCTCACCTAAATGTACTGTCTCAGTGGGGTGCCTGGGCGGCTCAGTCAGTTAAGCGTCTGGCTCTTGGTTTTGGCTCAGGTCATAATCTCATGGTTTGTGAGTTCAAGGCCCACATCGGGCTCTGTGCTGACAGTGCAGAGGCTGCTTGGAATGCTCTCTCTCCCTCTCTCTCTCTCCCCCCCCCCCCCCACTCTATCGCGCTCTCTCTCTCTCAAAAATAAACAAAAAATAAATATATTTACTGTCTCACAAGGTTTCCTATGAAAATCTGAAGACATTTACAAGAAAGTATATAGGACCTTGAGTATTGGAATGATATCTTAAGGAAAACTTGAGGAGATTCAGTGTTCTCTGAACTATTCCTGTCCCCACTCCTGGCAGCACTTAAACACTCATTAATTCTCTCTTTGAAGTGAGCAGTCCCCGTTCTCTTATCTGGAGTGATTTACTGATTGTTCCAAAGACCTAGGAATGACCCTATTCATGGTCACCTGCAAGGGGAAGCTAATTGTCCTCAGGCCCTAGTGGCAACCAACTCTCATTGTTTCAAGACCCTTGATTAGAACTGAATCTCAGTGTCCCTCACGATGGGTGCAAATGCAAACTTCACCTTGGGAGGAGAAAGCTCACAACTCCCCCAAACTATTAAAACTTTTATTTACTTATTTTTTATTTCTGAGAAATACCTGAGCAATATTATGTGGAAATAGACTCAAGCCAAGAGGGTAGGATATTATTTTGGATCAAGTTGAATTGACTAATATAGATTCACCGATCAGGGATTTTGACTGAATGTGCTAACTGGGATAAAAAGAGATGATTCTACATTTCGTAGGGTTAGTTTATCGAATCCCAGATGTAATAGTGACTATGTTTCTGAAGGGTTCTTAATACACAGCACCAGATTCCCTGCCTAACTGAAGAATAATCCTAGAAAAGAAGCAAAGGGTACAGATGGTGTTAAATATCACCTATCCAGATAGGTAGGCTACTGATAGGTATCTCTAGGAAAATACACTTTTAGGTCTGTTAGTCAGGTATGTATGCTGACACTGAATCCCAGACTTGGGAAACTATTTCACAGAATCACAAGTGCTGGATCAGGAAAGACTTCCACAAATTACACTCCATCTACACTTCCTCCCTAGGCCAGTAGTTCTATAACTAATCACTTTTATTATGGTGCCCACAATCTAGCTACATTAACTTAAAAATAGCAAATATATATTTTTTCTCATTCCTAATGCTTCAAAGGCTTATAAAAGCTTTTCTTTACCTACTATGGAGCTCTTGATTAACCACTGACCCACCAAGAGCAGACTGGTGGGGTCAGAAGATGCTTTAAGAAAATTAATAACTGTAATAATACTAAAAGTTGGTCTGATTTTTATTACCTTTCGTCAGTAATTCTAGACAAAATTAGTGATAAAATAATCCTTTCTGACAACATCTTTTATTGGTTTAAGTTTGAAACAATTGCTACCATTAGATTTTAACAATATATGAGCTTTAATTTTACATATTTTTACCTATCCTTTAATAAATACTGCACTTTTTTTTAACATTTATATTTATTTTTGAGACAGAGAGAGGCAGAGCGTGAATGGGGGAGGGGCAGAGAGAGAGGGAGACACAGAATCCAAAGCAGGCTCCAGGATCTGAGCTGTCAGCACAGAGCCCTGACGCGGGGCTTGAACTCACCAATGGCAAGATCATGACCTGAGCCAAAGTCTGATGTTCAACCGACTGAGCCACCCAGGCACCCCAATAAACACTGCACTTTTATCTGGAAAGTAATTCTGAGCACCCCTGTAAATAGCCCCCGACATATGCAGACTCCTCTATATATATGTGATTCAAAAGCCAGTGTATAAATGTTTAGAATTGTTCAAGTTCGTTTCAAGTGCAATTTGAATCCCCAGCCCCTGCTGTATTATATATCCTGGCATTTAAACCATAGATTAAAATAAACATGATGGCACAGTGATTGCAAAGGCAAAGAGCCTAACTTGAGTTTTGATTCTGCCTGCACAATGGAGTTTTCGTTTGTGCTTAATGTTTGCAAGAATGAAACAGAATGCCAACTCTGAGCTGCAGTACTTTTGTGTAGCTGGTCTCAATTTCAGGTCGTGTATGAAATAATTTCCTGGATTTCAATAACACCTTTAAAACACAAATTTATTCTTCCTTTTGAGTTATTTTACAAATTAAAGGACAAGCAAAAATAATTATTATACTGATTATTACCTGGTTTTTATGGGAAATAATTTTATCATACAGAGGAGGGATTTTTAGTACAAAAACTCACTCTGGATACCAAATATCTATTAGTCCTCATCATATCTCCTTAGAGAAAACTAAAGTAGGAAACTGAGGCAGCCTTCATTCTTAGGTCCCAAACCTGAAGAAAGGGTACACACCTGTTAATAACCCCTGTGGCTGGCCTTTCTTGCTGGGCCCCATTTTTCAATCAAAACCTGCAAGACTATCTTGTCCTTATCCCCTTTTTGACTTAGGACACCTGCCTTTTGGCTCTAATCTGTGACCTGTGTTTTGTAGAGGCCCCAAAGCCCTTGCTTAATTCTCTCCTTGTACAGAAATAAGCACACTTACTTGTAGAGTCCAGTACAGTCAGCCCTTGAAGTCAAAACACCCATGGCTAATTTAAAGCCTCTTACCCAAACTACAATATTTTAAAGCCAACAGAACAACAAGCAGCAGCAGCCCAGATCAACCAACACACCCTCATCAAAGTACCCTGCCCACACCCAAAGAATGAGGAAGGCCCAACATCACAGAAGCTGGGTCCACAACAACTGTAGCCTATCTGTATTTTGTGAGGCCAAATTCCATTCTCTTAAGCAATGTCCCAGTGAAGACACTGTGCCATAAATCTTCTGGAATATGATGCAAAAAGTAATCAAAGCAACCACAAAGAAAGGATTGCAAGAATGGATTTATCATGGCCTATCCCAACACACACTTGAGACCAATCTATGGCCCCTGAGAAAACCCAAAGAATGGAACCACTCTGAAATCTTGATAAACACTTGTGGAAATTGAGGGTAGGGAGCCACCTCTTTGGGAAGAACTTTATGACTGTATTTGGTAGCTCAGTGCTGCAGCTAAGAGGAAGAGCTTGCTGGAGGAAAGGGCTCCCTGACTTTCAGAGGAGACCATAAAATCTTGAGGTTGCGGAGGCTGAAAACTGGTCCCACTCTGGCAGAAGCAAGGGGTGGTAGTGACACTGGGAGCCAGGAACCCAGCACTTCCCCACCTGTGAATGCCTGCTCATGGGCTCATAGGATCAGAGAGATACACAACCCCACTAAAGTTTTTCCACAAGATTTACGTACTGTGAAAATTCCAGGTTGGCCAAAGAACAGCCTGGTTAAGAGACCTCATTGGAGTCAAAAGTCCTCACTTACTTCTCTGAAGACGTGAGACATTTCACAAACCCAGAATCAAAGAGCAGAGTGTGGCAACTTTGAGTAAGTGCTCTGTAATGTCTGAGTAACATCCAGGATACCTGAATACTGGGATCCCGGAAATATCCAGGTAGAGCGTTCAGGGTGTCTCTCAGGTCAGTGCAGGTCAGTCTTTGCTGCCAAATGAGCTACTAAAACTTAACTTCCAGATGTATTTTTTTAAATTTCATGATTGCCCAATGTGCCCAGCAATTGGGTTATTTTTTCTCATCCTGTTCAAAGGCATTACCTCCTGCCTATGCCTTAAATCCTGTCATTTTCCAGCATTGAATTCTAAATCCACTTCTCTTCTAAATCAGTGCACTCCCTTTGGGTATCTTAACCCATTCCTTCGGATTCAATTTCTATCCAACTTTCATGAATTCCAAGTCTGTATCTCCCATCCAAGTACCTCCCAGGAACACCAGGCTCCAGGAATACCTGATGGAATTCATTTAACTTCACTACAGACAGATCGACCTCACCATATTCAAAATGAAACCTGTAATCTTCCACTCCAAACCTTCCTTATCTCAGTGAACAGTATGCATATTCACACCAGAACAATCGTGTCAGCCAGAATATAGACAAGCATGGCTCCCTGGTCAGGGAGCCCAGGGGTCCAGTGCCTGCTTTGCCTATAAATTTCAGCTTGAGATCTTGTGCAAGTCATTAACATTCTTGAGCCAAACTCTATCACTTATAAAATGGGCTATTTTTAATTGGAAAGCCTAGGTTTCAGACCCGGCGTTACCACTTACTAACTATGTGACTTTGATCGTGAAGAGGTCACGGACTGTGATCGACAATTCAGAGCTGATGGCTATTCAGGCCGGAAGGGCAGAATCCTTGGGTCTCAACTTGCTCAGCCCCACAGTGAAGCTTTGTTTGGACCCGGTTTAATTCAGCACCAGTGCCCTGGAAAATGATCAGAGGCAGTTTTGAAAGTTAAATGTGCAAGGGGAGAGCTTCCTGGGCAGGGTAACCCCTTCATCTACTTCTTTCCTCCTCTGAAAGGCTTTCAAAGAGCGTAGCAATTCCTTTTTTTTTTTTTTTTTTATCTTAGTCTTTCTTTTCAGCTCCAGCACGTCTAACTCTTGTCTCATTATAATTTCACATATTTCTATGAAAGAAACCTGACAGCTACAGAACATTTGAGGGAAGAATGGAAGGAGGGTGGGCATGTGGGGGAGTGAGGGAGCAGAAAGAGGAGAGGAAAAGAGATATGCCTGTGGCTGAGTCCTCGGCAGGCTCTTTTGGGTGACGCTTTCAGAGAGGTCTGCATCTCAGCCATATGGCAGCACAGTCTCTTGGCATTATTTTCAGAAGGCATCCAGAGCATTAATAGAAAATGGGATGAAATCATCTCAGCTTAAATAGCAGAGAAGTAGCCCAATTTCACCCTGAATCAACTAAACACTTGGTTCCTTTACAGGGAGCTTTAACTGATGCTGAACGTCTGTATCTCCACCTATGTTCTCTGCAATCCATGATGTGTATCCTTGCCAGAGGCACCAAGTTCTTACTAATGTGTTCATTCATTTATTTCCTACTTCGCTCCAAAGAGTAAATTGAAGGGGGTTATAAACTGACTGTGTGACCATGTCTCTCCCGCCCCATTCATACGTTGAAACCTAAAGCCCAAGGTGATGGTATTTGGAGGTCAGGCTTTTGGGGGTGTGATTAGGTCACGAGAGTGTAGCCCTCACAAATGGGACTACTGTCCTTATAAGAGGAGGACAGAGAGCTAGATGTCTCTCCTTTTTCATAGTGCAAGGATAGAATAAGACATCAGTAGTCTGTGACCAGAAAAGGTGTCTCGCCAGAACCTGACCATGTTGGGACCTTGCTCTCCAACTTCCAGCCTCCAGAACTGTGAGAGATAAAAGCTTTGTTGTTTATAAGCCATCCGGTCTCTGGCACTTTGTTATAGCGGCCTGAACTGACCAAGACAAAGGGATATGCATTTCACTGCATTTTACATAATGCATCCTCTCTAACGAAGGGTTTCTGGTATGGCAGTTTCATCAAACCACCTGAAAAACAATTAGCTGTTTTTCTACAGAAACAAAGAACATAGGAGAAGGAAGACTCAGTCCTGAGAACATATACCACTGCTTCAACAAGCTTATGGTCTTCACGTTCTCTGTGATCCTACCTACTTTTGAGACTCTAGTACAATATGTGATATTGATAGATGGATCGTTTTGCAGCAGGCTTAGTATGTTGTAAATTAAACCTAACCTGTTTTGATCATCATAACTGACATGAAATGTGAAGTACAATCTTCAAATAAAAAGTGTTGCTTACTGATTTATCAAATTTGAGGAATGGATTAAAAGTATAGTCTAGATGATTTTCCTTCTGTTACTATTACTAATGTAGCATAATACAAGTTTCCACTATGTTTAAAGTAAAACAGAAAGAAACACGTGCATTTGTGCACAATTGCACATGTCTGTGCAAAAAGAAATTTTGTGGATTTGTGGATAAAGGCATTTACCCATGACTCATGGTTTCTCTGTAACTTTTACCAGTTTCCATAAAGTTACCTAAACTCTCTTGAAGGGACAATATATTTCCTTTTATAAATTTCATTTCCATAGAGTTACTGCTCATCTTTTTTTTTTTTTTAATATGTTTTGAAGTGGGAAGAAGATGGGGTTTGACAACTGCTACCAACAGGAAGCTGGCAGTGGTCCTCAGGAGAAACAGGAAATAGGGTATCAAGACACAACTGATGGATCACATATATCTGGTAGATTTAATGGGCACAAATTGATTCTTTCATTCTTTTTTAATTGCTATTCTTTCCAAAAGGAAAAGTCTATGCAGGTTCAGGTTTATAAGATTTGAAATCAGTCTTTTTTTTTTTTCTCCTACCTTGTCTTTGTGGGTCTTATCTGTACTCTTGTCTCCCGGTTCTTTTAAGAATCATAATTGGTGTGATTATCGCTGCTATGAGAGTAATTAGCTATAGCTTTTTGACACTCTAAATTGGGAATGCAGAATCTTCAAGCAGCGGGGACTGAACAGCTAAACCTTTCAACTTTGAAACTGAATTGGGTGCTGCCAACTGGATTCAGGTGCAATGATTCCAAGTCTTCTGCAGTTTTTACTTAATAAGGTAGAGGAAAGAAAGAAAGCAGTTCACATTTCCACATGAGAGACCAAACAGAAATCTCCTTTAATGGGCTAATTGCCTGTTATGACCAATAAATAAAAAGTGAGAGATCAGTATATTGAGAACCAGATTTTTCCTCATGGACTTATTTCATTGCCTCAGAAAATATCTGCGATGTTTTAAAAATTCAGACAAGAAAGCTATAATCATGATAGCAGACTTAAACATTCGCATTACCCATTCTCCCTTCTGCCATTAGGATGTTCTAATATTTGAATGAAATGGGATTTTTGTTCTGAGTATAGATAAGTTGAGGAAGCTCTGAAATACCTAGAGGGTATGGCACATTCATTTACATAATCATGGGGTTATATTTTATGTTTATTTTGATAATCTAGTGTAGTCTGTTTTACTTTTCCTAACGTTTATATAGCTCTTTTATCTGAATCCAAAAATGATTCAGGAACATTGCAAAAATAATCGAACGATGAAGAATATATAAAGAGGAAAATAGAATTTGTCTGGAACTCTGCCTTTCAGAGATTACCTAAATTTACACTACGGTTAATATTTTTCCTGATAAATGAGGTCATGCTATGCTATACATGATTTATAAACCATTTTTGCTTTCAATAATGAATGGCAGTTAATAGATACTGTATAGCCTGTAAAAATAGCATGTTTCTTCCATCATAATAATATGCCATAATTTATTTAGCCAATTTTCTTTTGATAGATACTTAATGTTTGGCCTTAGAAACAATCCTTGAGAGAACACATTCAGAACACACTCTTTGGGGGAAATTTCTGATTATCCTCACTGGGGTGATCATAGACTTCCAGGACTACCTGATAGTTTATAGATCTAATCCAACAAAAGTTCAAGGGTATAAAGTATTTGCTCAGGATTATGAACTTAATTAGTGACAGGACCCAAATGATCTATTTACTGAAGGCATAAGGCACAGTATCATGACAAGTGACGTGGTGAGCAAAAATGCATATTTCAAGGCAACCACAGCAAATGTGTCATTTGGAACCTATTAGAGTTGCAGCATGTATAAACAGTGAGCCATGTAAAAGGTGCTTAATAATTATGTGGTTATTATATTTAAAAAAGCTCACTTGATAACAGAACTTTTACAACAGCGTCCTAACTCCCGCTGAGTCTCTCATTATGTCCATCCAGTTTTCATCCGGCTGTTAATTATGAGTTTAAGAATCAAAGCTCTACATGGCATACCTTGTATAAAATCCTTTATCTTTGCAACTCCTGCTGAACCTAAAACAATGCTGGACACAAAATTATCATGACTTGCTGGCAGAACAATCAGTAAAGAGTTTAGATACCATTCCATAGAGAATTGGAAGCTGTTAATTTTACTGAATAGGTTATTTATAAATTAGAGCTAGTATGCCTTTAAAATTATCAAGTATGATAATTAACAAGGTAAACATGGAAGCAATCTCGGATGTCGCTAATGGCTACAGGACTGGTGAGAAAAGGCCAGCTCAGGAAGATAGTGTGAAGGACAGCTGGAAGAACCAAAGCTTTGGTCCGGGATGTCAGGACTCGCCTGGGAGTTAAGGAGAAGGAAGAGTTTGAAACAACGCTACAGTGGTGATGGTAGGGACTATAAAGTGTGACTCTTTTCTTTTTCTTTTACAGATTATGAAAGCTGAAGGGCAAAGTGCTTAGATAAAAATAGATTATTTCATTTTAGATTTGTGGAATATTATTCCATTCTTGCTTAGGAACTCTAATTCAACCCATTAACTGAACAAAGGATGCCCTCATTTAGGCTGATGAACATAGGATGCCAGGAGAGTCTTTTACAAGTATATGAACGAAATCGTATTTTCTGCAATTCTAAGACTTTAGAGACCATCAAAAATAGACAAAAGCACTTGACATTCATATAAATAAATACATATTTAAACTACTGGCTGTTAAATAAATATTATCAATCTATGCATTTGACAATGTATCTTATTTTAATGATGATAGGTTGTTGCTCACCAAACTATAGTTTATTTTCAGATTTATATGTCTTATTATGTAAAATATGTTTAGAATTCTACCTAGCATATTAAGGACTCAATAAATTATAACTATGTATAAATTCACTCAGTAAATATGTATTGAACAACTATAGGTGAGTAAATGTAATAAGTACCCAGTATGTTGTAGCTACAGATGAATTAAACATTCTCCTTTAAAAAAATCTTCTCTTTCCTTTTTCCTTTTCCCCCTTCCTCCATCTGACTTAATGTGACTCTGACCCGAACTGTTCTTCTGGGGTTTGCATCTTCTTCCCTACTTGGCTGGACCCTTCTTCCCCAGACATCTGTAGAACTACTCCCTACCCCATTCTTCAAGTGTGATTAGCTGTCACTGTCAGGGAGAGGGCTTCTCTACCCACTTATAAATACAGCAATACATTTCTTCCACTAGCACCCAGCACTCTGATTCTTCTATTTTGTTCTACATTTTATTGTCATAACATGTTCACCACCTGAATTACTGCATATATTTTTACTTACTTATTTTGTTTATGGACAAACCCCCTTCCCACCCCCTTCCCACCTATGGAGCATGGATTTTGTCTTCCGCAGTTGATGTTGTTTGCCTGGCACTCAACATCCAAACACTCAATCATTACCTGTTGAATGAATGAATAAAGGAGAAGAAAAAGAATGACAACCATCTATTACCTATTAACTGTTGTGGTTTGTCAGGCAGCAATGCTAAGCACTTTGTATACCTGTTTCAGTAATGCTCACAATAACCCTATGAGAAAGACTTTATTATGGGCACCTTAAAATCTGGAGAAATGACAGTTACAACTCCCTAAAACACAGGGAGAGTTCCTCTTTGTCTCTGGTGAGGAGGAAGGAATAAATTCCAATAGAGAATGAGTGAGTTCTTAGTAAAAACTCAAACCCTGAGAACTCCACAATTTGTACCGGTTTGATTTCAATGCAAAGCGATCTGTGCCACAGTCCCTTGGGAGGCTTTTGTGCTGGAGTCCACACAGTCTCCCCTGATGTGATTTGGCTTGAATTATGTACTTGTTAGTCAATTGGAACTTTTACATTTCATCTGGTGCTTGGCCATGTAAATAGCCCTGTCTTTACTGGACACAAGATTATGTACTAGCCTGACTGCCCTTTTAAATTACACATTACAAAATCAATGAGGGTACACTGCCTGAATGAAAAAAAAAATTCTAAGCAAAAGCTTTAGGTTCTTTCTGGGTAGTGAGTTGGGAAGGGGACTTGATGTTTGGAGCTACCAGATTGCATAGGCTGTGTTTTTATTTCTCCCTACACTGTTGTGACATATTGATGAATCACCCCAGAATGGCAAATAGTGGGTCTGATATGAATATCCCAGCTTTCCCTATTACTACAAAAACATCCATTAAAATATGTCAAAAGCTATCAATGATAGGGAAGTTAAGCAAAAGTGGGAGGGTAAAAGAAGGGAAAAAATAGACAACTAAAATCTGTCTCATAACTGAAATCAAGATAAATTATAGACATAGTATGCCTCTTTTGTAAATTACATGCATACTGAATTGGAGTTTCTTTGTCCGTGTGAGAATGACAGAGGGCAGCTCTTCCTCTATAGGGTCTGGATATTTGACTTTGTAATGTTGGATGAAAGATCTCTGGTTAAAGAGATAAATAATAACATTATTTATACACATCCACTCTAATGAAAAGACCCTCATGGCGTATCCTGTGTCTCCCAATAGGTATGACCAAACAGCTCCTTGGAATTCTTTGTATGGTTGAAGAAGTATTGGATTAGGAGTCAGTGGTAGCATTGGCACCGTGATCTAATTTCCTTACAGTGTGCCCTTGATATCATATATGTGTACACATATACACATAAATCTGTATACATGTGTACATACATACCTAATGCATATATACATGCATATACATACTTACACATGTACTGTGAATGGGGAGTCTATACACTGTTATTTCTGATTCTAAAACATCATTGTACACTAAAATACATTTATTTTTCTTGATTCTGGAATGTAGGAATTAATTCTTTTAGGACACCTGGGTGGCTCAGTCCGTTGAGTGTCCAACTTTTGATTTCAGATCAGGTCGTGATCTCATGGCTCATGGGATCGACCCCACGTTGGGCTCTGTGCTGAGCATGGGGCCTGTTTAGGATTCTCTTTCTTTCTCTCTCTCTCTCCTTCTGCTCCTCTCCCCTGTTTGCTCCTGAGTAAGTGGGTTATACAATCTGTGAATTTCACTTTATGGTTAGTAAATACACATTACAAAAGAGTTTTTATAAAGAAGGGAGCATTGGGAAGAATAGGGTTGATAATCACCATTCTGGAATATTCTCTGTTCATCTGCCTATCACAATATTTTCCTTCTATTCTTTCTTCCAACTTTCAGGACAAACGTAAATCACCACAATTAGAAATTCTGCTACCATCTAAAATCTCCAAGTCAATGTGTGTAAATCTAAAGGCAGGACCTCATCCTTCAACAAACTGTAGCTGTAACTTGCCTGTTTCTTTCATTCTTCTGGACTCAGACTACTTGCTACATATTTGCTATGTCTGTTTTCCCATTTGAGTTTTATCCCTGAGTACCTAATAGCAGTTGTGATTGAGATCCTCTGTGTATCCTATCTTTTGTGCCAGTAAAGGTGGTATAGATGATGACAGAGCTCACGGACACTGGCTGGGAGCCATGAAGGACAGAAGGAATAGACCATTAGAGAGTGCAGAACTATTCATGCTGAAAGGACATCACAGAAACTGGTAGGACAGCCATTACAGAAGTAAAGAACCAATGTTACAGGGGCACCTGGGTGGCTCAGTCAGTTAAGTGACCATCAACTCTTGATTTCTGCTCAGGTTATGATCTCATGGTTCATGAGTTCAAGACCAATGTGAGGCTCTATGCTGATATTGTGGAGCCTGCATGGGATTCTCTGTCTCCCTCTCTCTTTGTCTCTCTCTCTCTCTCTCTCTCTCTCTCTCAAAAATAAATAAATAAACTTAAGAAAAAACATTTTAAAAAGAACCAACATTACAATAGCTCTCAGACAACAGGTCCTGAAGTCCCACAGATTTCTTCGAAACACATTGTACACTTAGACTAGAGCAAATGTCTCTGTTTTTGTTCTTTTTGCCCACCTTCCCACTACACATTTGTTCTATATAATAGCATCCCTGGAGGTCTGGGTGCATGGCCCACCCTGGATGGGTATGCCTCCCTCTTGACCTTAGAGTTTAACCCATTTTAAATCAAACCAAAAACTGTGGTGTAGCTGACATCAATGCCAGCTGAGAGGCTAACCCAGTTTTCTCAAGATATGTTCTTATCATGCCATCTACTCTGAATGATAATCCTCAACTTTCATTTCTTATAAATACATTTTTGGCCTGGTTTCTGAGGCCATCAGAAATCTTGTGCATCTGTAGGTCTATCTAACTGACCTATCATTTACTTTTCATTCCATTTCACTCTTACTGCTTCTGACTTGCTACAATTATTTCTAGTTCCAAGTCTCTGGTCTCATATATTTTTTTCCATAGTGCATGCCCTTCCTTCTCTCCAACTATCCCCAAAGTACTTTTATCAAGGGCCTAGCTTGAGTCCCACCTGCCCTTAGCAGTTTCCCCTGCAGCTGTGTACTCAGCACACTGATTTCCCTTTTTCCCACAAATTCCTTTGGCACATGCTGAAACTGTTACTTGAACTACTAAATTAACTATTTATTCTATGTGAGGCTTAATTAATGCATTCAGCACTGGAAGGCTTTATAATTTTTTTTCATGCTCTTTTAGTTGGCACAGAGCTGGTATTCAGTTAGTTAACTGAATAAATTGGGTTAAATAAATCAGTTGAATAAATAAATCATGGCTAAAATACTTTTTTTTCAAGGTTTATTTATTTTTTGAGAGAGAGAGAGCACGAGCAGGGGAGGAGCAGAGAGAAAGGGGAATAGAGGCTCTGAAGCAGGGTCTGCACTAACAGCTGGGAGCCCAAGGTGGAGTTTGAACTCATGAACCACGAGATCACGACCTGAGCCGAAGTCTGATGCCAGCCGACTGAGCCACCCCGGTGCCCCTGAGGGGTTCAAAATGTTTGAAACTCTGGGGAAGTGAAGGTCAGGAAATCCTTTACTAGTTTTAAGGGAATCAGAGAACTGCAACAATTAGGGAAAATCAGTAATCAACTGCCTTTAGCACTTAAGTGTGTGATGCAACAGAATGCCAGGAAACCACTGGCTGGCCTTCATAGCTTTCTTATGCAAAACTCAGGTATCTGCCATGAAGACTCTTGCTTCTCTTCCAAAACTTGGACATGGGGCTCTTACTGGTGGAATCTAAATTAGAATATGGCTACTACAAAATTCTGGAACATGCAGCCTCCAGCCAGCTTCCAGCCTCTGTTAGCAGAGAAGAATATTCAAAGGCAATGGAGATTTCCAGTGTGTGTGTGTGTGTGTGTGTGTGTGTGTGTGTGTGAGTGTGAGTGCGTATTGGCCACAGCAGTCAACCCTAAGTACCTGCAGGTAGAAGATTCCACAGAAGAAAAAAATAAAACCATTTGCCCTGAAACCAGTCAGAAATGCTCAGGAAATTGAAAACTTGAAATGTAAATGGAGTAAGTTGGGAAGCTAAATAGAAGGAAAGGAAAGTGTGTAAGTAGAAATGCAAAAATGAGACAACGATTTACTATAGGAAAAAATAATAAATATGTTGGTGGTATACTATAGGAAGAAATCAGGAATGTGTGACAAAATATTTTTCCATAAAAAGAGGAAGCTGGTAATTACTAAATATTGAATATGTACATATCAGTATACCTATTACTTAGAAATCTGGCAGTTTATTTTTCACACACACACACACAAAAACCCCGTTAAAGAATTAAAAGATTTTGTATCTGGGGAACAAAAAGATGGGATAGGAAGGCGGAAAGAAGAGAATAATGTTTTTTTTTTTTTTCAATACAATCTTTGGGGGCTGAATGGCATTTTAGCTGTTATTTAATGTTACATTTGCATGTACTACTTTGATAAAATAAAAATAAATTAGAAATGAGAAAAGCAGTGAAATGAGAAGTCAAAATCTTATCAAAACATACAAAAAATAACCAGTGATTAAATTTAGGAAGTTTAAGAGGGAAAGAATTAGGAACACATTATTTAAGGAAATTTCAGATAAACAGAAAATAACTTGTCAGGAAACAGCAAGGATAAGCCCAAGTGTCTGAGGATGGCAGGCTCTCAACAATTACCCTTTCAGGATCTAATCTACTCCATCAGAACTTTACTGAGAGTCACGTACTGGGGCGCAGATTAATTATCTGCAGTAGAATGCGGTTTTAGGAAGCTCATGTTCTATAGCCCTCACAGAGAAATTCTGTAGTAAGATTTTCCAAATCATTCACATGTTAGCAAACAGTAAACGTAATCATTTTTTTTTCCTCCTAAGTCATTATTCATTTATAAAAGGATAGCATTTATTCTGACTTGGGATATATACTCTGCCATGTTCAATATTTAAAAGTTACAGCCAAAGGGGTATTTCTTCTAGCTTGTGGGGTGATTCACCTTACCAGAAAAAGAAGTCTAAATATTTATTCAATGTCAGTTACGTATAATCCTTCAACGGATTTCCAATGCTCCTGGGGTAGAGGCTGTAAAACCTAGAATGGCCTCAAATCCTAGGTAATCTGGCCTCTACCTTTCTTGGCTACCCCATGTCACCCTGTCTTTCCTTCCAAGGCAGCAAAGCTCATTTTCACCTCACAAGCTTTTGATTGTACAGTTTCTTATTCTGAGTTACTGCTTATCTTTTTTGTCTAACTAATTTTTACATATCCCTTAAGAAAAATTAAGTTAAATCCCTTAAAAAAAAGTCAGGGAAGACTTTTCCTGACCAACTTTCTGGTGACCCACACCAGACCAGATCAGGCCTCTTGATACTATGTCTTTTTTCTTCAACAACCTGACATACCTTATCATAATACATTTCTATCAGTATTTAATTAAGATGTCCCAGGCCAACCCACTACAGCACATTGACAATACTGTATCTGCTTTGTTTCACCACTGTATCCAGAGAATCTAGCACCAGATGTGGGATATAGTAGGTATTCAGTAATATTTTTAAAAATGAGTGAATAAATGAAAATACAGTTGTAAGGTTGAAAACTGTTGAATAAGACATGCCTGAGCAAATAAGTTTAATAAATATTCCATTACTTGAAAGATGTCATTGTTCTTAAGGTATGAGTTTGATTTAAAGAGAAAAGACTCATAGAGCTGTAAGATTCAAAAGAAATCCTTTTTTTTTTCCTTTTCTTATCAGAGATAATATCTGATCATCATATTCAAGATGCAAAACTAACCATTTGAAATACAGTTGCACTTTTGAAATAAAGTACTTTTTAGGAATGTAGTCAGTGTCTTTTATGGTCTAATCTAGACAAAATTTCAAGAAAGTAATGATGAGATTTCAATTAAGGCACTCTAAAAATTATAATAGAAAGTAAAAGCGGGGCGCCTGGGTGGCGCAGTCGGTTAAGCGTCCGACTTCAGCCAGGTCACGATCTCGCGGTCCGTGAGTTCGAGCCCCGCGTCAGGCTCTGGGCTGATGGCTCGGAGCCTGGAGCCTGTTTCCGATTCTGTGTCTCCCTCTCTCTCTGCCCCTCCCCCGTTCATGCTATGTCTCTCTCTGTCCCAGAAATAAATAAAAAACGTTGAAAAAAAAAATTAAAAAAAAAAAAAAAAAAAAAAAAAAAGAAAGTAAAAGCAAATTATTTTACTAAAATCTCAGTGCAAAGTTGCAATTGATGGTGGATATCTAAACGACCCTTTTTCTCATAAAACAAAATCCAAAATCTCTTAGTTGTTGATTCTGAAGAGCATGGAAATTTGTCAAACACAGTGGTGTGACAATGACTCAAATAAAATGGGTTCATGACACTGCGCATAAGGTGCTCAGTCATCATTATTATGAACTTTCACATTAGTTTTATTTTCTTAAAATGATACACTGTTAAATGCTATAGAGCAAGAAAGGCAAGGGGAGAAAGAAAATAGAAAAATTTCGTGAAGAAATGCATCTTTTATGTTTCTTGATATATCTGGATATTTAATTTATTCATCCATGATTTTTTTTTTTTTAATGCTGAATATGTGCCAGGGAATATATGACTCCTTGGGCTTTTGTTGTTTCTTTCTGTCCCTACCTTCTACCAACTTAAAGCACTCATAATATCAACACCCTCTGCTACTTAACTGAGAGCATATTGTGTAATTAGTAAGAAATAACTTTTTTTAATAGAAAAGCCTTAGTTGAAATGTCAACTGTAAACATTTGGTCAATTCTACCAAAATTTAGTTTTCTCATTACTAAAACAATTCTAAGATTATTTACCTCGCAGGTATTTTTTTTGTGTGTGTAGATTAAATAATACATTAAAAAGTGCTAAACACATAGTAAAGGGAAAAGTTTGGAAAAACTATGAGATTACAGTGGTACTTCAAATTTGAAAAGTTAGAAATCAGAATCAGTTAAACTCTTCCAGCCCCCCTGAGTGGCATAATTTTTTAACATCTTTTTTCAATGTTTAAACTTAAAGATTTCTTCAGAGGGGCAGATATAATAACATCATTTAAATTCAATAATAAAGCCAAGAACATCTGCATTTTTGTTCTACAAACAGTACCTTATTTCAATGAATGATACACATTGTACCCAAATTTTCTGACTTCCATGAATGCTGTTTTGAAAGCTGTTTTAAAGCTGTGGTCAATAACAGAAGAAATGGTTTGTCACCAGCTGTGTTCAATACCTACAGGCCATTAAAATTCTCCTGATAAAATTCTCCTTTGGTATATAAGGTAATACATTTGTCAGACAGACGGATATAGATAGAATTTATAGATTTCTAAGGAAGCAAACAGGGAACATGTATAAATATAGATCTTGGCAGAAAGAAGACTATGCAAGAACCAATAAGCATACGTATTTCTAACAGACTCTTGTAATATTCTGATGCCTTCCTGATCACATTCAATTTGACAAGGGCTTTTAGCTTTTAGAGTTAATGTTTCCCAATGACTTCTAAAATTAATATCAACATAGGGGAAGACAAAGACATAATAAATAGCATCTGTTTCACAAAGCTGCTTGGTGGATGAAAACTTGAAAAAAAAAACTGGAGACTATATAAATGTGCTCACACACACATGTGCGTACCAATTTTAGGGCTAGATAAATCCACCAGTCTGTTTTCAGCTCAGGCACGATTCAAGAGGGAAAAGTTGTAATATCTGTCATTTGTTAAAGTTTATTTTAGAACCTGATAATTGCTTGGGTGTAAATGTGTAAATACAGTTGTGAGATAACCAGTCAAATCAATTAAAAAACTGAAACCTGACTGGAGTGAGAGAGGACCCCAAGAAATAATCAGGATATATTTGCATACAAAGAGTAATGTGCAGATGAAGCATGTAAAACAAAAACAATTTTTTTGAACTGTTTTTCATTAACTTGAAATATCAGATGTACTGGGAATTTTAAGGCCTCAGTTATATGAATAATTGCTTTGAATTTTTTACACTGTGTATGTATTTGTGAGACATACACCTACAAGAATCTAAAACTATTCCTTGCACTATCAATTAAAAAAAAAAGGAAAAGTATAGGAAAGCATCTAAAGTCAATCTTTTCCACTTTTATTTGTGTTAGAATGAAAATCTACTAGGTATGGCTTTACCATCATCACTTATCATTATAACTCAGCACCACTGTCCCAACATCCTCGTAATATCATGAAAGAAAGAGAAAGTAAAAGGAAGGAAAGAAGGAAGGAAGGAAGGAAGGAAGGAAGGAAAGAAAAGTAAGAAAGAGGGAAGGAAGGAAGGGGAAACAATGGATCAGTGAAGCTGACTTCCTTGGAAGTAGAGCTGCTTGGCAATCACAAAATACTCTTTAGAGTTAATTATTATTTTAATTAATCTAATATCTATTAAATGTTAAGAGCATTTTGGTTTGTTTTTGATATTTTAATAATTGGGAGGAATTTCTGGATATTGACTTTCTGATTGCTGAATTCTCCTCTATCTTTACTGTATTTTCAACTCCAATAATAATGGGAATATTATTATTTAATATAAAATGTTGGAATTATTTGTTTTGTATAAACTCAGACAAAACTTAGAAATATATTACAGGGTGCCTGGGTGGCTCAGCTGGTTAAACACTGGCCTCTTGATCATGGCTCAGGTCATGATCTCACAATTTGTGAGATCAAGCCACATGGGATTTTTTCTCTCCCTCTCTCTCTACCCTTCCTGCCCTCTCTTTCTCTCAATAAATAAACTTTAAAAAATATATTACAGCTGTTATTGCAAAGAAAATTAAATGTGAGATTTTAAAAATTAGCAATGAAGGCAAATTTTAGTATTACAGAGCCTGAAACGTCCCGGGAAGAGTCTCAAAAATCATTACATTGTCTTAAGAGAGTAATTTATCAAAAGTGTCCAATCCAAAGAAAAATGGAGTTTCTTTATCCTTTGGTAAAACCTCTAGCATTTCATGATCCTACTGCGAAATTATTTTTTCAAAATGCTTTATATAAAAAGAGAAAAAAACAATAGGTGCTTGGGTTTCTTGCTTTAATTAATTGCTTTAGGGGCATCTGGGTGTCTCAGTTGGTAAGCATCTGACTCTTAATGTCAGCTCAGGTCATGAACTTGCTGTTTGTGAGATCAAGCTCCATGCTGGGTTCTGCCCTAACAGCATGGAGCCTGCTTGGGATTCTCTCTCTCCCTATCTCTCTGCCCCTCTCCTGCTTGTGCATGCTCTCTCTCTCTCTCTCAAGATAAATAAATAAACTTAAAAAAAGTTTAATAATTGTTTTAATGCACATATAAATGCTCATTTAAAAAAGACTAGATGATTGAAATTAAAAGTAAAGTATGTTCAGATGTTGCATTTTTAGAATTTCAATATTTTTTATTTATATCAATATTCAAACTCAACAAAACCCGAATCAAAACAATTAACATGTAATGTTAGAAACACAACATGACCTAGCTTTACAATTAAAGAGACATTTTATTTCCAAACCAGATGGAGTCACAGTTCAAAATTCACCTTTCCACCAGAGACAAAGAAGGACAAAAAGACAAAATATAAGGAAAACAATTTTAAAGAAACTAGAAATCAGGCAAGAGAAGACAATTATTTCTGAGAGATTAGAAACAAATGAAATGATCTCTCGCATTTCTCAATTTATTGCCAAGGGATAATTTCCAGGCCATGACATATCTGGGAACTATGATGTTCCCAGAGGTCTCCTTGAGGTGAGATAAAGCTAAAATTCTGATTAGGAAGGACAGCTAAAATTTGCAGGACAGAGTAGGAGAGCTGCACACAGAGGAGAAACTCAACATCTGCAGAGAATCCCCCTAAATTCTTCGGCTGAATGCTGATTAGTGAATGGATGTGAGAACATGAACTGTGACTGGGAATAGTACCATTAAAAGGATGATAGGAAATAATCCCTATGGCTCAAACGTGGTTGAGAATAGTTCCTTTTCCTACCACCAAGAGTGAGAAACCTCATAATTCACAGCGTATCACACGGAACACTCAGAAAAGCTTTACCTCAGTAGTGGGATAAAGGTAACATTAGAAAAACACTCTCTCATCCCACATAACAAACATGAAAAAGCAAGACCTGAAAGGATCAATTTACTAGCAAGTTAACTGAATCACATCTTTTTTTTATTTTTAAATTGTTTTTAATGGTTGTTTGTTTGTTTATTTGAGAGAGAGAGAGAGAGAGAGACAGACAGACAGACAGACAGAATGTGAGCAGGAGATGGGAAGAGAGAGGAGACACAGAATCCGCAGCAGGCTCTAGGCTCTGAGCTGTCAGCACAGAGTCCAACACAGGGCTCGAACTCACAAACTGTGAGATCATGACCTAAGCCAAAGCCAGCCACTTAACCAACTGAGCCGCCCAGGTGCCCGACTGAATCACATTTTGATACCATAAACCAAGAGCATTTATATGAATGAAAAAATACCTAGCACATAATGAGTAAAATCTAATTAAAAAATTATTAGATATGCAAAGAAGCTAACAACTATTTTTCATAATTTATAAAAATGGCAGTCCATCAAAACCAACTCAGAAATGACACAGATAACATACTAAGTAGATAAGAATATAAAAAAATTAGTTATTATAACCATATTTAATATGGTCAAACCCAGAAGATTTAGAATGTTATATAGAAGTCTGAACAATACTGGGGGGTGGGGGAAGAAGACTCAAACTTGACTTCTAGAGATGAAAATTACAATGTAAGAAATCAAATGTGCAAGAGTTAACATTGTGCATTACAGAAGATTACAGATAAAGCAATAAAAAACTACAAATGAGAAACAGAAAAAAAACACAAAAAATCTCCAGAACATCACGATTCTTAAAACAATCTCAACCAGTTTAATTAGAATCTGTGAAGGAAAACAGACACCAAGAAAAGTATTTTAAGAAATAATGCCCCATATTTCCAAATTTAATTAAAAAAAAAATGAACCCACAGCTTCAAAAACTCAATGAACCAAAAAACAAATATGAGAATAACAGCAGATTTCTTATCAGAAACAATGCATGTCAAATGACAGTGGAACAACAAATTTAAAGTACTGAAATGATTAAAGCAATGACAAAATAGCTAGATTTCTGAATAAAATTAAAATAGTTTTCAGAAATAAAAGCATAATTAATGCCTTTCAGGCACAGAAGTGTTGAAATAATTCAACAGCAACAGAGATACACTATATGAAAGGTTAAAGGTAGAAAGAAAATTATAAGATAAAAATACATATCTATACAAAGGAATGAAAAGCAGCAGAACTGACCATTACTTTGGTAAATATACAAGGTTATATTTATGATTATTTCATCTGTTTAAGAGAGATTGGACTAAGAGAATAAGAAGACAAGCCACAGGCTAAAAAATAAAATAAATAAATGGGGACAAGATCTAAACAGACACTTCACCAAAGATAAAGAATGACAAATAACCATATGGAAAGATGATCCATATTATATATCATAGGGAATTACAAATTAAAACAACAATGAGATACTACTATACATCTATTAGAATGGTTAAAATCTAGAACACTGACAACAGGAAATTCTGGCAAGGATGTAGAGCATCAGGAACTTTCATCCATTCCTATTGTAATGCAAAATCGTACAACCACTTTGGAAGACCATCTGGCAATTTCTTACAAAATTAAACCTTCCTTTTATCGTATGATCTAGCAATCACTCTTCTTGGTATTTACCCAAATGAGTTGAAAATTTATGTCCACACAAAAACCTGCCCATGGATGTTTATAGCTGTTTTATTTACAGCTGCCAAAATTTGGAAACCATCAGAATGTCCTTCAGTAATTGAATGGATATATAAACTGTGGTGTAAGCAGACCAGTGAATATTATTCTTTGCTACAAAGAAGTGGACTACCAAACTATGAAAAGACATGAAGAAAACCTAAATGTGTATTTCTAGGTGAAAGAAGCCAAGCTGAAAAGGCTGCATACTATATAGGACTTCAGCTATATGGCATTGTGAAAACGATATAATTATGGAGACAGTAAAAAGATCAGTGGTGTCCAAATGGTAATGGGAGGGAATAATGAATAAGCCGAACACAGAAGATTTTTAGAACAGTGGAACTATTCTGGATGATACTACAATGTGGATGCCTGTCACCATATATTCATTAAAACCCATAGAATGTATAAAACCCACAAAATGTACAGCCCTAAGCTAAACTATAAGCTGTGGGTGATAATGATATGTCATTGTAGGTTCATTGATTATAAGCATGTTGATAGTGGGGGTGGCTACATATGTGCAGAGGCAGGGGATATATATGGGACTCTCTCAGCTCTCTAGCTGATTTTGCTGTGCACTTAAAAATTTCCCTAAAAACTACTATTAACAATGAGAGAGATTAAGAGATTGTTTAATGAGAGATTGTTAATGAGAGATTGTTTAAGGCAAAAATAATAATTGTCTGATATATATGTATAAGTAAGTCTATGGTAAGACTAGTTCAAAGAATGGGAGGACAAAAAGAGAAGTATATTATCATAGGATTGTTATATGTGAAAGGATTATTCACTTCAATACAGAATGTGATGAGTAAATGATATAAAATACAAATCCAAAAATAACCACTAAAATAACAAATAGTTATAGCCAATATAGGAACAAAGCAAATAAAAGCAATAAGAGATGCTCAATTAAAACAAGGCCAAAAAAGAGGGTGTAGGAGTGCTGACAGCATTTACTCCACCTTTGGCCCTCCATCTTGTCCATGCCCATGCAATGACCTCCCTCAGGGCTATGCATTACAGGCCCCATGGAGGTTAATGTATGCCCTGACTGGAATGTGAGAAAGCTTGTTGTGATTTTCCCTAAAGTGGCACATAGAAAGTGTCACTTTACATATCTAGGAGAGATGATGAGTGCACACATGATGCCACTTTGGGTAACTATCCTGTGACCTCACCACCATGCCCCTCACTTTATAAAAGCTGGGGATTAAGGTCAAGACTGGGCAGAGAATGGCTGTGTACTGGCTAGATCGTCCATCCTCCTGATCCCTCCTGTCAGTTAAGTGACTCTGAATAAAACTCTGTAATGGTATAGAACTGCTTACTTCATTCTTTGGTCTTAAACTGCCTTCTCAGTTTGGAGGATAGTTTACAGACCCTCCTTCATTCTTGCAACAGAGGAAAAATGAAGGAAATTTTAAAAATAAATCTAACTTTTTCAATAGTCATAATAAGTGTTATTATCTGTACATCCCAAATTAAAATGAAGAAATGATCATTTGTCTAAAAAGGCAAGGCCTTATTAAAAACTGACCTAAATATAACCACACAAATATGTTAAAAATTAAAGAATAAGAAAAATATACCACTAAGGAAACACTAAGGAAAACAGTAAGGAAAAGAAAACTCCATTAATATCAGAGAAAGTAGGTTTTAGAGTAAATATTACTGAGGATAAATATGGCCATACAATATGATAAAGGAGTCAATACATCTAGAGGATACAACAATTCTAAATAATTATGAACCTGATAACACAGCTTCACAAGTCATAACGTGAAAATGGATAGAAACTGCAAGGAGAAATAGACAAATCTATAACTATACTGAGGGATTTTAATAACTGACTCTCAATTACTGATAGAATAAATATACAAGACATAAGTAAGACTATAAACGGCTTGAACAATACTCAACAAGTTGACATAGTGATATTTTCAGACTATTCCATCCCAAAACAACAGAATCTACAAACACAAGAATCTATGTACTTTTTAAAATGCATATGGAATATTTACTAAAAACAAAAGAGTCTGGTCCATAAGACCAGTCTCAGTAAACATAAAAGTACTCAAATCACATAAAATATGTCATCTGTCCACAATGAATTTAAATTAGAAATAAATAACAGGGAAAAAAACAAATATGAAATGTTTGGAAGCTAAATAACATGTTTCTAAATAACTTAGAAGTTAAAAAAATAAAAATGGAAATTAGAAAATATTTTGAAGTGAACAGAGATAAAAACAAAACAGATATAACTAAAAACAAAAAAGATTCAAAGCAATATCCTCAGCTTCTACCTGAAGACAAGTTTTAGAACCAATTATATCCCAAATAAGGAGAAGGAAATTGTACGTATCAGGGTAGATGTCAATTAAAAAGAAAACAGAAAAACAGACAAAATTTAATGAAATCATAAGCTGGTTCTTTGATGAAATCTCATAAAAATAATCAACTTCTATTTGGGAAACACGGAAGGAATAGGCAACAATCTGTATTAGGAGTGAGGGTAGTGACATTAAATGTTATAAAACAAAAAAGATAATTCTAAAATATTATGAACAACTCCATGGTAATAACTTTGACAACATAAATGAAATGGAAAAATGCCTTGAAAGTTTTAAAGTACAAAAGCTCAATCAAGAAGAAACAGACATCCACAGTAGTCCTGTGTGTATTAAAGGAGTTGAATTTATAGCTCCATTATTTGCTGCTTCACCTTACATTTTTATGTTATGGAGATGGCCTCTTTCCATAAAGCTGATGAACCAACCTCTGCTAGCTTCAGACTTTTCTTCTGCAGCTTCCTCACTTCTCTCAGCCTTCATAGAATTGAAGAGAGTCAGGGCCTTGTTCTGGATGAGGCTTTGGCTTAAAGGAATGTTATGACTGGTTTGATCTTCTATCCAGACCACTCAGACTTTCTCCATATTAATAAGAACTGTTCTGCTTTTTTATCACTTGTGTATTCACTGGAGCAGCACCTTTAATTCCTTAAAGAACTTTTCTTTTGCATTCACAACTTGGCTAATTGGTACAAATGCCAAGCTTTTGGCCTGTCTTGGCTTTCAACATGCCTACCTCACTAAGCTTAGTTATTTCTAGCCTTTTTTTTTTCTTAATGTTTAATTTTGAGAAAGATATCGAGGGAGAGAGGGAGAAAGGGGCGGGGGAAAGAGAGAGACAGAGAGAGCGGGGGAGGGGAGGGGAGGGGCAGAGAGAGAGGGAGACACAGAATCTGAAGCAGGCTCCAGGCTCTGAGCTGTCAGCACAGAGTCCGATGCGGGGCTCGAACCCACGAACTGGGAGATCATGACCTGAGCCAAAGTCGGACACTTAACCAACTGAGCTACCCAGGCGTCCCTCTAGATTTTGATTTAAAGTGAGAGACCTGTAAGTTTTCCTTTTACTTGAACACTTAGAAGCCATTGTAGGATTATTAATTGGCCTAATTTTGATAGTGTTGTGTCTCAGGGGATAGGGAGGCCTGAGGAGAGTAAGGGGGAGGGGGAAGTTAACCGTCAGAGCACACATTATTATTAAGGTCACTGTCTTATATGGGCATAGTTCATGGCGCCCCCCCACCCAGAAATTACAGTAGTAACATGAAATATCACTGACTAGCATAAAAAATATAATAATGATTTTTTTTAAAGTCTGAAATACTGTGCAAATTTCCAAAATGTGACACAGATACATGAAGTGAGCAAATGCTGTTGGAAAAATGGTGCCAACTGCCTTGCGCAATGCAGGGTTACCACAGACCTTCAATTTGTAAAATACACAATATCTGTGATGAACAATAAAATGAAACACAATAAGACAAGGTACCTACTTGCGCATCATTCACGGATTTGATAATATTAACTTGCTAACAGAGTAGGTAAGACTACATCTCTGGAACTAGAGGTCAATCATGAGCTATGTTTTGTATAGTCGGTACCAAGAGTCAGTCTAAGATGGAAAGAACTGGAAGATACTGACTGTGTAAGTGGGAACGGATCAGGAAATTGATTGGGTATATACCTATGCATTTGGCATTTCCAAGTACTTTGTTAGTTTGTCACGGAAAATTTAAAAGCAATAAAGAATCTAATTCATGCCTCCAAGTGTTAGAATAGGCAGTTAGGATTTACCAGGATGCCTGGGGACCAACAAAGAGGGGGGGGGGGTAGTTAAACCCCTTATCAGCCAGGGCAAACCAGATAGGCCTGAGACAAAGAAGCTTGGAGACCCTGACCAAATAAGGTAGAAAAAGCATGAAACCCTGCTCCAAAGAAATCCCCTCCCCAAATAATAAATATTCCACCAGTTAGTTAACAACTGCCAATAATAGATAGAGACCCAAATGCTGGGCACAGCTCCCCCTAGAGCACTTCCTGTCTCAGATCTTGAGGGATGTTCTGTCTCTCTTTCATAAACTCTTTACTTGCACTGCTCAACTACTGTCTAGTCCATTCTTGAATTCTTTTCTTGCTAGGAGACTAAGATCCTCTAACCATGTTTCTGGCACAGGCTGGGTGGGGGAATTAGGGCCTACTGGACTTCCCATTCTGCCTGACAACACAAGAAACCAATCATTCTGAGCAGTTAGAACTAAAATGTGCAACACACATTGACAAAATTAAGGGCCAACTATGTGACAAGAATGATTTGTACATGACTTTCAAAAAGGGTAGAGAAATCCAAATCATAGAAAATGTAAGCATAAAACATAAGGGATGATTTGTTAGATGAAAATTGAATTCAGCTAAGTTTGAAATTTGAGTAGTATTTATACAAATAAGAATTGGGAGGAAATAGTATAGAAAACTCAGAAAATTAGGAGGACAGAGAGAAAATAGAACAGACCCTGCTGGTTAAAATTGAGTTGGAATATTGAGAAGGGATAGACAATACATCTAAAAAGGGGACTTGGGACAGGTTTCAAGTCGCTGACGTCCTCCCAATTTCTCGTGCAAGGTGCCTAACTGGAATGTACATAACATCCCAGGGAGTTGAAAGGCTGGAAGTCAGAAGATTGTCTCAGGGGCTACAACAGGAATTCGGTTAGGAAAGCACTGATGAAGGCCTGGTCTTTTAGTGGTACTAACTGCAGAGTCCCCCAAAAGACCATCAACATAAACTGCTGATACAGCTAAGTTTATTACTGACTGTTGCATAAGGGACCATTTCCTCCATAAGATTCTTAGTTACTTTTCAGAGGGGAGAAGAAATAGGCAGCATATTAATGAAGTTCTGGTTGGGGGCAGGAATCTAGAAAAGGGGGGAGGTCTATTAGTGGTCTGGGAAGCTGCTGACAAGGTTTGAGTATAGTTAATGACCTAATAGTGTGGAACTGATTAACAAAGCCAGTTGAGGGTTTTAAAGGGGTCTTTGGTTATCTTAGCTGAAAAATCTATTGGCCTGAGGGTTTCTCAAAGTCCTCCATTGTTTCAATAAATGGATTTGGGGTAGGTTTCCGAAACAAAGTTATCTGCAATCCTTTATCTACCTGGGTAAGTGTTTCCTGAAATCCTTATTATTATGTCTTTATTAGATATTAATACATGCGGTTGGATAGTATATTATGGTAGTGTTGACAGTAAACTACATACAGCAGATAGCTGTGGCTTTCAGGAGTGGCAATAGTTGAGTAAAGGAAAGGATTACCTAAGAAACAGTAAGATCTAGCCACCAATTATACATAGGGTACAATGAAAAGGACAAATTAGGACCATCTGGGGGTTGATATTTTTAAAACACTGACCAAATTTTGATATTAGAATTAAAGGTAAAAAAAAAGTTTACAATAAGCATCAAGGACAGAAACTGTTGACATAAATCTTCCTAACTTTAGGTAATTATTAACCATTCAGAATTCAATGTACATTCACTCATATCATTACAAGGCATGACAGTCACTTCAAATCATTTTGGAAACAATGTAGGTATATATAATGAAATAAAAATAAATTAACTGTGATGCATTAAAATTTAGGTTAATAATATAGGTTATATGTTCATTGTAAGTGTTTGTAGCAAAATCTCTCTTTTTTGAAAGTCTGGTGACTTTTCCTATACTAATTCATAAGGGTCTGGTTTTGTATTAAATTATCTGTACATATGATTTTTACTTCCCTACATTGTGTATTCCTTGTGGGCATCAAAGAAAAACTGTACTGGACAGAAGTAAACAGGCAAGGAAGACCTTACTCAAGAGTAGTGTGCTAAGGGATTGAGATTGAATGCAACTCTGCTAAGACAAAGGCAGGCAGGTTTTTAAGCACTGGGAAAAGTGGAAAGGGTTCACTGGACAATGTCACGGAGGAAGTTGGTCGACATGAGCAAGCTATCTGTGTTTGGTAATTGTCCCTTATCTGTCTAAAGTTTAGGCAATCTGAGGGGAACACTAAGTTTCTCTTAGTGGCTGAAATATTTGTATTCATCATGCACTTACCTCCTTTGCAAAGACCAATGCCTTGTGCATAATTAAACATTTCCTAAAACTACAAAATATTAAAAATGAAAAGATCTTGCAGCATATCCAATCTGATCTCTCCACTTATATATTCATATATACATATTCATATATATATATATATATATATATATATGTTACAATTTGCTGTAAACTATTACATGTATATTACAAATGCTAGATATGACAATTTCTAAACAATGCCTCTGTGTTAAGAAAAGTCTGTTTTAGATATTTAAGAATATTTTTAAAAATCAGAACATAGGCTTTGATCCTACTGGATTTTCCTTAGATCTTGAAAGGCTTAGTAGTTGCTAAAAGTTTAAATCAGCTTGACAGATAAACATCTTCAAGGGTCTGGCTCATCTCACTGCTATTCCCAAGCTTGCTGCACTTTATAACACAAAAATTCGTTCTTCTTTCTTAAATTCTGTCTTCTTTCCGAAATGATATTTTCAGTTGGTTACATCTAAGACAAATCAATCTATCCCTTTTAAGAATGGAAACACTGCAACCAGTCTTTGAAAAAAGGAATATATAATTTCCCTGGTTTCTTTTCCCAACTGGCATTACCTCCTCCCATCAGTGAATTCTACCCATTCCAAGGTCTTGCCATAAGTGTGCGTTGGGGGGTATAGTGGTGAACACAGCTGCCTTCCAAAGTCTTGCCACATGAACCTAACAACTGCATGTGGAAAATTATTTCCAAATCTATATAAGCCCTGCTTGACTATTTTATCAAGTATTTTTTAATGTGAAAAGGTAGGTCAATATTATTTTAAAGACCTATTTTATTAAAGCCTTAAAGAAAAACTCCGCCCTTAAGATTTACATAAAAAATGAATCATGCAAAGGAACTCAAGTTTGCAATATTTGTAACACAAAGATTTCTGTCAAAAAAACAGTTGGAAATAACATGCTGTTTGCAATGTAATTGTTACTATTCACTATAGCAGAAAAGGCAAATGCAGAGAACTAAAAGGCTGACAGCCTAGTCATTTAAAACTACAGGTTGTCTCAGGAATGACAATGGTTTTGAAATTCAGCTCAACCCATGCCGAGAAGTTGTTCGCTCTAGATATTAGAGAATATTTAACACTTTAGTTGAAACTGTTTCCCTTTATTTTTTCCTCAGAACATTTCAACTAACCAAGGAAATCTTAGCCCTTTTTTAAAAAGGTAAATGAAATATTAAAATGGGCACTGGTCTTCTCTGCTGTTTCTGGAATCTGAATTTTTAATGAGGACACTTGTTTAAATGTGGATGATCAATAGAGCTGTAAAACCCACAAACAATTTGTTTCTTCTTCTAGGGAAAAAAGCATTAATATACTGAGTATAATTTTTAATAGACCCACATATTTGCTTAACTTTTTTTTTTTTTTCTGCTTTTATTCTTAAAGCAATTTCAGTTCCGATTCTGAAGGCGGAACTGTCCTCATCAGGACGTCTCACCTGAGTGATTCTTGTGCTTCTGTGTGTCCTTCTGGGTACCCTGCTTGTCCCTGACAATGACTCTTTCCCTGACCAGCCTATAGTCAGGCTCTGCGGAGCCCCCTTCTCCACGAGGCCTTGACCTTTAACCCCCTCCCCCCAGCCTTGCTTGGCCTGCACAGTAACAAGAATATTAGTAAGTCATTTTAGGGAGACTCACTGATATCTGATCACCTTCCACATGTAATTGAATATGCCCCAGGTGATGTCTTTACTACGGCCTGCCTTCACAAGAATCCCATTAGGTCGGGTTGGCAAGAATCCCTCCAACCCTTGATCTCTCTCCTCTTAGTGATTTCCATTGACCCCCACCGACAGACCCCCTCACCATAAATCCCCACTTGAGCATATTTCTATATTGACATCTCCTTTCCCCAATTGTAATAGTTTCTTACTGAAATTTGTTTTTACCATTTTAACTATGGTTTGCCTGGTTTTCTGTAGCACCCCCAATGGTAGCCTTACCTTGAGTAAATTGAGCTTCTTTGGAGGCCCTCAGTTGTGTTGCAGCTGCCACAAGGGTCTTCTCAGACAAGAAGGTCCAAGTGGTTGGCCAGTTAGTCTTTAGCTCCTGTGTTTATGATTCTGCAGGCTTCTGACTGCACACAAGGAAAAGACTGAGGTGTAATAGTCCACTCTGTGGAACACTCCTCCTTCTGGGGCCCTTTTTCTTTCCAAGCCTTTGAGCTCACAGCTACTCAATGACCAGAGAGATTAAGCCTACTGACTCCTTCCCCTTGCCTCCCACCCCCACAATTTATATTAGCCCGAATTTAAAGGTATTTTAGACATCATCCAATCCATCCATCCAATCTACCACCATTTTACAAACGAGGCAACTGAAACTCAAGACTTTGTACTTGTACTCAGTGGCAGATTTAAGATTAGAAACTGACGCCTTTTAAGTTCAATTTAGGGTTCTTTCTACTACAATACATTGCCTCATAAAATTGACATTTTCTAATGGCTTATACTCTTTTTCGTTTTGTTGGTCTTTTATCCCTTGTCAATAGGCTGAATGGTCTTCAACGACATTTCTCATGAGAAAACGTATCCCTTTCTCAGTGACGCTGAAATAGGATCTATGATGTCAGACGTAAGTGAGTGAGTTCAATAGTGGTTCTCCTACTTCTACGTGATCGCTTACCCAATTTTACATGTGTTAAAGACAGATCGGAAATATCAATAGATAGTATTAATCACAAGTTATAAATGTGATATTGTAATATCCTGCATGAGTTGTTATACAAATGTTTGGATTAGTTGTTTGTATTTTAAATTTCAGACCTCATCAAAATACTTATAAAACAAAATTATAAAGAAAATCACCAGACTCTGAAGATAAAAGAGCCTGACTTATACAGTTTATGTTGGTTGATTGCTCCTAGGACAATCTCCTGCAAGTGTGATTGGATTTGCAAATGTCAGAGTTCAAAGTGAATACACCATGGCATTTACAGTGTCTGTTATACAAAAAAGCTGAGCATACTAGCTATCAAGTCAAAGACGATGCAAGCTGGACTTTATTCTTGTTTTCTCTACATACACAGCAGTTTATATGGTACTGGATTTTGGTCCATTACTAACATGGGGTATTTTCAGATTTTGTAGTGACATTGTATTATATGATGAAACTCTTGTTACATTCTTTTTTCTTTTTTCCAAGAAAAACTCATCTTTAAATAATATTCAAAATGATTAGCATTGTTTTACAGATTATAAATGTCTACTACTCTGAGGAACATATTTAAAAAGTAAAGTTTCTCTTATTGCAAGCACTGTTATTTCTTCTTTCTTGCTTTTCTTTTCTTTTCTTTTTTTGGTATACATCTTGCCTTCAGCTAGTAATCCTCTTTTGAAATACCATGGAAACAAGCAAATATGCCTCATTAAACTTTCCTTGCAGGAGAAAAATTGAAAGAATTTTTAAATTGTAGAGTAGATAAAAATAAAACACATTTATTTTAAGGGTGATTAGATCGTCCTTTTAAATTCTTTAAAGAAAGGTACCAGAGTTGGCAGGGAAAAAAACAGACCATGTGTTTTCAAATTTGTGAAATTGTGACAATTTTAAAGAATGGACGATTTATTCTTTTGCTTGAATAAATACAGAAAATAATCACTCTCAATTATATTTCATACTTAGTACTAAGTGACATTTCAGATATATTGTGAAAGTAAAGTAGCCATTTCTGATAATGCACACATATAATTATGAGTGACATTAAAGAACTTCTCTATTAACAAGCTGTATTTGCACAATGCCTTTTGTTAAGAAAAACTGCCTTATTTACTCTTGTTCTACAGTATTCCATGAGTTAGGCAATGGGTATATTTCTTTGAAAGATGAGACCAGAAACAGCTGGGTGGTGAGTTTTTTCATAAAGTGAGTGAAACTCTCAGGGAGGTAGGGGCTATCAAATTCTTGAGTCTTTCAGTGGTCGAATAATAAAAGAAAACTCTTTTGCCTAAAGGACATTAGCTGTCCCTTACAGTTGAAACTAAAATTGACAAGTTCATTTCATATTAAGGGTTGACCCTTTCACACAGCTTGGAACTTGGGAATGAAAGAAAATATTAGCTTTTAGTAGTCTTAATTTATTCCCCCCACTATCAGAATAAGCCTAATGAATGGATCTGAGGTTGCAGGAACATCACCATTGCTCAGAATCTCCCTCTCATTTTTCTGCCAACTTGTATTGTATACTCTTAACTAAGGCAGTGACTATTAGGGACCTGTCTTGAATTAAACATCTAATCCTTGAAAAAGTGAATGATGTTTTTAATGGCACACTGTGAAGTGAAAGGAATTATTGATTTTTGTTGAGTTAGTATTTTGTACATTGAAATCCACTTTAACAACACGAATCAATATATCTCTTTCATCTCACTGTTGTGGATTTTTTTTTTTTTCTCAACCATGGATGTAAATTCATTTAGCAACATGTTAATTTCCTATCTGTCTGGACTGAAAGGTTTCTATCTTAGTGATGTATTAATTGAGGCACCCAAAAGGTATACAGAAACCTCTGACAGATTAAGCAAACCCAAGTGTGTTAAGCTATTACAGGACAGGCCCAAAACGCGATCTGTGTGCAGCAATCCAACCTCTACAGCTAGACAAGATGGTTATGCTTCAGCAACTGGTGGCTATTTCCTGGTAGTTGTAGATGTGATTTTTGTTCTGTTTCTTATAAAAAGGGCATGGGGGTGTAGGGAGTAACCAGTCCTTTTGTTTGGTTATGAAATTCCTATAGGGACTAAGGGCAGGCTGCCCCAAGATGAACCATTTTGGCATCAAGATCATTTTGAGTTAAAAAGCAATCAAAACCCAACAGATTCAGGAAAAGCTCCTCCCCAACAACTGCCTAAAAAGAATTTAGGTAGAGGACCTGCTCCAGGAAGAATTATCACCTTAGATTAGCCACATTATGATAGGAACCAGGTGGGCTGGATAGAGAGGAGCCCAAAAAGGCCACTTTGATCAAAGTCCTCTCTTTGTCCCATGGTTTCTTGAGTGGCCCAGTAAACATTTGTTCACTAAAACTTTAACTCTTTTTCATTTTGCTGTGATTTGCATTTCTTCTCTTTGAAGTCCCAGGCCCCTACTCCCTTCTCCTTAGCTCAGAATGACGTATATACCTCATTTTCCCTGTCAAATTTCCATGTCTGTGTGGATTCCCTGTGTGTATGCTATTAAATTTGACTTTCTCCTCTTCATCTGTCTCATGTCAATTTGATTCTTAGTCCAGCGAGAAGGACCTAGGAGACAGGAAATTCTTGCTCCCCAACATTCCTTATTAAATGACAATACGATACTATGAATAATTATATTAGATATAGTGCATGTGTTATTATGCATGAATACTTTTCTTCACTGATGATCAAATTTACATTGCTTTCCTTTCTTCATAAATTCAGAAATAGATTTCACTTCTTTTCAAGTATAGATGATATGAGGAAAAAAAAGTTCTGATTCTGCTTGTCATTTATTTTAAACTTGCAGGACATTTTCATCCTCAATTTTACAATCTAATGCCCAAGGGAGAACATCTATATTTTTAAAATTGTTGTGCTTGACACTGAAGTTTTACCTTATAAATTTACTTACTTTCTTTTGTTTTGACATTTGTAAATGTAACAAGAGGCAGAGACATTAGCAGCCTACCAGGATTTCCAGAAGAGGGGAAAAAACATCTTTATACCTATGTGCAAGGAAATGTGCCTTTATGTGGACTTCAAGTGGGAAGTTAGATGGTAAATAACATCCTATACTAATTTCAACATGGCATCATTTGAATAATTAACATAAGCTTTACAGAGTTGTTCAGATTCTTTCATTGGTATTTTACTTTCTACAATTTATTCACTGAAACACACTCCCATGCACATGCTGCACGGAGAGTTCAATTCGTTTTTATATTTACTGACTTTAACAACAAAAAAATAAATCTGTTTACTCCATTTTGATTCTGAATCTCAAACATTACAACAAATTCAATGGGAAAAGAAGTGTGAGGAACTAAGAAAGTTCAGAGAGAGATGGTGAGAATCAGGAAAGGTTTTATGAAGAAAGTGGTGCCCTAGCTAAGTATGGAAGCAACTAGCCAGGCAAATAGGAAGAGAAACTCACGGAGAAGAGAGTGATTCACTTAGTGGAGGGAAACGGATACAAGGCAAGGAGGCATAAAGAAGCATAAGCTGGCAGAGGACTCTGGTTGGGGACTGGTTTCATATGATCCGACAGGACTCACAGGGAAGACCAGGGAAGCAATAGCAAGGACCTGGGATTCAGAGTATGGCTTCTTCCTATAAGTCTCATTCACCACATTTCTATCTGCCAAACACTCATATTTTAGCAACTGGCTATAGGGTCCTATCTTCTGCAGTTCTCTAAAGTCCCTCCTCTGAGATCCTGCCTTTTTTTGTTCAGACTTCCAGCATAACATGGTAGAAAAAGAAAGTCATCCGGAATATATCGAATCTGAGCTGTTTTGGATTAAATTCTTTGCCATTGAGATCTTCTCATGTCTGTATGTATGGAACTATTTCACTCTTTAACACTGCTTCATAGCATTCCATAGCATGGATTCATTTCCACAAAACTTCATTTATTGTCCATTTTTTTGCAGATGTTTATTTGTGACGTGATGCTTTTTCTTGTTCTTGAATTTCCTTAGTAATCAGGATAAAAATTCTTTTTGACATTTTTGTTATGTCTTCTGTTCTTTGCCTTCATATGTATACTTTATTCTCTACTGTGTATTTACATATTTATTAGTTTGTATGCCTTTTATATAAATTAACCAACATAAATTTATTAAATTTATATACCCACACTATTTTACCTCTGTTTTATATGATGTAAATATTTTTCCCCAGATGGTCCCTTATATTTTCACTTTATTGATGGCATATTTTGTTACAAAAGGTGTTTATATTTTGGTACCATCAAATGTATCTGATGATTAAGAATGAAAAAGTTATCAGTCTTCTCCTTATGGATCCATGTTGTGGATATCCCATATTTTCTTCATAATAATTTCATGGTTTTATTTTTCTTACTTGTTTTGGTTTCCTTATTTTTCGATTTAGAACTAACTGGAATTTATTTTTGTCTTTGTAAAAAAAAAAAAAAACAACAAAACCTCATAAAATTAGATTTTATCTCCCATCAATTGACCAATTGTTCTAACAGCCTTACTGACTAGGCTTTCTTCTTAGTAATTTGTAATGCCATCATTTTCATATTCCAAATTTCCACATATATTGTATCTAATTGTGGACTACCTGCTTTGGTCCAGGGATATATTTGTATAGTTATGCATAGATATTATACATATTTAGTACATCTAGTTTTATGATACATTTTCATATCTGATAGAGCAAGCATTCCCTTACTGTTTTTTGTTTTTCTTTTCAAAATCTTCTTGGCTGGTCTTCACATTTTAGTATCCCATACAAATTTTTGAGTTAGCTTTTCGAGTACTTGAAAAATTCCTTTTTAGATTTTTGAATTGAATTGTACAGTATTCTTAGGTTAATTTGAAAAGATTAAAATATTTCAAATATCAAGTCTACCAATCCATGAGCATTCTCTCCTTCCACATATTCAGATGCGGTTTCACGCCCTCTAGTCACATTATGTGCTGTTTTTTACAAAGGTCGTGCGCATTTTTTGATATGCATATCCTTATGTATTTTTATAACTTTGTTACTGTTATGAATGATATGCTTTTTATGATTATATTTCTTATTGATTTACTGAAATATTGACAGCTATTTGGTTATTTTATATTGATCTTGTATATAGCCATGAAATTCTCCTTGCAAGTAGTTTGTAGACTAGAAAATCTATACATATACAATCATAGAAATGCCAGTTATATCTGTAAAATTGCCATTTAAAGTCTCATTCTCAGGGTTCCTGAGTGGCTCAGTTTGTCGAACATCCAACTCTTGATTTTGGCCCAGGTCACGATCCCAGGATCATGGGACTGAGCCCCATGTCAGGCTCTGTGCTGAGCATGAGGGCTGCTTAAGACCCTCTCTCTTTCTATATGTCTCTTCCCCACCCCTCTCCCCCTAAAAACCCATTTTCATGATCTTTAACTTTTGTAAATAAGTATAATACATAGTAACAATGATGAAAATAAACATCCTTTTCTTGTTCCTGACTATAAAGTGAAAGTTATGGTTTCCTTGTTTAGAATGCTATTTTCATACATTTCTGGTATGGCCGTTTTGCTGTTGACTACTAACACTTCTCATTCTGTGGCACAGTTGAGAAAAAATGTTTGTGACCTGTAATCATTCTTCCCTAAATGAATGGGTGCTTCCTGGATGCTGGAATAAAAAATCTAGTCTCAGAATCCAAGGCTGATGTCTCCCATGGCTACTATAGAAGGTTCAGGATGGTCTATAGGTATATTAAAAGAAGAAACTTTGTCTGACTGTTTTCAGCATCTGACACCTCAGATATCTCCCTCTCCATGACCTTACAAGCCTCCGTAAAAGAGAGAAGGATTAATGGCTTAAAAGACAG
Source organism: Panthera onca (assembly GCF_046562875.1). Classification (NCBI taxonomy): domain Eukaryota; kingdom Metazoa; phylum Chordata; class Mammalia; order Carnivora; family Felidae; genus Panthera; species Panthera onca. The sequence continues at coordinate 9,173,225 of NC_138345.1, read as the reverse complement.
TGAATGGCCAGCACATTTTTAAACACTGTAACAGAATCTATGCTTAATTGGTTTTATTACGTCTTGTAAAAACCAAACCAAACCAAAACAGGAAGACTCTGTAATTGAAGAAAGGATTGTTGAAGCATTTTTACTTCCAAATTCAACTTAGATATACATTTATACAGCTCGCTAACTGTGACATGATTGTACATTCCAATCTATTCGTACTATTCAAGCTATCATTTAAGTTTTAATCATTTTCTCCGCAAACATGTTATCAGATATTCCCAAGTTGGATTAGTATTTGATAAATGACAAGAAAAATACTTGTGTATTTACATCTAGGGTTAGAATGAAACAGGGAATGACTGTGGAGCATTCCAACACGTGGAGAAATTCAGCTCTACAAGAAGCTCTTTCTTTAGTTCCTATGACAGTAGAGAGAAAGCCTGAAAGAATCTAGTGCCAGAAGACTGACAAAACTACAAGAGCAAAGGAAGGGCTTGTGTAAGAAAAAAGAAAAAAAAATCCAGAATTTCATTTACTGGCTCAAGTTGTTGGGGAATAAAATATCCATTTTTGTGACACATGGCTCAATAAAGACCTGGGCTGAAGAGAAGTGGGAGCATGCATTTTAGTTCATGGGCACCAGGAATTTAAGTATGTAACCACCTTGGGTCGGGGAGCAGCAATCTGTCAAGAGAACATGCTCTGAGTCAAGTTGCTTAATAATTTTTTTTCAGGACCAACTGGTAAGTTAATAATATTTTAGATGGAATTTGACTCCAGAATTCTCCCTGAGAAATGAACTGCTTGACTAAAAACAAAAGACAAGTACCTGGTTTCTTAACTTCAAGAAACTATAAATATTGTGTTTGTTAGTCCAAGCATAGGTCTGACTACTAAGCAAATAACTCAAAAAAGGGATTTATTTATTTAGTTAGTTAGTCAGTCAGTCAGTCAGTCAGTCCTTGGACCTATGGAAAATCAACAGGACAAAGTACTCTAGTGGAAAGGGCATGGGGTTTTTAATCTCATTCCCATATAAGTTGATATAATGACTTGGTATTTCGCAATTCCCTTTCCTTCTGTGTCCTTTAGTTTTCTTAACTACAAAATGAATTCATGGACATGATATAAAACACACAAGAATTCTGTAGTGCAAGCCAGGCATCAAAAATACCAAATGCTCCATCTATATATAAACTAGTTGGTGTTGGTGACAGAGGGATGAAGGATCTACCTGCTGGCTTCCTGGTCTTCCTCCAACTTTGAGACATTTCTCAATAAAATACAGGTCCCTGTGGTTCTCTCTCACCTTCTGAGATTCTGAGTTACGTGTCCTGTTGAGCGTTGTCCCTTGTCTCTAGTGTCCTCTTAAATGGGTGTGCTCTATAAGTAGCAGTTCAGTACCAAGCTTTCACTGACGATCCCCTGTTAAACTAGGTGGTCCTAGGATTATTCTTCCCACAAGCACTGCAATCCAGGCTGCTTCAAGTTTTGTGATGCTAGATACTGGCTGGAAATTTCAGTGGAGACTTGAAATGTAGCCCATTTTTAGATTCCCATGGGGAAAGCAAAACGAAAATTATTCAAGTTAACATTGAACCAGAAATATTTCTGACCCCTCACTAACCTCTGAAGGAATCCCTGCCTTTAGTACTAAAAGAGAGACGTAGTTGTCTAAATTTAAAGCTAGACTATATACTGCCTCAGGGAAGGTAACATATGTACCTTGTCGGTTTAAAAATGATTTGTTTCAAAAATCATTTCACTGAGGTGTAATTGACACACAAAAGTTGTACATATTTAATTCAGGCATCTTAATGAGTTTGGAGATAAGTATATATCCATGAAACTATCACCAATAATCTATGCCATAAAATAGCCATCAAACTCCAAAAGTTTCCTCCCACCTTCTCCTCCTCCTTCTTTTTCTTCTTTTTCTTGCTATTATTTGTTATTTTGTGATAGGAATACATAATATCTATCTTCTTAGCAAATTTTAAAGAATATAATGCAGTAACTATAGGAACTATGCTGGATGGTAAATCTCCAGGACTTATTCATCCTGCCTAACTAAAACTTTGTTCCCTTTGTCTAATACATCCTAATTTCTCCTTCCTCCCATCTCCTGGCAACAACCATTGTACTCTCTATTTTTATGAATTTGACTATTTTATATTTCTCACATAATTGGTATCGTATGGTATTTGTCTATCTGTGTCTGGCTTATTTCACTTAGCATAATGTCCTCCAGGTTCATCTACGTTGTTGCAAATGCAGGACAAAATAGAGTTTAAGTCAAAACTATCTTAAGAGACAAAGAAGGTCATTGTATAATAACAAAGGGGTCAATTTACCAGGATGATATCACAATTATAAGCATATTCGCACCCAACATATCAGAGCGCTTGAGTATGTAAAGCAAACACTGACAAATCTGAAGGGAGAAACAGCCATACAATAATAGGAGGAGACTTCACTATCCCATTTTCAATAATGGATAGATTATTCAGACAGAAAATCAATGAAGAAACAGCAGACCTTAGCAATATAGACCAAATGAACTTAACACACATCTACATTACATCCCATCTAATGGCAGCAGAATACACATTTTCTCTAGTGCATATGGGAAGTTCTTCAGGATAGAATCCATGCTATATCACAAAACAAGTTTTAATATATTGAAGAAGACAAATAATTCCAAGTATCTTTTCCAACCATGACAAAATAAAACTAGAAAAAAAAGCATAAAAAGGACAATGGGAGATTAAACAACACACTATTGAACAACCATGGGATCAAAGAAGAAAACTGAGAGAGAAATTAGAAAGTATTTTGAGACAAACAGAAACAAAATGCAATATACTAAAACTTATGAAGTACAGGAAAAATAGTATGAGTAGAGAAGTTCCTAGTGATAAATGCTTACTTTAAAAAACAAAGATCTCCAATACCTCAAGAAACTAGAAGAGGATGAACAAACTAAGCCCAAAGTTAGTGAACAGGAGAAAACAGTAAAGATTAGAGCAGAAATTTAAAAAAAAAATTGAAAAACAACAGAAAAATCTATGACACTAAGAGTTTTTTTTTTTCCATATAAACAAAAGTTGACAAACCCTTACCTAGAATAACCAAGCAAAAAAGAGAAAAGACTCAAATAAATAAAATCAGAAATAGAGGAGAAATTTCAAAGGATGCCACAGAAATAAAAAAAAAAATTATAAAGGATGATTATGATTAATTATATGCCAAAATGGGGCAATCTGGAAGAAATGAATAAATTCTTAAAAATATACAGTGTACTAAGACTTAAACAAGAATAGAAAGCATGAACAGATCGATAACAGACATTGAAGCAGTAATCAAAAGTCTCCCCCTAAAGTAAAGCTCAAGACCAGATGGCTTCACAGGTGATTTCTACCAAATATTTAAAGAATTAATATCAATTTTCCTAATCTTTTCCAAAAAATAGAGTATGAAGGAGAGTACTTCCAAACTCAACTTTGGTACCAAAGGGAGACAAAACACCATAAGAAAAGAAAACTATCTCTTCCCAGTTCTTTAATTTAATCCCATTAGTTAATTTGCTCTGTTTTTGATGGGCCCACCGTTTCTGAAGGCCGTAGTGTAGGTCGCCTATAATGCAATCTCATTATTCTCTCTAATTACCAGAAACTATGGTATGCAGTATGTAAACGGTGTTTTAAATGACTGAAGGTGATGTCTATTCTCCTTTCCATCTCCAACACAGATGATTGGACCAGGAATAATAGATAGGTGTCCAAAAGTATAAAATGCAGAGCCTTGGGGAGCCTGATTTGGAAAGTTGGTTCATGCTAATCAGATCCTCTCCTTCAGGAATGGAAACTCAGAGAGAACACACTTATGAGCTGTGGAATGTCTGGCTCCACTCAGTCACTGGTATGTGTAGTAACAGAAAGTCTGTCATTAAAGAGAGGTTATATGGAAAAGAAGGGAGATTTTTAGAAGGTAGGCGGAGATAATTTTTTTACATTGGGAAAAAGCCACAAAAATGTTTCCTGCTTGTGAAGAGTTCATAGAAAGATCTGGAAGAAAAAAATATAACTTAAAAATTGTACAGCAAGAATGAAGCTGGAACCTTACCTAATATCCTAAACAAAACAAAACAAAACAAACACTAAAAATCAAAGACCTAAATGTAAAACTAAGAACTCTTAAAAAAAAAAAACATAGAGGAAAATTTCATAGCATTGGATTTGACAATGATATCATATATATGGCACCAAAGTGTAGGCAACAACAACAAAAATAGACAAAGTAGACTTCATGAAATTTTAAAAAGAAGTATATTAAAAAACAATATCACCAAAATAATAAGGCAACCCACAGAACGGGAAAAACATATTTTCAAATCATATCTGATAAGGAATTAATATCTGGAATACATAGAGAACTCTTAAAATTCAACAAGTATATAAAAACAACCCAATTCAAAAATGGGCAAATGACTTTTCTCCAAAGAAGATATACAAATGGCCAATAAGCACATGAAAATATGTTAAACACCCCTAATCATTAGGGAAATGCAAAATCAAAACCACAATGACATATTACCTCATACCCATTAAAAAACAGAAAACAAAAAGCATTGGCAAGGATGTGGAAAAATTAGAATCCTTGTGTATTGTTGGTAGGAATATAAAATGGTACAGCCATTGTAGAAAACAGGATGGTGATTCCTTAAAGATTTAAACATAAAATTACTATATGATCCAGCAATTCCATTTCTGGGTATATATCCAAAATAACCGAAATCAAGGTCTCAAAGATATATGTACATTAATTTTCATAATGGTATTATTCACAACAGTTAAAATGCAAAAGCCGCCCAAGTGTCCATTGACAGACTAATGGATAAGCAAAACATGGTATAAACATACAGTGGAATATTATTCAGCCTTAAAAAGAAAAGTTCTACTGTATGCTACCACATGAATGAAACTTGAGATAATTATGCTCATTGAAATAAGCCAGTCAGAAAAAAACAAATAGTGCATTTTTCCACTTATATAAGGTACTTATAGGAGCCAAATTCATGGAGAACCAAAGCAGAATACTGGTTTTCAGAAGCTGGGGGGCAGGTAGGGAAAATGGGGAGTTAGTGTTTTAAGGATATAAAGTTTCAGTTTTACAAGATGAAAAGAGTTCTGGGGATGGATGGTGGTGATGGTTGCACAACACTATTAATGCATGTAATACCACTATACTGCACCTTTAAAAATGCTTAAGATGGTATTTTTTTTATTTGAGAGAGAGAGAGAGAGAGAGAGAGAGAAAGAACATCAAGGAGAGGGGCAGAAAGAGACAGAGAATGAATCCCTGTGCTCAGCGCAGAGCCCGACAGAGGGCTCGAGCCAAAATCAAGAGTCGCACACTCAACCGACCGAATCACGCAGGGGCCCCTAGATGGTAAATTTTATGTTATGTTTACTACATCACAATAAAAAAGCTGGAAATAAAATATTATACTGCAGGCAACTAATACTAAGATTGAATGATAGGTGGTTTGGGAGTATGTAGGTGGGACATTTTAATCAAGGGAGGGATGGGGTGGAGTTGATTACTGGCCTTGGAAAATCCAGAAAGAAGAGCTGCTGTCCTAAACCCCACTTATAACCTCAAGTTAACTCTGCAGATGTTTGCCTTTGCTGTGTTTCTATGAAATGCTACATGACAATTATTATCGTCAACTTCAGGGGGATTATCAATGAGAAGAATATGCTTCTAATCCTTATTTCATTTACCACAGAATAATGGGATCAGATCGCATGTGATCTGCCTCATGGCCCTCGGCACATGGTTTCCTATAACGAAAGGAACAGCTAGAAGAAACCTTAGTGATGATTTAGTCTAAATGGAAAACTAAATAATTTAGCCAAGGTCACTGAGTTATTTGAGAGCTGGATGTGTGAAGCCAATTCCGTTGCCCCAGGTTACACAGGCTTCATAGATATGGTACATACAGCTCATGGACTGATGGTAAGATGTTACTTCTAGACACAAGTTATTCTTTTTTTAAATGTTTATTTATTTTGACGAGAGAGAGAGAGAGAGAGAGAGAGAGAGAGAGAGAGAGAGAGAGGCAGGCGCAGAGAGAATCCCAACCAGGCTCCTTCTGTTAGCACAAAGCCTGATGCGGGGCTCCATCTCATGAATCATGAGATCATTACCTGAGATGAGATCAAGAGTCAGATGCTTAACCAGCTGAACCACCCGGGTGCCTCAAGACACAACTATTCTTGCAGATATCTGAGAGCAAATCTTGGTGATATATGTGACTCTGCCACTGACATATCTGGGAATTAGCAAATTAATGAGTCAGGTCTGACAAAAGTAAAGTGTTGGTCTTGATGGGGTAATGTTAAACAAATGTAGGAGTCAAATTAGTGTGGTAAAAAATAGGGGTTCTCTGAATAGTGATGACTTAGGATATCAATGGTGCCCATGAAATAACATGACCAATTTCTCTACTCACTAGGCCATAGGTAGCCTCCCAATCTATCACTGAATGTTGTGCTCTCTGATTTCATCTACTTCTCAAAATGTTACTGACATCAAAGTAAGCCCCTAGCTTTTCATGAGATACTTGTGTAAAAACTATTCACTCTTATTCACATATGAGCAAATATTCTATTCTTCTGGAAGATATGTCATTTAAAGATCTTAAATAGATTCTTCTATAAAAACCAGAATTGCTGCTTCAGGATATATTAGAGTCTTTGATATTATTACTTGTGTAGAGAATGCATTTTTCATAAAATATCATAGAATGGAGCTGGTTTTCATCTATACCTGGAATGACAGAGAGCATATGAGTATGATGCATATATTAATATATGAGTGTATGGCACACTGTAATATGCTTCATCAAAATTTAGCCACTTATTCTTTAAAAACCTGATCAAAGCAAATGGAAACAGGGACAAATTAGAGAAAAGAATAAAAGAGGAAAAAAATATACCAAGAGCATTGTTTCTGGACATTTCTACCAGTTATTAAATTAAAAAAAACACTGATAGAGTGCCTGGGTGACTCAGTCCATTGGGCGTCCAACTTTAGCCGCAGTCATGATCTCACACTCCTCGAGTTCGAGCCCCACGTAGGGCTCTGTGCTGACAGCTCGGAGCCTGGAGCCTGCTTCAGATTCTGTGTCTCCCTCTCTCTGCCCCTTCCCCATTCATGCTCTGTCTCTCTCTCTCTCCTTCAAAAATAAGCATACATTAAAAAAATATTTAAAAAAACACACTGGTATTACTTCTTTTTATCTCTGTGTCATCTTTTCTTTAGTCTCCACATGATTTCTATAGATCGTATATCCTGTTACTACTATACTCAGAGATAGTGTGTATTTGAATAATCCAGGTTTGAGGAGTAAAGAAATATATTGGTAATAGCACAAGGCAAGATTTGGACAGATGGAATGAATGGAAAGGGTTTGGCAGGGATGAGGAGAACAAGGAGGGAAAGGGAGGGAGAGAGAGACAAAAGAGAGAAACAAAGGGAGGGGAGGCAAGAGAGAGAGAGAGAGAGAGAGGGAAGGGAAGGGAAGGGAAGGGAAGGGAATTAGTGATCAGTAAAATTTATTTTCTGCCACCCAGTCCCCAGTGTAAGTGTGAAGAATCTTAATTACTAGAAACTGAGATGTATACAGAAGGTTGAAAGTGTTCTTCTCCAGGGACACTGACAATTATTTTAAGTTATTTACTTTGGGACCACTTTTAATTTATTTATTTATTTATTTATTTATTTATTTATTTATTTAATATATGAAATTTATTGTCAAATTATTTTCCATACAACACCCAGTGCTCATCTCAAAAGGTGCCCTCCTCAATACCCATCACCCACCCTCCCCTCCCTCCCACCCCCCATCAACCATCAGTTTGTTCTCAGTTTTTAACAGTCTCCTATGCTTTGGCTCTCTCCCACTCTAACCTCTTTTTTTTTTTTTTCCTTCCCCTCCCCCATGGGTTTCTGTTAAGTTTCTCAGGATCCACATAAGAGTGAAACCATATGGTATCTGTCTTTCTCTGTATGGCTTATTTCACTTAGCATCACATTCTCCATTTCCATCCACGTTGCTACAAAAGGCCATATTTCATTCTTTCTCATTGCCACGTAGTATTCCATTGTGTATATAAACCACAATTTCTTTATCCATTCATCAGTTGATGGACATTTAGGGTCTTTCCATAATTTGGCTATTGTGGAGAGTGCTGCTATAAACATTGGGGTACAAGTGCCCCTATGCATCAGTACTCCTGTATCCCTTGGATAAATTCCTAGCAGTGCTATTGCTGGGTCATAGGGCAGGTCTATTTTTAATTTTCTGAGGAACCTCCACACAAAATGGATAAAGGACCTGAATGTGAGACAGGAAACCATCAAAACCTTAGAGGAGAAAGCAGGAAAAGACCTCTCTGACCTCAGCCGTAGCAATCTCTTACTCGGCACATCCCCAAAGGCAAGGGAATTAAAAGCAAAAGTGAATTACTGGGACCTTATGAAGATAAAAAGCTTCTGCACAGCAAAGGAAACAACCAACAAAACTAAAAGGCAACCAACGGAATGGGAAAAGATATTTGCAAATGACATATCGGACAAAGGACTAGTATCCAAAATCTATAAAGAGCTCACCAAACTCCACACCCAAAAAACAAATAACCCAGTGAAGAAATGGGCAGAAAACATGAATAGACACTTCTCTAAAGAAGACATCCGGATGGCCAACAGGAACATGAAAAGATGTTCAACGTCGCTCCTCATCAGGGAAATACAAATCAAAACCACACTCAGATATCACCTCACGCCAGTCAGAGTGGCCAAAATGAACAAATCAGGAGACTATAGATGCTGGAGAGGATGTGGAGAAACGGGAACCCTCTTGCACTGTTGGTGGGAATGGAAATTGGTGCAGCCGCTCTGGGACCACTTTTAATTTAAATAGTAGCTGTTTGAATTCACAAGCTGTACAAAGATTCACATTCAAGTGAGGGCTACTAACGTATAACAATGGGTTTACAGTTATTTTGTACCTGAAAAAAGAAAAAAAAAGAAAAACATCATTTCTGTGACTTTAGGAGAGAAAGCACTGCAATAAGCCTTTGAGAAATGCCAAATAATACACTAAACCTATATTTGTGTTTCATGTTTATGCAATATCTTTTGCAGGTGTAGTAAAATATTTTGCAATACAAAATTGGAGCATTTTAAGTATTGAGTGTCAATCTAAAACTCCTCTTCTTGAAACAGAGGTATATTTCCCTGTCATTTTAGCTTCAACTCCATGATTTTTCATAGTCGTGAATTCATTTTTTTCAACATAGTTTATTTGCCTATCATTTATCTACCATCTACCATGTGTTTTTCTAAGTGTTGGCATAGAGTAGATTTTAATATAGACAGTGCCCTTATTCTCATGGAGTTCATAGTGTTGGAAGATGTAGGTCATGTAAGCACCTACTGTATACAATACATCCTAAATGGTATAAGAATTAAAAAAAAAAAGAATATTTAAATCATATAGCAAAGTCTTTAGCAGTCATTTCTTTGAGCCTTCCATTGGAAAGGAAAAGAATTGGTTTTAGATTATCCTTTGTAAATGGTTATCATTCATTTCTGCTTAAATATATTAAGAATAAGTAGCTCACTAACTTGTATGTGACATACCATTTCTTGTTTAGTTCTATTTAGAAGATGTTCATCATATATTTATGGTAGACTGTTGGTTGCCCCAATATCCATTCTCTTCTGACTTTATAGGAATAGAGACTTAACTGATATACGGCTCTATAGCTGAATACTCTATTTCTTAATCTGTTTCAGCAAGGTGTGTCCATTTGACTAAGTTCTAGGCAAATAAACAAAGGATAAATAATATATGCTCTGTCTTGCCATTAAAACAATTAGAGGTATATTGTCCTGTACTCTTCACTCCTTACTGTTGGCTAGAAATCTCAAGGACTGAAGGAACTATTTTGGCTCTGGAATTCAACTCATATATTCAAGATGACAGGAGTGTCCCTTCAGTCCTGGAACATTTACTTGAGGTGAAAGAGAAATAAACTTTTTCTTATTCAATCTACTATGTTTATCATGTCTCTGTTACAGCAGCTTAGAGTGTACCCCCAACAAATACAACAATCACCTTGTACTAGCATAGACAGGCTGATTTCCTTTCATAGGCTAGTCTTTTAAATATTTTACAACAGCTATAAAATCCCCTCTTTACTTAAAGCATTTCACAAGTATTCATTGAGTACTTACTACTGCAGGGAATGATGTTAGGAACTGAGAAGTGGTGGGGGAGGGGTGGTGGGAAGAGGGAGGTTAAGTTGTCAGAGCCTCTGAGTACAGCTGTGAGAAAGTCCCAGCCAGGTCAAATAGAGCCCCAGAGGAAAGATGGTCCATTGTGAATGTTGTGGTGGATTTCAAAGTTGTCGGTTAACTAGTTCCTCATAGCAGGTTTTTCTTTTTTCCCTTCCTTCCTTCCCTCCTTTCTTTCTTTCTTTTCTTGTTTCTTTTCCAGAGAAGGAGATCTTAAGAGCACACTCCTATGGCTTCCAAATGTGTGGGTCATGTTAATAATGTAGACAGCACTGTAGGATATTCTCTGACACTCAAAAAGTTTGAATACTTTTTTTTCTAGAATTTTTACTTTATTATAATCAAATAGTAAATATTAACTACTATAGGAAGAGAGAGAAAGAGCTTTAGAAGCAATGAGACACAGTCTCTTGCTTTAAGCTTATATTCTAGACAGTAAAAAAATGATATATAATTTTTAAAAGTTATAAGATTCATTTCTACTTATTGGCAGAAATACCGACTTGCGGAATGGTAATGAAAGAAACATTCACAAATGAAAATGAGGTTGAGAAATGATAAGAACACAGTGAGCTTCAGTATGGAAATCACAATTGCAAGAAAAGTTGTGGAACAATGAACAGACCAGAAGTTAGGGCAAAAGTGGAATGGTTCCTTCCCCACAGATGAAGGATGGATGAATTATGACCCCCAAGGATTTTAAATATAGCCAAGAAAGAAGAAAAGGCAAAGGCAAAGACAAGAACAGAGAGGGAACTCAAATACAATGTAATGAGCTTGAATTGAAGTTTTGGTGCTCTAGTGTTATATAAGATTCAGATCCACATTGAAGGAGGCTGTGACTCGGGTGTTGTCACAAAGTCCTTAAGGTTTTAGGAGATGGGAGTTGTAACTAAGCACTTCATAAAGCTACGATCCCATAAAGCTAGGCCATAAAAAGCAAGCTAGAAAAATAGCTCTCACTAGCCCAGAGGCGTAGTAATAATGCTTGCTACCTGCCTTTGGATTTGCACACAAAATAAAGATGAACAAATAATGATTTAAAAAATTATTTCATGTGAATAAAAAAACCCAGCCTATGGGCGCTACAATTATGATACCTTCATATTGACGTCAGCATGGCAATCCCAAGTTAACTGTCAATATGCCATCAAGGGTGGAGCAATGTCATATGTAAAGTCCTGTCAGGAATAAGCCAAAATTATTCTGAGAAGATACATTAATGCCCTAGAGCACATGGAGCTCCCAAAGAAAAATATGAATCCCTATTGAAGATGAACTTACGATTAAATTAAAGCCATGTAAGGAAAACATCTACCACAAAGAAAAATGAACAGACATAATAAGCAAGAAATTTTAAACCCCAAGATCTAGAAGTAGAATATCTGAAAGAGAATATTAGAAGCATAAGTTTGTTAGCTCTAAAAGGGATGGAAGTCATACTATGAGAGATAGGGGTGCCTGGGTGGCTCAGTCACTTGAATGACTGACTTCAGCTCAGGTCATGATCTTGCAGTCTGTGAGTTCAAGCCCCACGTCAGGCTCTGCGCTGACAGCTCAGAGCCTGGAGCCTACTTTGGATTCTGTGTCTCCCTCTGTCTCTGCCCCTCCCCTGCTCATGCTCTGTCTCTCTCTCTTTCAAAAATAAACATTAAAAAAAAAATAAGAATGAGACATAAAAGGTCATAAATGAAAAAAATGGAGCATCAAGAAATGGAGTCATTGAAGTTTTAAGACAAATTTAAAATTAATTAAATAAAATAAATGGATTATTTAAGGATCAGAGTACACACAGTCAAAGATGTTTGTGAGCTTGGAGACAGATATAAGCAAAATATCGAGAATAATCATAGAAATAAAATGGAAAACATAAAAATATGGTTGAGAAACAGGTAGCATGAAATAAGAAGGCCAGGTGTTTGCTTATATAGAGTTCTGATGAAGTATCTGAAGATAATAGATAATATTCAAAGGTATGAGATTTTTCCAGTATTGAATCCAGCAAAATATTTTCTTTAATTCCACATGAAAATATAGTTTTTATAGAAATGCATTCAAATATTAGAAAACTATATAATGTAATTCACCACATCAACAGGTCAAATGGGAAATATTTGATCATGTAAACAGATACAGAAAGATCATTTGATAAACTTAATGATCAATTCATAAGAATCAGCTTCTTAGTACACTAGAAAAAAAGACAACTGTCTTACCCTGATAGAGTGTATGTATCAAAATCAACCTTAATTACAATACATGAGAAGTCGTCTGACCAAATGAATTAAAAAAAAAAACTTTTATATACAGAAAACAAACTGAGAGTGATGGGGGTAGGGGGTAAAAGAGTGATGGGCATTGAGGAGGGCACTTGTTGGTTGGGATGAGCACTGGGTGTTGTATGTAAGTGATAAATCATGGGTATCTACGCCCCAAACCAAGAGCACACTGTATATACTGGATGTTAGCTAACTTGACAATAAATTTTATATAATAAAATAAAAATAAAATGAAAAATAAAAAAAAATGATTCCTATCATTATGTTTACTCAAAATTGTGCTGAAAGTCTCAGATAATACAATGAGAGAAAAAAGTAAAGGAAGTAAAAGGCTGAAGAATTTGAAAAGAAGAATCTAAACTTATTATTAATAGGGCATTGTCTAGATAGAAAATTCAAAAGAGTATGTGTAAAATATAGAAGTAATAAGAGTTCAGTAAGATTGCCAGGAAAAGATCAGCCTACATAGATCAATATTGTTCTAATATATCAGCACAATCCATTTAAAAATAGAACTTAAGAAATCCCCTTCTCAATAAGCACAAAACCACATAAAGCATAATCTAACCCAAATACTCTAGATGTTTATGAAAAGGACATAAAGTATTATGTTCAAGGATGGAAAGATCCTGTACCATAAGGATGATGCTTCTTTCAAAATTTATAGGTGTGATGCAGTACCAATTATTATTGGTTATACTTTTCGGGAACTTGGCAAACTGATTAAAATGTATGTGATATTGCTTTAGGGGTAGATAAACAGACAAGTGGAGGAGAAGAGTGGGCTCACAAACAGACTCAAACATATAAGGTACCTTGTAATATTACCACATGAGACATAAATCTTCTTTGCCTTCTCAGATTTCCCTGATCTTTCTCTCTTGATTGGCTACTGGGTACCCTCTCAGCACCAGTTGGTTGCTTTAATAGAGTAATGGAGCCCACTGGAGTAACAGAAAAACAGCCGGCTGTGGAGCGTGGAATATGGCTTTGTGAGAACAGGCAGAGGGTTAGAAATGGAGCCCAGGTGTGCAGGAGCAGCTGGCTCCCTGTGTCGTGCCCAGTGACCAATGGAACCACAGAAGAGGGAAGCAGACAGGCAGATGCATTTCCTCCCGTGCTTCCTCCCTCCCTCCCTCTCTCTCTCTGTCTCTCTCTCTCCTGGACAAATCTAAGGTAATCCATACTGTAGTTTTGCCAGAGGATCCTGGAGGGAGCCCTGTGTCTGCAGCCAGCACCCTTGGAAGCAGCAGAGACACGGGGTGAACTTCTTTCACATCGTTCCCTACATCGCTTTCATTTTTTCCTCACCCTTATTACTTCAGCTTGCATTTTGCGAATGCAGTATTAGCCCTCAATCTTGGCCTAGAACTTGCTTTCTAGGAAACCTTGCCTGAGAAGCTGCAGGTGGTATTACAATACAGCATTTTAAGGACACAACAATTTAATAAATGTGTTTGAGGGGAAAGTGGATTCTTACGTCACACCAAACCAAAAAAAAAAAAAAAGTTCTAAGTAGTTTAGAGGCTAATTACGAAAAGCAAACATGTAGAGTCTGAGAAATAAAACACAAGAAATTATCTTTCATTAAGTCAGATTAAGGAATATTTCCTGAATAAGCCTTAAAAGGTAAAGCTTAAAGAAAAATATAGACTCATTTGATCCATTAATAGTATATACTTAAATATACATAGGTGGAGAGGTGGATATAATATTTGGTTTAAAAAAAGATTAGACAAAAAACTGTTATTACATAGGACATATAGAGAAATTATCTAAATCAAACAAAGCAAATAAGTGCCCATGTACTGTGTTAGTACTGAAAATATTAAGGGGTGCCTGGGTGGCTCAGGAGGTTAGGCTCATCTGACGTTGGCTCAGGTCATGGTCTCACAGTTTGTGAGTTCAAGCCTTGCGTTGGGCTCTGTGCTGACAGCTCAGAGTCTGGAGCCTGCTTCGGATTCTGTGTCTCCCCCTCTCTCTGCCCCTTCCCTGCTTGTGCTCTCTCTTTCTCAAAAATAAATAAAAGTTAAAAAAAATTTTTAATAAAAAAAAAAAAGAAAATATTGAAAAGAGCCCAGATTCTGCATGTATTCTGATGGCAGTGTTAAAATGACGACCTACAGGACTGGATGTGGTACAAAATAAAGGAAGGAACCAAAGGTGGTTGTGATGTTTTTGGCCCCAGTAATTTAAAATATGGTTGCCATCAACTGATTCAGAAGACTCTCAGGGGAGCAAATGTATGGGAGATCAACATTGTATGTTTGGACATATAAAATTATAGGTGTCAATTAAATATCTAAGAGGAGAAGTCAAGTATACACTTGGATATTTGAGTTGGAACTACAGTGAAGCCTGAGCTGTATCTACCCATCTGACGTTGTGCATTAAATGACTGGTATTTAAAAGCATGTGATGGGATGAGCTCACCAAAGGTGTGAATGTTTGCAGAGCAGAGAAAAGGGACAAGTGTAGGGACTGAGCATTATGATACTCCAACACTCAGAGGTTGGAAATAAGAGGAAAAAATAGTAAAGGAAACGAAGAAGAAATGAACAGTTTGGGTAGGAGGAAAATAAGAGTAGAGCATCTTGGAAGCTAAGCTACAAGAGTGTATCTAGGAGGAAGTGATTAGCTGTCAAATTCTGGTGATTTGTTAAGAAATATGAGTGAGAAATGACTCCTGGAGCTAGGAGAGTAGAAATCACTGACGATGTTGGCAAGAATACCTCTAGTGTTGTAACAGGTGTGAAAGCCTAACTGGAGTAGACCAAAAAGAGGATCAGAGAAGAGGAATCGAACAGAAAGAATGGACAACTCTTACAGGAATTTTGCTTTCAAATGGTACCAAGAAAATGAGGAAATGATGACACTAAAAGTGGACTCCAGAGAAGTGTGTTACGATGGGAGGAAATAATAGCATGGTTACATCACATATACCTACATATATGAAGACAGAGAGGGAGAGAGAAATTTTTTAATGTGGTTTATTTTTTATGTTGTGAGAGGTACAGATGAACGGTTAAAAACATACGGATACCCAATTGTTCCGTTATTTGTTGAAAACATTATGCTTTCTCCACTAAACTGAGTATACCTTTGTAAAAAATGAGTTGAATGCATGTGTAAGTACATTTCCATTTCATTGATCTATTTATCAATCTCTATGTCAAGAGTCGATAATATCTCCTGAAGTTTAGATGGGATCCTCTTTTTACAAAATAATTTGGGATATTTTAGGTCCTTTGCATTTCCATATGAGTATTAGATTAAGCTTGTCAATTTGGATTTTTATTGGGATGACAATGAATTTGGGAAATTGACATTTAAATTATATTGAGTCTTTTCAATCAATATATACAATATATTGTGTAATTTATTTATACATTCTTTAAATTTCCTTCAGCAATGCTTTGTGAATTTATGTGCAGGTCTTGCATATCTCTTAACAATTTTTTTCTCAAAGCATTTCATGTTTTTGATGCTATTTTAAGTGAGTATTTTATGCAAAAAATTTTTTTTAAAAATGAAATCCTACCACTTAAAAATTAAACCATAATTTTTTTTCATACAAAGGGAGGAATATACCCATTTAAAATAGATTTCATCTCATCTGTTAATCATTTAGCAAAATTGTGGAAAGAATACTTAACATGAGATCTGCCCTGATAAGTGGTAATGTTTTCAATTCAATTTTTAATTGTTTATTACTGGTATACAGCAATACAGCAATATAGTTGGGTTTTTATGTTGATCTTGAATCCTGAAATCTTTCTAAACCCACTTATTAGTTTTGATACTATTTTACTAGATTACGTAGAACATTCCACACAGATAATCATGTGTCTCTGGAAAGGGCACACTCTTTTTTGTTCCTTTCTAATAAGAATGCCTTTTGTTTCCTCTTCTTGCCTTGCACATGCTAGGGACTTATCAGAAGTGAACAGAAATAAAGACAATAGGCATCTTTTCCTTATTTCTCATTCTAGTAGGAAAGCATTCAGGTTTTGGCCATTACGTTGTCAGCTATAGGTTTCTTGCAGATGCTTTACTAGGTTAAGAAAATTCCTGTATATTCCTAGTTTGCTGAAGGATTTTATTCTAGAAATTAATGTTGGATTTTATCAAATGCTTTTACTGCTCCTGTGAGATATGCTTAGGCTGTTTTTTTTCTTTAGTCTCTTAAAAAAGTTAATTACATCACTTTTTTCATATGTTAAATAAATCTTATACTTCTAAGATAGATCACACATTCATAATGTATTATGTTTTAAATATATTCTTGGATTTCATTTGTTAAAATTTTGTTAGGATTTTCTTTTTATTTTCATAAGGGATATAGGCCTATAGTTTTCTTATAATGTCTTTGTCTCATTTTGGTCTCAGAGTGACATGGGCCTCATAGAATGAATGGACAAGGATTCCTTCTTCAATTTTCTGGAAGAATTTGTGTTGAATTGATATCATTTCCTCATTATAAGTTTGTCAGAATTTACCATTGTTGACCTCTGAGACTGGAGGTTTAGCTATGGGAAGATTTTTAAAAACAAATTCAATTTCTTTAATAGAAGAAGGGTTAATCAGGTTAGCTATTTTTCCTTTCAAGTTGTTCATTTCATCTAATTTGTGGAATTTATTGGCAAAATAATTCATAATAAATGTTCGTATCCTTTTAATCTTTGTAGAAGATTATGTCATGTTGTCTAATTTCTGATGTTAATAATTTGTATTTTCTTCTTTATTGTCTTGACTACTCTGGCAAGTGGTTCATCAATTTGACTTTTTCAGGCTTTGTTTCATTTATCTTTTCTATTGTTATCTGTTTTCCATTTCATCTATTTCTCCTCTGATCTTTATTATTTCCTTTCTTCATATCATTTGAGGATTCATTAGTTATT
This sequence comes from Panthera onca, assembly GCF_046562875.1. Classification (NCBI taxonomy): domain Eukaryota; kingdom Metazoa; phylum Chordata; class Mammalia; order Carnivora; family Felidae; genus Panthera; species Panthera onca. The sequence continues at coordinate 9,155,686 of NC_138345.1, read as the reverse complement.
GTTTTTTCTCTAATTTTTAAGGTGAAAATGGAAGTCATTAATTTGAGACCTTTTTCTTTTTCTAATATAGATTTTTTTTAAGTAATATTTTTTCTTCAAGCACTTCTGTAGCTACATCTCACAAATCTTATGCTTTGTTTTCATTTTCATTCATTTTGAAATAATTTCTAATTTTCTTTTGAATTCCATTTTTGATCTAGGAGTTACTTAGAAGTGTGTTATTTAGGTGTTGAGTTTGGTAAGTTCTTCACAGATTTTTGATACTAACCCTTTATCTGTTATGTCATTTGCAAATATCTTCTCCCATTCCATTGGATTTTAGTTCTGTTGACTGTTTCCTTTGCTGTGCAGAAGCTTTTTGTCTTGATGAGGTCCCCAAACTCAACGCCCAAAACCCAAATAATCCAGTGAAGAAATGGACAGAAGATATTAATAGACACTTTTCCAAAGAAGACATCCAGATGGCTAACAGACACATGAAAAGATGCTCAACATCACTCATCATCAGGGAAATACAAATCAAAACCACAATGAGATACCAGCTCATACTGGCCAGAATGGCTAAAATTAACAACTCAGGAAACAAAAGATATTGGTGAAGATATGGAGAAAGGGGAACTCTTTTGCACTGTTGGTAGAATGCAAACTGGTGCAGCCACTCTTGGAAACAGTGTGGAGTTTCCTCAAAAAATCAAAAATAGAACTACGCTACAATGCAGCAATTGTACTACTGGGTATTTATCCAAAGGATACAAAAATGCTGATTCACAGGGGCACATGCACTGTTTACAGCAGTGCTGTCAACAATAGCCAAATTATGGAAAGAGACCAAATGTCTGTTGACTGATGAATGGGTGAACAGATAAAGAGAACATATGTACATACACACACACAATGGAATACTATTCAGTGATGAAAAAGAATGAAATCTTATTATCTGCAACAATGAATGGAGCTAGAAGGTATTATGCTAAGCAAAATAAGTCAGTCAGAGAAAGACAGATATCATATGATTTCACTCGTACGTGTAATTTGAGAAACTCAACAGGCTAACATAGGGCAAGGGAGGGAAAAATAAGATAAAAAGAGAGAGGGAGGCAAACCATAAGAGACTCTTAAATATATAGAGAAAACTGAGGGCTGCTGGAGGGGATGAGTGGGTGAGGGAATGGGTTGAATGGGTGATGGGCACTAAAGAGGGCACTTTTCAAGATAAGCAATTTGGTGCCATATGTAAGAGATGAATCACTGGTTTCTACTCCTGAAGCCAAGACTATATACTTTATGTTAACTTGAATTAAAAAAAATAAAAACTTAAAAAAATATAAAACATAACACGTAAGAAACTAAAAAAAAAAATCATGTTATTTAGTTATTGTATTACTTGAGGGATTTTCCAAACATCTTTCTATAAGTTATTTCTAATTTATTTGCACTGTGGTCAGAGAACATACATTTTGTGACAAAAATCCTCTTAAATTTAAGATTTGTTTATGGTCCAAAAACTTGTTGATAACTATACATTTTCCTTATGTCCTTGAAGAAAATACGTATTGTGATGTTGTTATTTTAAGTCTTCTATGAATGTCAGTTAGGTTAAGTTTATTGATACTGTTTTTCAAGTCTTCTATATCACTACTGATTTACTGTCTGCGTATTCCATAAATTATCAAAAGAGGGGTGCAAATTTATTTCTCCTTGGTGTTCTACATTTTTTTCTGTATGGGATTTGGTTTATTATTGACTTCATGTAAGTTTAGGATTATTATTTACTGTTGGAAATTGATGTTTTCATCACCAAACGACTTTTTTTCCTGTTAATATTCATTGCTCTGAAAACTCATACTATTATAGTCACTTCCACTGTCTTTTGAACAGTGTTACCTTAGTATATATTTTTATACTTTAATCTATTTCTGTCTTTAAATTTAAAGTGAATTTCTGAGGTGCTTGGCTGACTCGGTCAATTAAGGATCTGACTCTTGATTTCAGCTCAGGTCATGATCCCAGGAATGTGGTGGGGAACCCCACGTTGGGCTCTGCCTGAGCATGGAGCCTCCTTAAGATTCTCTCTCCCTCTCTCTCTGGTCCTCCTCCCCAAAATAAAATAAAATAAAATAAAATAAAATAAAATAAAAAAGTGAATTTCTTATAGGGAGAATATAGTTGGGTCTGGATTTTTCTTTTTAATAGTCTTTCAATGCCTAACTTTATTCAGCATATTTAGACTATTTACATTTTTTTTAATTTATTTATTTTTGAGAGAGAGACAGAGAGACAGAGAGAGAGAGAGAGAGAGAGAGAGAGAGAGAAGGGCGGGGTAGAGAAATGGAGGTACAGAATCTCAAGCAGCCTCTTGCTGTCAGCACAGAGCCCAGTGTGGGGCTCAAACTCACCAACCGTGAGATCATGACCTGAGCCAAAATCAAGAATCAGATGCTTAACTGATTGAGCCACCCAGGCGCCCTTAGACTGTTTACATTCAATGTGATTATTTATCTGAGTTAAACTTTCATTTCACTTTGATTTTATTTGTCCCATCTCTCCTTTGTTCTTTTCTTCCCTTGTGCTTTCTTTCACATCATTTGAGTATTCGTGATTCCTTTTTATCTCCTCTTTTGTCTTATTAGCTACAAGTCTTTTTTAAAAAAAAAAATTTATGTTTATTTATCTTTAAGAGAGAGAGAGAGAGAGACAGTGTGTGAGTGGGGAGGGGAAGAGAGAGACAGAGACACAGAATCTGAAGCAGACTCCTGGCTCTGAGTGGTCTGCACAGAACCTGATGTGGGGCTTGAACCCATAAGCCGTGAGATAATGACCTGAGCTTAGGTTGGACGCTTAACTGACTGAGCCACCCAGCTGCCCTACAACTCTTTCTTTTGTGTCATATTAGTAGTTACTATAGGGTATACAGTATGCATCTTTAACTTATGAAACTCCATCTGAAGTAGCATTTTATCACTTCACATGTAGTATAAAAACACTTCAACCACATATCTCTTCTTTCTCTCTAGTTAACCTTTGTGTTACCATTTGTACTGCATTTTACTTATACATATTTTAAAACCCCATATTGGTATTTCTGCTTTAAACCATAAATTTTCTTGTTACAGCCTTCATTTAACAAAAAAGACAATTTTTCATATTTCTCTTTGAAGTTACCATTTCTAGTTCTTTACGTAGTTTTATGTTTCCTTTTGGTATTTTTTTTCCTACCTAAATAAACTCGTTTAACTTTTCTTATAATGCAGTTCTGCTGGTTATTAAATCTTTCAGTTTTTCTGTGTCTGATAAAGTTTACATTTCAGTTTCATTTTTGAAAAATCTTTTTTCTAGAATATAGAATTCTAGACTGATTATTTCTTTTAGTACTGTATTGATGTTGTGCTACTATTCTATGTGGATTGTTCCCAAGAAGAAATCTGCTGTCATCTTTTTCTTCATTGTTATATAATGGGTCCATTTTTTTCTTGCTGCTTTTAAGGTTTTTGTTTTTTGTTTTGTTTATTTATGTGTTTGTTTCTTTTTTGTTGTTGATTTTATCACTGGCTGTAAGTAATTTTATTTTGATGTGTCTTGTGGCAGTTTTCTTTGGGTTTGAAGAGCTTGAAGTTTATTGAGCTTCTGGATCAGTAATTTTATGTTTTCCTTTATTTAAAGTCCATTCTATTTATTTTAAGTAATTATATTATTTCAAACACAGATACAGTGAAACTCTTTTAATATCTTCTTCCTTTAGGTACCCTCTAAAGGTGCTTGGCATCTTTTATACCAAACGATCCCCCTGAATAATTCTTAACCTTAAGTCCCACCATTTTTACCACTCCTCGTGTCAAAATTTAGAATATTCTGAAAGAATATTTTACAGGGCAAATATAATGAACTATCTCACTACTAATACCATTTCATGCAAACATTTGTTGCTGGGAGAAGATAAATTTTATATTTTATGCCTATTAGGAACATCTGAAAACAAGCATGGAACTCCCAGATACACCGTGAGTTAACCTATCATGAATAGGACAATCCTAGAAATAGGATTATAACTCAGAAAACATAACTGGTATAGGATATGCCCATGGGAAGAAAAGTCTCTATAATATAAGTGGATACCTAGGTCCATGTGTAATAAGACTTGCCCTGTACAACATAACTGAACTATCTGAAAGTCTTCATTTATCATGACCTACTTCTAAAATCCAGAAAGTCAAAACTCTTTGGATACTATTAGATTGATTGATTGATTGATTGATTTAGTGAATGGTTGTTGGGGTGGGACAGGGAATGAGAATACCTGGCAATAGTTTGTAGAAAAGGGTTCAATGAACCTCTATTTCTGCCTTTAATGAAATTGCCTTGAGGGGCTCAATAATAGTCTTTTTCAGTTTCCAATCCCTGAAAGAGTGCTCATTTCATTCCCCTTATGTTTTTTTCTTCTTCTCCTTTATGACCTTGTTAGCAATGAGACTTAGTTGAACTCTTCTTTTAAAATAATAAGGATTTTCACATCTATTACATTATCTCTAGGATTGATGGAGCCAAAGGATTCAGTAGAATGCACTGTTTTCCAGGTGAACAAAAACTAAGGCTCAGTGATATTTTCTCCTCATGAAAATGAACATGCTGTCATTGCTCACTCATAATTTAAAAATACCGAACCAAATTCCCCGATGATAATTCTATGCTTTTTTCCCCTCAAGCTTGTAATAATGAGTCTATAAAATGTACCCTTTGGCTCACATATGTACTTAGAGGCTAAATTATATCATAATCACATTATAATAGAGCCTTATAAGCAGCTCTCGTGGGAAGTTAGACTGAACTCTTAGGTCAGAGCTCTAAAGTTTCTGAATAATTATCTCATGTATTTAGATAGTATAGTTAGTATTTGAGTACCAAATTCATATGAAATAGCATGCTTAGTGTACTTTTCTATGCCTCTGTCTCATGGAATTCTTTGGTAAGTTACTTTTAAACTCTGTCATTTCTCACTCCAAAGGATGAATTACCTGTTATATGACGGTCCCAATTACAAGTCAAAGGTACCAGAGAGTTTAGATGTTTTCTATGTCTTGGCCACTCATTCCATCTTACAATTATCCAGTTTGGCTTAACTTAAATATACACTTAATTTTAAGACAGGGGATTTCACCAGATTCAGCAAAGTGTACTTAGAACATAGTATAGCGTTCTGGCTGGACTATTGAGTGTGATTCTGATTCTGGTTATTATTATTCTTCTTATTACCATTTACTTAGCAATGACTATGTATCTGATATAGTGATATGCACTTTGGAGTACCACCTCATTTGATTCTTTAAAGAACATGAGATAGATACTATTGTCTAACACATATGTAAGAAAACTGAAGTGTTTAAAAATTAACTTCTCTAGGCCTATTAGATGCAAATCATGCTCTTTAAAAAATATGCCACACTGCTGCTGGTAAACCTGCTTCTGTAAATCCACTTTACAATAAAATATATAATCAGGAAGAAGAAACTTCAGTATACTTTGGTAGTTTCTACAAACTTCGGGAGTCATACATTCAAAGGGATATGTTGTCCTCTGAATATGGGTTAAATTTCCAAAAAATTTATACAGTGAGACTGTGAAATTTTTCTCTTTTAAGACTCAGAAGCAGAATATTGGGTCTGCATTTCTACACAATTATAATGACTCATTATTTAATGAGGGGGAAAAATCTTAGAAGATACTTTGTAATTGGTTAAGAAGTGATTCATTTTGAGCTAACTTGGTTCCCAAACATGTGCAAACAAGTCTGGCGGCTTTCAGAGGGATTTAATGTCAAAGGATGTACTAAACAGATATGGGGTAGATAAACAGCAAAAGAGAATTAATCATAAAATGCTAAGCATCAGTAAAATGAACATATTATGCCAAAATCTTCTTTCCAGTGGTGAAGATAACTAAAAGTATATTTGGACAGACTGTAAAATAGTGACTTTATATAAAATTCATAATATAGAGTCAAGTCTTTGTCACTATATCCACCTGCTTGTTTCATAAGATTGATCACACACACACACACACACACACACACACACACACACACAGAATCATTCTCTAGGAAAGTAAACCTCACCTAATGGTTATGAAAATAATAAATGTGGAATTTTTTTGCATATGTGTAATTGGAATTAAATCCTTTGTGAGAAGGTGGGGAGAAAAAGACAAAATGCTAGCTGAGGGGGAAGAAAGTGGAAAGACATTTAAATTTGAGTATAATCATTGCTTAAAAAAATAGCTGTCATCCAGGACAGTATGCATAAATCTTCCAAGTTGCAGAGAATGAAGAACAGTTGCTTCTGGATCAATGCACAGTCATTTAGTGGGCCGATCAAGCTGACAGTGAGAGTACCAAACCTGATACACATGAATGCCCAAGAAGAGTGTCTCTGGATGTCAGCCTTGTGTATGTCAATGAAACAACAGTACAGGAGTATCAAAGCACACTAACAAACCACTGGTAAGTTTATTTCTGTTACAAATACAAAACCAAAGGTTAACTACAATCTACTCTTTGAAACTCATGCAATAGCACTAGTGGCCTTTAAGGCACTGACCCACACATACTGGTATGGTAGGAAAATAATAGAATCTGAGACGTGAGTGAGAGCCTGCATTGTATCTGAAAGTGCAAAACTCATTTGAATGACCACAATTAGCTAACTTTGGGCTTATTTTTGTGTATCTAGTCTCTATCGGCTCTAACGACTTTGTTATGATGGCTATTTGATACCTAAATGACCTAATACTCTAAGCTTTAGAGTATTCTGTGGCTTTTAGCCTTTACAATGAAGTCCTCCAAAAGGCTGTGCTGTCCGTGGTGCTGACTTTATAGGTACAAACTAAATGCTTTAGTTCAGTGATTTACAGCAAAACTTGGAATACTGACTTTACAAGATTCTTCAGTTTACACCAAGAAAATAATCCTTTTGTGTCTTAGTTTAAAATATATGTACTGATAAAGGCCAGTCCTGTTAGAAAACCAGTTTGTATGTTGTGGCTGTGAGATGAATGGGGTTTTCATCTTCACAGCATTCTTAGGTAATCAATAACTAACATATTATACTTTAAATCACAAACCAAACATAGAATTCCATTATCCTATAGCATTTTAAGATGTCTATGTATTCTACAGATCACATAGTTTTCTCTGAGCCATAGTAAGTGCCACTTACAAATCTGTTGTAACGTGGCCCACTTGCAAGATAATGACCATTATCCTTTTTCTTTAATACTAGTATGGTAAAAGGTTAAGAGTTCTTTAGAAGGGTTTATAATTACCAATACTAACATATTATTCATAAATAATATCTTGACTTTTATCAATAAATATTCACATACATTGTCAATGGTCTTGGCAGTGTTAGGAATGCACTGTTAGTGTCTAACAAAAATGTGACATAAATCTTTAGGCTGTAAGAGTCTGGGAAACTGACATAGTTCTTCCTATGTTAAAGCCACATCTGTTCTTGCATAGCAGTTGACCTGAGAATCACTACTAAAATATTGAATTACATCATACACATTAGTGATTGGAGTGGAAATAACTCTTTAACAGATGGCATAATCGTTACTTTCTATCCACAATATAAACTACTTGATTGTTCTTTGACTCTTTAGTTGACAAATATTTAAGATATGATAGGATCCACAGAAATAGTCATACCTTTGTTAATAATCCTATTTCTGAGAATTTTAAGAACATAAATCAGCCTAATCAAACTATATATATACATATATATGTATATACATATACACACATATAATGAATGTATGTGCATATATGTTACATATACACACATATATAATTTAATAATGCCTAATAATGGGGAAATTTATGTAATAAGTTAAGATATATAAACCAGGTAAACTATTAAGTATCCATTAAAATTATTCTTATGAACATCATAGAAGTTTGAGGAATGTTTATACCATTTTAAGTAAAAACAGCAGACTATGAACCGTTATGCATAATACCTACACAAATATTTTTCTTTAAAATTCTTAGACTCTGAATTCAGGCAACTTAGATATGAATCTTCGGTTGTAAATTCACTTCCTATGGGATCTCAGACAAATCATCTATCTTTTTATGTTCCAGCTTCTTCAACTGTAAAAAGAAAGCTAGTACTAAATAATATGTTATCAGCATTAAATGATTCCTATAAATCACTCTGTGCAATAATTCTAATAAAGCCAATATATAATAGACATTTACTTACGACCTTTTAATAATAAGGAATGTTTTTAGTAGATTTGTTCTTCTATACCTCTCTGAGAGAGTATGAGAGGAGATAAAAGGAGTGACAAAGTCTCAATTCTATGCAGAGAAGGTGTCAAGTGCACGAATGTTACCATCCTCAGAGCTGGACTCACTGCTTTTAGTCAGGAACCTCATTTCATAGGTCTGTATTACTTGAAGGAAACCAGATCGAATGACTGAATGAGACAGTAAACCTAAACAAAAGGAATACCTAACTCACATCACTAATATGAGAATATGACTGCCATATACTTTGCTTACTTGTATAATGCTAACATACAACGACAAAATTTATGTAGAAAGAACTATTAGTTTTATCTCAAACATAAAAGTTTGAAGGGGATAAACTCAGAATTGTCCACCCTATTTCTCAGGGTCCACTATAAACTTGAGTGACATCTCCCATCCTAAAGAAGTACATGGTTTTAAAGGTTAGTAAAGCATAACGAAGAGAAAATGTCTTAGTTTGGGAGGCTTCCAAGAGATACCAATAAATTTCCACATCTGCTCTATTATCTCAATTGCAACCAAGAAACATTCTCCCAATTAGTTAATTAACTTTAAGAACAAACCAAATTAGTCTAAAATGCAGTTTAAACTCAAGCCTATAAATTGTAATTAAAACTGCATGCTATTGGTATAAATTTTTTCAAAATATTTAAGGAGGGTGAATTTTAAAAGGATACACATTTTATGGGAGATTAATAGAGGAAAGTTCATTCAAATGGTAGATTTAAAAAATATTTTAATTAGCCCTTTCCGCACAATGATTTAGATTTCTAGATGAGAAAACAGTATCTATGCATTGTAGATGATTAATGTGAGATTTCTTTGCTTTATGTCAATGATAATAAAGCAGGGTTCCTAATAATAAACGAATTCATTGATTAACAAAACTAAAACATAAATTGAGTAAGAATTAGAGACTCTTAAAAAATGTTAACAACACTAGTTTATAAACTCCTATAAGGCTACTACTTAAAAGCGTTAAATAGTATGAAATGAATAGAAGGTCTGGGGAAGAAAGTAATGACCATGTTATTAAAAAATAAATAAATATATGCAACAAACAAACACACTTCTGTGCATTTTAAAAGATAGTCCCCATATAGTAAAGAAGTATTCCACTGTAATTCCTCATTTCATGAGTTATAGTAGATGACGGTACCAGTTAGCAAGAAGATGTATTATTAAATCCTCATGGGGGACCTGGGTGGCTCAGTCAGATGAATGACCGACTTTTGATTTCAGCTCAGGTCATGATCTCATGGTTCATGGGATCGAGCCCTATGTTGGGTACTGTGCTGACAGCTCGGAGCCTGCTTGGGATTCTCTCTCTCCCTATCTCTGCTCCTCCCCTACTCGTGCTCTAAATAAATAAATAAATAAATAAATAAATAAATATTTTTAAACAAAATCCTCATAGTCTTTTTTTTGGACAGACTTTTTAACAGCAGTTTTAGGTTCACTGTGAAACTGAGCAGAACATAGCGTCCCCATAAACCCTTACTCCCCATTATCAATATCCGTAACCAGGACGGTACATTTGTCACAGCTGATGAATCCGCATTGACACATATCATTACCCTAAGTGCACAGTTTACATTAAGGTTCATTCTTGGTGTACTTTCTATGGGTTTGGCAAATTATTAATCACAGGCATCCATCATTATAGTGATACAGAGTAGTTTTGTTGCCTAAAAATTCCTCTGTGCTCCATCTATCCATCCCTTGCTGTCCCCTAGTCATAGTCTTTATCTAATTCCTGATTAATTGAGCTGAATTAGGTGTGAGAATACAAAACTCCCCCTCTTCCTTCCCACTGGGCACTGTCTGACTGTGGGGCACCTTTCACCCCCAATCCTGCCCTGCACTAGAACAAACAAAGCAGGCTTTGTCCCCTTCACTCCAGAGTCACTGTGCGGTAGGCCTAGCTTTACGGGGCCCCTGCTTGTCAAGACGTTAGACCAGACACAAAAGACCCCTTTAGAAAGATATGGAGAGACCCTCTTTAATATGTCCTCCTAAACTTTTATCATTACTGAATCTCTCCACACTTCTGTCACAACCATTAAATCTCCATTAGGTATTTTCCACTATAGGAATGTTTGTTTTTGGAATTATTTTGCAACTGTTTCCAACTGATAACATAAAGTTCTTTCCTATTTGCCATATCAGATATACTTTTAGTTTAGGGCTTAACTTTTTTTTTTTTTTTTTTTTTTAAGAACTGGAACTAGAGCTGTAGTTAACTATTTTCTGCCTGATGTACTGACTGGATCTCATGAGAAGATACTGCTTTACAGAAAAAAAATAAATCGAAACAAATCCACCATGTATTTTGTCAAGCAATCAAGATGTGTTCAGAAATGTCAACTGAGAACACAAGCATTACATGTTATGTAAACGACAGTACAAGGTGTTGAATAAAGCCATGACATAGACCTTCTACTGATCTCAAAGTAGCTTATCTTGAGTAGAGCTGAGTTATAGGGTGAAGAGGTAGGCAAACACAAGCCCCCAAAGGGCTGCATATGGCCAAATTGCTCTCTGAAAAAATTGTGTCACTCACGGTAGCCACATATAAAAGAAGCCGATTTTCTGTTTATTCCTTGTTTGGAACATCTCCCCATTTATCTGTACAACTAATGGGTATTTCTCAAAATCCAGAAGTTTTACATCCTCCAGTAAATCATCCCTGGTTCCTTATCCCAACCTCACCCCTAATGATTAGAATACTCTTTGTTTTGGAATTTATCAGTATTGCTTGGCTTGGTTTGGTTATTTATTCTTAAGTGTGAATCTATTACCTACATATACTTACAAATTAAAAAAAAGTTACGTATAACACTTGAGTACAACTGGGTTTGTCTGCCCAGAGTAGATTTTTCTTCCTCTGATAACAGCATCCATATCATTCTTTGGGAAATTATCCGGTCACAACTTCATAACGTGTGTGTGTGTGTGTGTGTGTGTATTAAAGTTTATTTATTTATCTTGAGACAGAGAGAGCAAGAGAGGGGCAGAGAGACAGGAAGAGAGAGAATCCCAAGCAGGCTCTGTGTATGAGTGCAGAGCCTGACATGAGGCTGTGACTCACAAACTGTGAGATCATGATGTGAGTTGAAATGATGCTCAACCGAAAGAAATACCCAGGTGCCCCTATTTATATTGTTGTTGTTGTGGTTGTGGTTTTTAAGTAATCCTGTAGAGAAGTATATTATGCATTCAGAAAGTGAACAAATTGTGAGTATATAACTTGATAACGTTTCATAAACTGAACACAAATATGTAACCAGAACCTAAATCAAGAAATAGAGCATTGCCAGAATTTCAGAAATCCCTCTGGTCACATGCTATACCTTCCCCTCAACTGTAAATGCTATTCTGATAAATTGAGTAGTTCTGCCTATTTTTTGAACCTTATATGAATAGAATCAATTGCATATGTACATTTTGGTGTATGGTTTCTCTTGCTCCACATTGACCTTGTGAGATGCACCTACACCATTGATCATCGTTGGTTTATTCTGCTTGCTGTATTGTATTCCAATCTATGAATACACCTCATGGGAAGCAGAATAATGACCTCCCAAAGATGTTTATGTCTTAATCCCCAGAAACTGTGAATAGGTTACATCTCATGGTGAAGGGGGATTAAGATTGCAGATGGGATTAAATTTGCTAATCGACTGATTTATAATCAGGACATAACCCTGGATTATCCAAGTAGGCCCAGCATAATTCCAAGGGGTCTTTAATACAGAAGAGGGAAGCAGAAGAACTGGTGTCAGAGGGTTGGAATGTGAGAAAGCCTAACTGACCATTGTTGGCTTTGAAGATGGAAGAACCAAGAACCAGGGTGGCCTTTTCAAGTTGGAAAAGGCAAGACCACAGATTTTCCTTTAAAGTTTTCAGAGAGGTAGGTGGCCGTGCCAACACATTCATTTTAGTCCAATGAGACTCATTTCAGACTTCTGATTTTCAGAACTATAAGGTAATAGTGTTAAGCCACTGAATTTGTGGTAACTTGTTACTGCAGCAATAGGAAACTAATAAAACAATAGTTTATTCCTTTGGTGATGTTAGTCAACATATTTGAACTGCTCTGGTGAAAATTTGCTTTGTTTCTGCTAAGAATATAAAGGCATTATAAGAGAAAAATGTTGACTAACAAGTTTATCTTCGGCTTTAGGAGATAATGTCAAGTAGTTTTCCAAATGAATGCAACAAATTTACATTTTTATCAGAGGTGTATGTGAGTTCTAAGCATTCCAGACCTTTCCCAACACCTGTTATTGTCAGGGTTAATTTTAATTATTCTGTGGGTCTATAGTATAAGTCATTGTGACTTTAACCTTTATTTCTAGGATGCCTAATGAAGCTAGACACCTTTTTATATTATATAATTCATTTGATCTGAATATCCTTATTTTTGTGAAGTAACTGCTCATGTAGTTTAATTATTTTTATAAATTGCCCATTTCCTTTTTATTTTATGAGGTTTTGTATATTGTGGATACACATACTTTAAAAATATGTGTATAAAAACTTATTCCTACTTCATGGCTTGTATTTTCTGTTAATGGTGTTGCTTCATTAACAGAAGTTCTGACGTTTAAATTAGTACCTCTTTTTCTTCATAGTTCTATTCTGTATTTTTTTCATACAGTATAATATTAGTTTCAGGAATACAATATAGTGATTCAACACTTCTATACAACACTTGGTGCTCATCACGACAAGTGCACTCCTTAATCCGCATCACCTATTTCACCCATCCCCACACCCAGTCCCTTCTTGTAACCATCAGTGTGTTCTCTAAAATTAAGAATCTGTTTCTTAGTTTGTCTCTCTCTCTCTCTTCCCCTCTTTTTTCCCCTTTGTTCATGTTTTGCTTCTTAAATTCTACATAGGAGTGAAATCATATGGTATTTGTCTTTCTTTGATGATTTATTTCACTTCGCATAATATTCTCTAGCTCTGTCCATGTCATTGCAAATGGCAAGATTTCATTCTTTTTTATGGTTGAGTAATATTCCATTATATATATTTATATATATACTTATATAAATATATATTTATATATGTACAAATATATATATATATATATAAATCTATCTATCTATCTATCTATCTATCTACATATATATAAATTTGTATGGAACCACAAAAGACCCTAAACACCAAAGAAACCTTGAAAAAGCAAAGCAAACCTGGAGGCATCATAATTCTGGACTTCTAGTTACATTATAAAGTTGTAGTGATCAAAACAGTATGGTACTAACACAAAAACAGAGACATAGGTCAATGGAACAGAATAAAAACCCCAGAAATGAAACCAAAACTATATGGTCAATTAACCTTCAACAAACCAAGAATGAATATCCAATGGGAAATAAAAAGTCTCTTCAACAAATGGTCCTGGGAAAACTGGACAGCAACATGCAAGAGAATGAAACTGGACCAGTTTCTTACACCACACACAAAAATAAATTCAAAACAGATTAAAGACCTAAATGTGAGACGTGAAATCATAAAAATCCTAGAGGAGAACACAGGCAGTAACTTCTTTGACTTGGGCCGTAGCTACTTCTTTCTAGATATGTCTCCTGAGGCAAGGGAAGCAAAAGCAAAAATAATCTACTGGGACTTCATCAAAATATTCTGTTATCTTTATTACTTCTGGCCAATAATTTCCTTTAAGTGCTTTACTGTTTTATCTTTCACATTGTTAAAATTTATTCATTTATTTGTTTAAAGTTTATTTTTTTTGAGAGAGAGAGAGAGAGAGAGAGAGAATGAAAGAGAAAGAGTGACATATGAGCACGGGGGATGGGCAGAGAGAAAGGTTGACAGAGAATCCCAAGCAGGCTCCACACTGTCAGTGCAGAGCCTAATGTGGGGCTTGAACTCATGAACTGCAAGACCATGACCTGAAACGAAATTAAGACTCGAACACTTAACTGACTGAACCACCCAGGTGCCCTGATCTTTCACATTTAGATGTATGATATATCTGGAAATGAAAATTTTGTGTTCAGTGAGGTGGAGATAAAATTATTTTTCTCATATAGAGGTCTAATTAATCCAGTATCATTTATTAATAAAATCTTTATCCTCACCATACTGCAGTGCCATATATATATATATATATATATATATATATATACACGTATATACACACACACATATATATATACACGTATGTGTATATATATGTATATACGTATATGTACATATACATATGTATATATGTATGTATATACATATATGTGTATATATATATGTATATGTGTGTGTGTGTGTGTATATATATTAGTGCCATATTTTAAACGTAGCCCATTACCATCTGCAATAAGGCCATATCTCCCATTGGCTGCTTCTGGTCAATTATTGAGTGTCACAAGGATACTGAGGTGAACACAGGACCCCTCTAACAGCCAACTTTGGCTTGAAGATTCCCTACATCTTTGTCCGTCTCTTTTTCCTGAGACTGCCTGCAGTCTAGGTCACTTCCATTCAAACTCCTGTCCTTCTCTTGTTTACAAGGGGTCAGGATTACATTCTGGTCTAACGACTTTCCCAAGTTTCTCCAGCACCCTCCCAATTTCTCTTACATAGGCATTTTCCCTAATAAAATACTTGCATGTTTAATTCCATTTTGAAATCTTCTTCTCAGAGGATCTGGGCCAACATAAGTGGTGCCACGGGTCTGAGAAAATCGGTAGTAAGACGGGTATTTGGGATGGCCTCAAAGATGCGATGTAGCATGGATACAGGTAGGAGAAAGTAGTGGCTTGTCAAAGGTTTCACCGGTAGTGACCTGGGAAAGTGTCCCAGTGGAGCAGGGATGTTGTTGCAGGCTCAAGGATACAGGCATTTCAAACAAAGCCTACAGATACAGCAGAGTTGGCTGGTTCCTGCCAAGTTCTGTTGACTCCCTGCAGAAGGATAATGAGAGACTAGGGGCTGTTAACAAGCAGCTGTTAATGGCTGAGTGTGAGAGCCAGAGAGCCCCAGTAGTGGATGTAAAAAGCCCTTATCACCTGAACTGGAAGGGCGGACACAGACAAACAGCAGGTTGAAGACTTAATTGTGAGAACAGAGCTCCAGAGATTCTTAAATTCTCAGTTAAGGCAAGTCTGTTATGTGAAGGTCAGGACCATAGAGAAGAAACCTGGGATCCTGAAAACTGGATGGATGTCCTTGAGAGTGTTGACTCTACCATCCCCCTGTACTTTCTGGATATACAGAAGTGGTCTACTCTTCTCTAATAATGGTTCGCACTTACACCGTGCTAGAAGGTAGTACAGAGGTCTCTTTCCCATAAAGCAACCAATGTCCCCTCACGAGCTGCTCCACCTTCCATCCTAGAGGTTAGGCTGATCCCTGGGATCAAATCCCATTATAAATGCACCCCCCTCCATTTGGGGTCTGTAAATTAGAGTACATATAAATAAAGAAATATAAGAATTAGACAGCATGTACCAGCAGAACCTAGGGTAGTATTCCTGGGATTATATTTTAGGGTGCTTCATCAAGGGAGCTGGAGTTTAAGAGTGGATAAAGAACAATTTATTGACTTAGGGGTGTTTCCTCAGGACACATGATTTACCATCCCACAAGATCACTAGGGAATGAGGTAACTTTGCTGCTAGGGTGGCTATTGGAAGCCTGGAAGAAACAATGACTAATTGTCAGCAAAGTAAAAATGCCTGAATTATTGTAGAAGATGGCAGAGAGAGAGAGAGAGAGAGCGAGAGAGCGAGAGAGAGAAGAATCTAAGAGAAACGGATTTTGTGTGTTAACTTGACAGGGTGCCCAGACATTTGGCTAAACATTATTTCTCAGTATGTTTGTGAGGGTGTTTCTGGAGGAGATTAATATTTAAATTGATAGAATGAATAGAGCAGATGGCCCTCCCTAATGTGGGTGGCCTCATCCAAACCTTTGAAGGCCTCAATAGAATAAAAGTCTGAGTAAGAAATAATTCTCTGCCTTTGAGCTGGGACGTGCATGTTCTGCTGTTCTGGGTTGGACTTGGACTAGAAATCTATATCATCAGCTCTCCTGGGTCTGGACTTCTCGGCTTCCATAATTGTGTGAGCCAATACCTTTTAATAAATATCTTTGGTATTTGTACATCTGACTGGTTCTGTTTCTCTGGGGAACCGCAATGGATACCAGTTTTGGTAGTGAGAGTAGTTCTAGAGGAACAGAATTTTAAGGATAAGTTTTCTGAATTGTTTCTGGGATTTCTGGAACTGGCTCTCTAATCTGGCTGGATTTAAAAATGCTAATGAGGCTATTTCCAGTGGTGAAGAGAGCACTGATGGTCCCATGGTATGACCTGGCTTAGACAGATGCAAGAAGTCTCTATTGGATACTCCTAATCAGCCACTTACAAGAAGCAAGGAGCTGTGTGTTTGTGTATGTGATACTTTTGGACATTTCTGGAAATCTGATGAATATAAGGAGGTTGACTGGTTGCTCCTGATGTTGATGGAATCAGAAAAAGGTGAAATTATGAATTCGAATTCCTAGCTCAAGCTCCCCATATATTACCCAGAAGCTTCTCACAGACCTGAAGCAGATCCTTATTTTCTACAGCCTCATGAATGAGGTTGCTGAGAATATATTACATTTTCTAATTTACACAAAAATCCAGGAAATACGTGTGGCAATGGATACTGAGGGTATGGGACAATGGTAGAAGGAACACAATTTCGGATCAGGTTGAATTTATTTACATGGGATCACTGAGCAGAGATTCTGTATTTAATGTTAACACTCTGGGGGTTAGAAAGGGCTTTAAAACTTTGTTTTGCTGAGGACCAAAAAGTGGCTCACAAGTGAGTAAGATAGAGATTCTGGACCTATGTTGATTTAACATAGAAAAACGGATTCAAAGGCTTTGGGAGATTGGAATATTAGAGGAGATTTTTCATTTAAGACCTATTCATCTACTCTGGGAGGGTCCAGAAGACATACATTTTACCACTACTTTCACAGACCTATGTCATTGGCTAGTTGATGAGGTTGTTCCCAGAGGTCAAATGGATAGGATGTCTACTAAATTCTCACTTGATTTATGTAAGCAGAAAAGTTATAAATGATAACTTTTATTCATTTAAAGTTCAATTAAATGAATAAAAGTCTAATTTGAATCAAAGTAGATGCATCTCTAGTCAACTATCCTTTTGAAAGAAAAACCAACCAAACAATCAACCAAATGACAGGTTAATTATTCAATTTTCTTCTCTCTAGGAATATTTTTTTGCACTGACTTTTTTCCCTTCTCCTTCTTCTGTTTTAAATTTTTAAAAATGTTTTTATTTATTTTTGAGACAGAGACAGAGCATGAGCAGGGGAGGGGCAGAGAGAGAGGGAGACACAGAATCAGAAGCAGGCTCCAGGCTCCAAGCTGTCAGCCCAAAGCCCGACATGGGGCTCAAACTCACAGACTGTGAGATCATGACCTCAACTGAAGTCGGATGCTTAACCGACTGAGCCACCCAGGCGCCCCTTCTTTTTTTTTTTAATAGGGCCACCCTACTAAACTGTAGAGAGGAGCTAAAGTTGCCCACCTTTCAGAAGTGCTAGCATATTATTCAGAACTATCTATAAACCAGACTGAATTTCTTGGGAATTTGAGCCACGTATTCATGCTACCTACTTGTGCCTTTAGGATCTGCTCAAACACAAACTTGTATATGAGTTTCATTTGATAGTGGAGTGCTGCTGTGCATGTCAAAATTATGGTTCAGACAACTCAGTTCATAATGGTCAACTTTACATCACTTTTATCACCTTGATAGCTCATGGGTAAACATTCAGTTTTCACTAAGGCCAGAAGCTCGTTTTCAAATAGCTTTCTGAAAAGCACAGGATAGCTTTGTTTTTGCTTTCCCCCTGAAATCCTAAAGTTTTGACGTGATTTACCTGTAGGACTCTGCTCCAGGCTCCTGAACACATCACTACATTGGTATACTTACTCTCATGGCCTAATTGACAGGGTAGCTTTTGTGGTAGCCCACAACTATTTCAGACCTTCATTTGAGCAGAGGTCCACTAAACACTGTCAATTTTAGAAAATACTCTGTATATGGATTAGAAATGTGCACCCCCCAAAAAAATACATAATCCATCAAAAATTCAGAGTCTCACTAGGCACTGCACTTCTTTCTTAGTGATAAAATATGCCAGGTGTACTAATTTTTCCTTTACTTTGGAGAGGTCTTAACATACCTTAGACCACTGGATCTCTAGAAATCTCACCAAGGTGATAGAACTCTAAATTTTTGTATTTTATCTTATCCCTTGGAATCAGTATTTTTAGCCAAAGTATCAAGGTTAGTTCCTAGCTTTTGATCAACAGATATCATCATGATATCAACAATCATCATGATAACATCAATGTAGTACAACAGATTCATTTCCTGTAGAATGGCTGGATGATCAATTATTTTATAGATTAAATTATGATGGAGTCCCAGAGTGTTGGTAATTTATTTTTTTTTATTTTTTATTTATTTATTTTTTTAATATATGAAATTTATTGTCAAATTGGTTTCCACAGAGTGTTGGTAATTTAAATCTCTAAATGTATGTTGCTGTATTTTCAGGTGAAAACACAATGTTCCTAGGGGGAAAAAAAAAGGACAGATACCCGTATATCTTGTATCCATGGTTTTTTTTTTTTTTTTTTTTTGCTTGCCAAAAGAAACTGCATCTGCAGTAGTAGCTGTATATTTGCAACCCTTCTAAGAATGTGATATTTCTTTTGATTTGCTATTTTGGTAGATAGGGTCAGTTGCAGGTGTCTAAACTTAGCCTTTCCTAACATAACAATTTTCATTTCATGTATGAGGGAATCAATATGGAAATTTTACCAGCTGCTGAGTATGTCTATTCCAACTGTATTTCACAAGCAGGTAAATAATCATGGGATTTGTTCTGGTATTCACCAAGCCTGTTGTGAGATAACCAAAGTCAAAACACTATTATTACCTGAATCCAAAAGCCCCCACTCTTAATGGCACATCACAATGCTTTTTGGTTCATGAGGAT
This sequence comes from Panthera onca, assembly GCF_046562875.1. NCBI lineage: Eukaryota > Metazoa > Chordata > Mammalia > Carnivora > Felidae > Panthera > Panthera onca. Next base: position 9,136,320 of record NC_138345.1, on the reverse strand, counting down.
TTAGCATTAGTTCAGAGTTAGTGTCCACTACTTCTCCTAAAGCCTTTATAGTCTTCTTTAACACTTATTCATGTGGGTGAATACCTGTGAGTTCCTTTGGGGCAAGTCTACAAAGAAGATTTATAGTATAACATTTAGGCACTGTTTCAAAGTTCTTCAAGGGGACCTCGGTCTTCATTAAGGTTTCCTTTCATTAACAGAATTCTGGGACTAAAGTTTGGGAATTAGGGAAAGAGCCACGACTCTAAATAGTGATGATTCAGGTCATATCTTTCATTGAAATGAGATTTTTGCTTATACAAATTATGTAAGGCATTAGTACAGTAGTTCCCCTCATTGGCTATTTTGCTTTCCATAGTTTCAGTTACTCCTAGTCAACCATGGCCCGGAAGCAGATAATCCTCCTTCTGGTATACTGGCAGAAGGTCTATAGTATCCTAAACCTACATTCACCTATTTCATCTTGTCAAATAGGCATAGCCATTTTATCATCTCACTTCATCACTAGAAGACGGTAAGCATGGTACAATAAGGTGACTTGAGAGAGACCTTTAGAGAGAGAGAGAGACAGAGAGAGAGACAGAGAGACAGAGACACAGAGAGAGGGAGTACATTACATTACAGTATACTGCTATAACTGTCTTATTTTGTTATTATTGTTTTTAATCTCTTACCATGCATAATTTATAAGTTAAACTTTATCATACGTATGCATGTATAGAAAAAAAAAAACACAGTATATACAAGGTTCAGTACTATCTACATTTTCAGGTGTCCACTGGGGGTTTTGAAACATATCCCCTGCAAACAAGGTGGCGGGGGGCTACCATAGTAACCATTTTTATTGCCAAAGATCTCTAAGGATGGAATTACTCCAATAATTCTTTTGGTACTCAATCTCATTACAATAATAATGGCCAATTTTTCTTTCTTGATTAAATGCTGTCATTTGGATTCTTTCCTCTGGGATCCCATCATTGCCGCTGAATTCAGGGAACCCATCTTGATGGCAGCATCTCCCACTCTAACTTCTAGCCTGTAGAGAACACCCACTAGAGAGATTTTTAAAAACTAGCACTCTCTTCACCAATTTCTTTTTCAAATCCTTGATTCAAGAGATATCCTATAGACCTTTCTGGGGCAAATAGAGAAAGGGGTAGATTTTTTTATGATAAATTCATCTCTTTGTTTCCATCTAAACCCTCAGATACTTTCATCTATAGTTTATAAATAAAGTTCTGCCATTATAGTTTCATTTAATGCAGGCCACTGAGTACAGCTTTCATTCAACCCATTAAGCCAAATGCTAGAACCACTTTCAAATGTTGAAGCTAACAAATTGAATCTAGACTATCGACTTAGTGCATTCATAACAGTACATTTGTCTTGTCCCAACATTATATTCCTTCCACCCTGAGAATCCATTCTCATACATATTCCTAAGATTTGTGAATCTTAATTGGAAAAATCTTACAATTCTTTGAGTGTGTCTATAGTATCTTTCCAGGTCATACTTGGTATCCATATCGCTAGGGTCTGCTGGGATTTAAATCTGGTTATAAGACTAGAAGCACTGAGTGTACATTGGTGAGTGAGGGAGAGCTTGAGGATTAGATTTGTTTGTTGGTTTCACATAGAGTGAAAATGGGCTATCATTATTGATGATGGAAGATGGGCAGATCTGGGAAGTTTCACACAATCTCCCCATATGTTCTGATTGCATTTTTTGATCATTGCTGTAACTATTTGAAGAGACCCTACAAGGCTGTGAATACTGTGAATTCCATATGTGTTGAAATTCAGCAACTGGCAAGATCTAATTTAGGGTTGGTTTTCAGGAATCTTTTCCTTGAAGTTACAGGGATAAAGAATTCTTTCAGAATGGTAACAGAAACTTTCTGTTTCCGTACCCAGGTCTTGAGTTAGGATTTTAAAGCCCCGAGCTCATTATTTTCTTACTATGGGCTTAATGAGAAAAAAATCAAGCAACCTCAGTCTTTATAATCTTTATTCCCACTGCAGTGTTTTACTGTAGCAGCTACATGATCACCCAAAGCTTTACATAGCCACTGGACTCTTCCCAGGTGACAACTTAAGAAAGTGTTTTGACGAAGTATGCCATTTGCTACCAGTGTTCCATTTGCCACTAGAATGGAGTCATAGGTGACTTTTTGGCAAAACAGATCAGAGAATCAGTTCTAAATTCCCATACTTAAGGTTATGTTCCCCTTGAAGCACCTCAATTACCAAAACCTTTATCAATTTTGCTAGAAACTTATGGGTTTCACTAGAAAAACAGAACTACTACATGTATGTCTTAGATCGATTTCCATGGACTCAAGAGTCCAAGACAAGGATTCTCTTGCAAGTGATTGAGGGTGTTCCCAGGCAAAAAATGCTAAGAAAGAGAGAGAAGCAGGACAGGAGCTGGGGGTAGAGGACAAAGGTGTTACTTTAGTTAAAGTCTAGCCTTAATTTAATACCCTGAGGAATTCTTGAGTATCAATGGCGCCATGAAATATCCTTGAGGCAAGGGGCCCAAGTAGATAAAGTTCACCCCAGGAATTTTTGGTGGGGTGGTATCCACAGGTGATGGTAGTTCTTAGAGAAGAGAGAAGCCATGCACCATTAGCCGTCAATGGTCACAGAACATGGGGATATGTGCATTGACAAGGAAAGGGGATCTGGGCAGATCACCAACAGTGTCTACTAAAATGTATAATAGGGATGAGGAAATTAATAAGGGGAAAGGATTTACACAAAGATGGGAGGAGTTGGCTCAGTAAGTATAGGAAAAACAGTGGTAAAGTCTCATTCCAATGCCCTAGAGCAGGAAAGAATGCTCTAATATCAGAAAAGTCTGTGATCTGTTGCAACAGCGAAGTGTAAACTAGTGTAAAAGTCTGAACACCTGCTGCACCTGACGGCAAGATCTTCTGAGACTGGCTTGCTTCACTTCTGACTTCCAAATCTCCAACGTCCCTGTGCTTAGAAAACAATAGTCTGGGAGTCTACAGGGAACTGTATTCTGGAAAATGCGATTGTTGGTAATGGTGCCTGGTTGACAACAATCAACCCAGTATACATGTCAGTCAGGTCAAAGTTGTTCATCGTGTTTTCAGATCTTATATATCACTATTAATTTTTGTCATTTTGCTTTTTCAATTCATTCTGAAAAGTGTGTTAATGTTTCCCACTGCTGTTGTGTTTTGGAGTATATCTTCTTTGGGTTATAACAACTGTTATATATCAAAATTAGTTATTAGGTACATAAAATGCAGAACTGTATATCTTCTTAGTATGCTGATACAGTTTTATTATAAAATATTCCCTTTTATCTCCAGTAATGCTTCTTACATTTAAGTCTATTCTGTCTGTTATTGTAATCGTGACATCAGCCATCTTGATTATTATTTGCATAGTGTATCTTTTTCCACCGTTGCTCTTACATTTGAGGTGTATCCTTTATAAACCACATTCAGGAAATGCATTCTATAATCCTTGTTAATTCCAACATTTGTCCCTTTTAGATAAAATGTTATTACTGTGTTTTTGTGGTTATTTCTGCCTATTTGCTTTTTATTCATCTAATGTGTTTCACTTTCCTTTCTCTTTGACTTCCTTTTACATTAATTTATTGTTATGATTCTATTTCCCCTCTATTAACTTATTGATTTTAAATTATTTTTACCATTCCTTTACATTACACCCTAGAGATTACAATATAATCCTTAATTTAGCACAACTTAATGCGAATTGGTATTTTTATCATTTTTAAGGCAATGTGATAACCTCACAACTCTAACTACACTGTCCTCTTCCACACTGTCTGTTGTAATTGTCATTTTTTAAACTTCTAAAGCTTTGCTTATGCAGATTTTACCTGAAAAATCCTCATGCAGTCATCCTCTTAATTTTGTTTTAGTGTTTTGTGTGTTTGTTTTTTGGTGTACAATCCATAGGTTTTATTACAGGCATAGAGTCACACAAATGTCACCCATTGAGGATATAGAATGGTTCTGTAACACAAAATCTTCCTCAAACTACCCCTTGTCACACCTTCTTCTGAACTGTAATGTCACACTCGTGATGCATTCTTCATCACCATAACCCACAAGTAGTTGTTATTGCTTTCGCAGTCAATATCTATTTACACTTAGCCAGATATTGACTTTCCCATTTTTTCCTGCATTATAATTTTTGTTTGTAAAATGTAAACAAAATATAGATTCATATTTTGAATTAAGAGTATTTTTAAAAATTTATTTGAGAGAGACAGAGAAAGCAAGCAGGGGAAGGGCAGAGAGAGAATCTTAAATGTATGTAGAGGAGATTTTTTTTTCACTTTTAATTTGGCCAAAATTGGTTTTAAAAATTATTTTTATTTTGATTTGCCTTCACTTTTAAAGGATATTTTTATTGGATATAGGATTAGAAGTTGGTGGTCATTTGCTTTTAGCACGTTAAAGATAGCATTTCATTGTCTTTTGGTTTCCATTCTTCCAGTTGAATAGTCAGGTATCAGTGTAAGTATTGTTCCTTTGAAAGCAATGTGTCCTTTTTACTCTGGTTGTTTTTAGGATTTCCGTTAGTGTTTGGTTTTCATAAGTTTTACTAAAATGTGCATATATATAATTTTCTATATTTTATTTCTTTTATAGTCTCTGTGTTTCAGCTCATATAATTTTTGTTGACCTATCTTCAGTATAATTCTTATCTGCTTTAAGGTAACGTATTTGATTTTCATTTTCAATGTATTGCATTTTTATTTAAAAAGTTCTTTTTTTCTGTTTTTAATTAATTAATTGGCATTCTTGTTTTCTGGAGAAATTATCCATCTTGTCAGGTTTTTTTGTGTTTGGATCATCAGGTTTGTTTCCCTTAATTGATCTTTTTCAGCCGTTGCTGTTTGTGGTTCTAGACATACCAGGTAACTTTCAGTTGTGTGACACATATAATATTTGATGAACTGTAGGTTGCAATCATTCTACCTTCCTTTGAAGGGAGTTTATTTTATCTTGTTGTAGCATTTAGGTTCAGGATATATCATATCATCAGGGATTAACTGGATTTGGGACCAGATAACAGTTTTGGGGTGCTCTGGTTTGTCACTACATTCAGCACATAGCTCTCCAAGAATTCCAAGTGAGAGCCTCAAGAGATTAGTAGGCTTATCCAGGTCTTCATAGAAGGTTCTGAACTCAATTATTTGTCTCTTTTCCACTATGAAACTATAAAAATCTCTAATCTGATTTCTAGTGTCTTCCTCTTTAGTTTCTTAGTCTCTTACTCTGTGCATTTTAGAAGTATGGCAACTTCCTTGTGCAAGAATCTACCACATACTGAATTCATTTTTTTTTTTTTTTTTTTTTTGCTCTTCCCTTCTTATCAGGATTTTAGTGTCTCAAGTCCTAGCAATCCTGGCGATCGTGAACTCCAAAATTGTCTTCCTACCCCTTTGAGATGGTCAAAACTATTGCTGGCTCTCTGTTTCTTCACAGTATTCAGGTAGACTTTAACTTTTGGCTTCTAGCCACCTGAATCTCCACCAGGAATCAGCCAATGCCCTCAGAGACAGTATGGCTCTGAGAATGTAGGCTTATATTTGCCAGTTCTCTTCTAATACTCTGGTCAGACTTCATGTTTCTGAGACTTGCTGTGTCTCACTTGACTTTTATCCCCATCATTGGCCAAGTGAAGTCAGAACCCCTTATGGAAAGTTCCCAAAAGAGCACAGCAGGACTTTAGCTGTAGACTGCTGTGGCCCCTCCAGTCCTAATGCCTCAATAGCTTTCAATGGTGCTGTAACATTTTTGTGTGTTGCTTGGCCTTTTAAACTGTATATCTTATATTTTATTTTATATTTCCTGTGAGCCCTCCATAGTATATTACACCACTGTCCAGCTTGCACTGCTGTTGAGACCAATATTGGGCCCTGAATTTCTTGGTGAGTAATGGGCAAAGAAATCAAGTGAAACACATCAAGTCCAAGAAATATAAATGTGATCAGGATATCAGAATGTTTAAAGAAAGTTGAACCCATTGAATTCTGCGGTTTTGTGGTTGTGGTTTATCTCCTTAATTGATAATGAAAGTTATCCTTAAATTATTAATATAAAAACTCATGTTATCCCGAGTCAGCTTCTACTGCTGACATCCAAGGAACCTAACCAACTCACTTAAATGTGTACACTTAGATGTTTATACCAGATACCTCCAAAAATTTATGAGGCTACACAGACAGAAAATATTTTTTATTCTCTGTCTATAACACATTTCTGAAGCTTGTATATTATGTTCACTATATATGTGTTGAATTAAAGTGAATTTTATATTTTATTTCAGATTCCCAAATTAACATGGCTAACATTAATAAAATATTGTATCACCCAAAGTAAATCAAACTTCAATTAAAATAATCCTATAATGTAAACCATGAAAATAAAAGAACAAATAAAAAGCATTGCCATAATGTTTTGCCTTATGAACATGGTTACAATTCATTTTAAGACACCGCCTTTCTGAAACTAGTAGTCAAATCTAATCATAGCATGAAGAATATATGAACTAGTCAACATGTGTTCAAAGTTATATTTTTATCAAAAAGCATGAATAAAACAGAGAAAGCAGAATGACCACTTTTACTTTAAGAATTAGTAGTAACTTGAAAATTAAAATTTGTTCCTAATGCTGTGTATATTTCATGCACACAGAACTAGAACAGACTGCCGAAATAAAAGTAGAGATTTCTATAAACATAATAGGCTGTATTAAGCCAGCCATTATGTTGGATACGATTTCCATTTAATGTCAGAAATTGGCTTTTGAAGATGGCACTCTAAAAATCAAAGCTTTCAATTTTTGCAGCTTCTAAATTGATTAAAGTAGAAAAAGAAGTAAGTGTTAAAGAAACATTTTGAGAATATAGTCATTCAAATCTCATTTTTGAGGGGTGGGGGCAGGTAGTGCTTTGTTTTTATTACATAAGGAGAGGAAAAGGAATGATTGGGACCAGCAATAAAAAGATAACTATGTCAGGGAAGGAAAAGTATTCACACTGGAGCTCTCTAAGCCCTTCGCTATTAGAATATAAATGCTACATCTTGAAATAAACTAGAAAATGAAGGAATATATCTTTCTCTTTAAAGTGCCAGATCAGAAGAGGAGAGCTTTTTTCTGAGAATCAGGAGAGCTGCCTTCTGAGGTTTCTGTGATCAAAAATGGGGAAAGCACTGATGTGGAAAGACTGATATTTGAATCTCACAAAACTGGTTTTCAGCACCAGTAGTGTTAATAGAAAGCATATCAGAGGCTCCAGTACTTTCTAACCCATTCACACAATAAATTTTTGCATGGGCAGCTGGGGAAATCTAATTCTAAACTTATACAGGAACTCTATTTGATAATATTTCTAGTACGTGAATATGCTTTACTCATATAATTTTCTTTGTTTTATTAAGTCAATAAGGGAAGATTATTATTTGTAGTAAATTGGGGGTGGGAAAAAGTAACACTTTGTGCCCCTGGACTCCTAAAGCTTATTCATGGGAAGTTTTTCTTCTGCTGGCATTATTATTATCTCTTAAACAGAACATCTCAGTGGTATGAACTCTGTTTTATTCCAACTGAGTCACTGAAGAAAACAAATAAGGAATACAGTTCCTACGTGAAAAATTAGTAAATCTCTTGCCCCCTAACTTTGGTGGATGTTCGACACATCTCTGGTACTTTTTCATAAGTGAATTCACTTGAACTCTGGTTCAGTTACTTACAAGACTGTATTAAGAAACCGCTTTAGTTTCGGCATACTTTTCATTTAAAAAAAGTCAGTGATTAGCACTTAGCATAAATTTCATACACAATAAATATTTATTAAATTAAGTAACCTCTCTAGTCCTATTCTGTCTGAATACCAATAAACTAGCATAAATTAAGACCAGGTTCACAATTCTATAGATCAATTAGGAACATCATTTACCAAGTATGTGACATTTACATTGAACAATTTATTTAACTTCTCTTAATCTCAGCTTTATTGTCTATGAACGCTTATATGCTTGCCCTGCACATTATAACTTTGCATTTATAAACAGTCTTCCACATGGGGCGCCTGGGTGGCGCAGTCGGTTGAGCGTCCGACTTCAGCCAGGTCACGATCTCGCGGTCCGTGAGTTCGAGCCCCGCGTCAGGCTCTGGGCTGATGGCTCGGAGCCTGGAGCCTGTTTCCGATTCTGTGTCTCCCTCTCTCTCTGCCCCTCCCCCGTTCATGCTCTGTCTCTCTCTGTCCCAAAAATAAATAAAAAAAAAAAAATAAATAAACAGTCTTCCACAGAGCCTAATGCATCATATTGGCTATTATTATTTTTATTGTTATTAACAACATTTGCAAATGACAAACGAGGCTTCACCTTCTAGATTTGTGAAACTGTTTTTCCTCGTCATTCAGTATCTCAATAAATGATCATTTATAGGAAGCAAAATTTCCAAGTCCTAAATAATCATGGATCATTTTGTTGGTCATTTTTTTCCAGGACATACACACAACTTAACTTCACTATTCCATTAAGCAACTGTATATTGTCTTCCATGATTTCTATTAGAAATGTTATAGTGGTGATAGTGGGTTTACTACTTCTAGGAATTGACAAGATATTTCAAGATGGGCTATTCAAGATCACATTTATTAATTTTTATTTATACTATTTGGCTATAGTCACTAAATACAAAGAACAGACAACTAAGGCTCACGGAACACTGATAAAGGTCAAAGTCCTCACTCTTGAGTATGAGCATTAGGACAGAACTGTTCTCCGTTTTGGATGATAATCTATGTGTTCAATGGAAAATACGACCGCTGGAAGCTGATCCTATTTTATGAGAAAAGTACTGCGCACATTCAGCCCATAAATGGAACAATGGTTAGATTAATCTAAAAATCAGAATAAGCAGGAAGTTGCTCTAAACCACATTTTACTGTTGTGTTTAAATGACTTACTGGTCACAAAGTGAGGAAAGCAACACGTGCATGAAAAGGAAGCGAGGATGAGATAAAAATGACAGTACTGCCTTCAAATAATAGCTAACACTGGCCTTCTTCAATCTTAACCATTCAGATCATTTATTTAAATGAAGTACATTTATATAAAATTCATGTTAAAAATGGTAACACCATTAAGACTTTCCTCTCTCACTCCCCATTTTTAACCATCTACCATATTTCATGATCTCTAACCACCAAAGTGCTCATCTCTATGGACAATGGCAATGCACCATATCTAGCCTCCTATCTGGCCTTCCTTTCTAGCTTTGCTTCATTCCAGCCCATTCTTCTAACTGCTGAGTAATCTTTCCAAACTAAAAAATCTTTTTTCCCCTTTCACCTACCCATTAAAATCCTTCAACTATTCCCTATTTCTTCTAGAAAGATACTCAAACTTCTTAGCATAGCCTCTCACAATTTCCTAACATGGCCATGTAATGATTTTTCTCTCTTTTAGAGAATACATGAAGTCAACAGGTTTAACTCTTGGAAAGCAGGATAATCCAAAGAGACTGCACATCAGTTCTGAAGAGAAGGAATTTTCAGTGTCGGAAAGCCTGAACGTACTCTACTAAAAGTTTCTTAGCTAATAATATGTCTGTGTCTGAAATTTTCTTTGCCAATATTTCTCCCCATTTGGAAATTATGCTTCCTTCTTTGAAGATGAGATAAGTGTATTACATATGTGTGTGTATTTCATTCATTTGTCATATTTCATTCACAGCTAGGCCTTGGTGTTCTCTTGTTGAACATAAACCATTTCGCTTCTCAACTCAGACAAGGCTGCCAAGGGAATATGATGAAATGATACCTGAACGAAGACCACTTTATATTTCTGTCCAAACACAGACATAAACAAGGTCACTGAGCAAACCACAAAACACCATGGAAAATACGAATGTTGCTTTTTTTTTTACTATTAATTATGACATGAACCTTGCTTTAGTCTATCCGTTTTGTAGTTAAGATTGATTAATGTATCCAATCATAGAATTATCCCACTTCTTGATATCACCCAATGCAGAGAAAATCCCTACTTCCTTGAGTCTTCCCCCAAATCACCTAACCAAAGCCCATATTCTTTAAATTATTTCTCATACCTTCTTACTGAGATGCCCCATAGTTTCTCATGTTGCATGGTTTCGCTTGTAATAAGAATGAAATCTAATGTATTCACAACCATAGATGCCTTTCTATTGGTCTTTGACACCTGTGTGTGTGTGTGTGTGTGTGTGTGTGTGTGTGTGTGTGTTGTGTGAGTGTATATATAAACACACATATATACATATATACATACTCACTGTGTATACACTCACACACATATACATACACATTCATTGAATAGTTGAAAATATCCATCTGTTAAACCCAAAGCTCTAAAAGGCAACCTTTGTTATGGGGGGTAGGTCCGTAACCCTAGTAACACTCATATTAAACTCTCTGAAATGCAGAAATTTACAAATATGAGCAGAATAGAGAGGACTCTCCTTCCAAAGTATTCCAGAACACCCCCCCTCCCCCCCACACACAAGATAAGAGAAAACAAACAAGAAAAGAGACCTGGAAACATGGATACAAGAGAAGGGAACACAACAGCAAAATGAAGCAGAGCACCACAATTTGACCCAATTGTTAATCCAAAATTTACTAAAATAATTTATACAACAAAAAAGCAAAAGAGCTCTGATTGGCTTTTTACACATCACAAATATAGGTTGTGAATTAATGTGCTGAAATGCACCAATGGCAAAACTTCATGTCTTTAATCAATACTGGGGCTCAAATTCCAATTATATGTGGGCATCCCACTAATTTAAATAAGGTATACCTGAAATCATAAGGTAAATAAGGAAATTAATGGTCATAAACCAGTGGCCAAAAAATTACATCTCATAATAACTACTGGAACTATATCTGGGCCTAAATTTCCATGGTCTCAGCATCCACTGTCCCAAATTATCTCAGTGTGGGCACAGATACTCTGACCCAATTAGTGGTATATTAAAATTAAATTAATTATTTGGCATTTACAAATTGGCTTGGCAAAACGGGACTTCATAGACCATTCACCACCTCTTCCAAGTTAAAATAGTTACTGTACAATATAGATTAAAACAGCCTTCAAGGACTGGAACACATTATATAAGATGAATTAGTGAAGCACTGAGTATCCCTACTACATCTCTATGTAATAGACTGATGTTGTCTGTTCTTAAACTTGGAAAGTACAGTGTCTCTGTCTGGATTACCACAAGCTTAATGTCGCGGTTTCATGCATTAAGGTTCCCATAGCCAGTATTATTTAAATTACTGACTCCAGGGGCGCCTGGGTGGCTCAGTCGGTTGAGCGTCTGACTTCAGCTCAGGTCACGATCTCACGGTTCGTGAGTTAGAGCCCCATGTCAGGCTCTGGGCTGATGGCTCAGAGCCTGGAGCCTGCTTCCGATTCTGTGTCTCCCTCTCTCTGCCCCTCCCCCATTCATGGTCTGTCTCTCTCTGTCTCAAAAATAAATAAACATTAAAAAAAATAAATAAATTACTGACTCCATCCAATTAGCAACTACTTTGGTAAGTATTTCACTATTATGGATTTGGCCAACACGCTCTGTTCAGTGACTAGTTCAACAGTTTCTCATTGCATTCACCTCCTAAAGGACATAGCACACCTTTTCCTGGTTACACACGAGGTACCTGAATAGCCTTGCCATAACGCACAATCTTTTCAGGCAAGACCTTAACTGAACCTCACTTTCTTCAGAAGCATAGGTATGACATTACATCGATGACATCCTCCTCTGAGGAGACACACTCATTCAAGACATAAACACACTGACAGAGGAGCTCATAAAAAGGGAATGGAGTATTACCCTGCACATAGCACAGGGCTTTGCCACTTTGATTAGATTCCTAAAGATTAATTGGTAAACACAGGACTGCTTTATCCTTTCCACTGTCAAGAAACTGCTATCAACCTCTCAGCACTCAAAATGTTTATACATGCTCCCCATTTTTCAGGCTTTTTGGGGATCTGTAGGCAAAATATTTCACCATTTACAAATATGACTTAAGCTCATTTACACTGTGGCTTGCAAATTGGCGTACCTTGCATGGAAATCCATCTGGAATCTGTCCAAAACTGTAATACAATTCTGCCCCCAAGAGGTACCTTCATTATACTTCTTAGACTCTTAGAGTTTCATACTTCTTGGAGTCTCTGGACCACTCCTGGTGCCCATTAGTTGTCCATGGGCCTTCTGTTGCAAGAAACTACCCTGTGCTATATACCAATAGATGGCAATTGCTAGTTACATACGGGCTCTCTGGAAAAAGCTCCTGCCTGAGTTTATGGCCCTCTCTCTACTGTCTTTAATAGTGGCTGCACCAATTCACATTCCCATCAACAGAGCACAAGGGTTTTCTCTTCCCATTCTCACCAACACTTGTTTACTGTCTTTTTCATCATTATTCTAACAGGTGTGAGGATGTACTTCATTGTGGGTTTGCAATTTCCTGATGATTAATGACGTTTGATTTCCTACTCAGATTATATGTTGCTTTGGTGTTAAGCTGTATGAATTCTTTACCTATTTTGGGTATCAGTCCCTTATCAGATGTATGATTTGTAAATATCTTCTCCCAATCTGTAGGTTGGGAGATTTTTGTTGATAGTTGATAGTTGATAGTTGATAGTTTCCTTTGCTTTGTAAAACCTTTTCAGGTTCATATAATCCCACTTGTTCAATTTTGCTTTTTTTGCTTTTGGTGTGAGATTAAAAACCAAAAAAAAAAAAAAAAAAAAAACAACCAAAACCAAACAACAAACAACAAACAAAAACATTGTCAAGATCTATGTCAAGGAGCTTACCACCTGTTTTTTTCTTTTTTTTTTTCCCTAGGTGTTTTATGGCTTCAAATCTTATGTTAAGTCTTTAATCCATTTTGAGATGAACTTTGTGTATGGTGTTAGAGAGTGGCCCAGTTTAATTTTTTTACTATCCGTTTTACTTAACATTATTCATTGAAGAGACTCACCTTTCCCCATTGTATATTTTGGCTCCTTTATTATAAAGTAATTGACCACATATGTATGGCTTTCTTCTTGGGTTCTCTATTCTGTTCTACTGATCTATGTGTCTGTTTTCATTCCAATACCACATTGCTTTAATTACTATTAGTCTGTAATAAGGTTTGAAATGAGGCAGTGTGATGTCTCCAGCTTTGTTCCTCTCAGAATTGCTTTGGGTATTTGGGAACTTTTGTGATTTTATACAAATTTTAGGATCTTTTGTTCTATTTCTGTGAAACATACTATTGGAATTTTGATAGGGATTGCACTGAATCTGTACACTGCTTTAGAAAGTATGGAAATTTTAACAATATTAATTCCTCCAGTTCATGAACATGGAATACCTTTCCATATATTTGTGTCTTCCTCAATTTCTTTCACTAATGCCATGGAATTTTCTTTTTTTTTTTTTTTAATTTTTTTTTTAGCGTTTATTTATTTTTGAGACAGAGAGAGACAGAGCATGAATGGGGGAGGGTCAGAGAGAGAGGGAGACACAGAATCTGAAACAGGCTCCAGGCTCTGAGCGGTCAGCACAGAGCCCGACACGGGGCTCGAACTCACGGACCACGAGATCATGACCTGAGCCGAAGTCGGACGCTTAACCGACTGAGCCACCCAGGTGCCCCTGCCATGGAGTTTTCAATATACAGGTCTTTCAACTCCTTGATTAAATTTGTTCCTAGGTATTTTATTCTTTTTGATGCAATTGTAAATGGGATTGTTCTACTAATTTCTATTCCTGATCGTTCATTATTGGTGTATAGAAGCAACAGATTTTTGTGTATTGATTTTTTATCCTCCAAGCTAACTGAATTTATTAGTTGTAGCAGTTTTTTTGAGTGTCTTTAGGTTTTCTATATAATATCATGTCAGCTGCAAATAGTAACAGTTCTACTTCTTCTTTTGCAATTTGGATGCTTTTTATTTCTTTTTCTTGCCTAATTTCTCTGGCTAGTACTTCTATGTTGAATAAAAGTGGTTAGAGTGGACATCCTTGTCTTGTTCTTGATCCTAGAAGGAAAGCTTTCAGGTCTTCACCATTGAGTATGATGTTAGCCATATTTGTCATACATGGACTTTATTACACGAAGGTACATATATACCTCATTTACCTTTGTGTTCAAAGGTAATATATAAGAATATTAACTACAGGATTAATTATAAACATGAAACACTTTAAATATGAAAGTACAGGGACAAGAATGCACATACCATTTCAGGAAACCTAAGTGATTACATATTACATATCTTTCAAAATCTCAATTTCAAAGAATAATTAATTGCATACATTTGTCTTAAAAATAAAGATTTCAGGGTAAAAAACTATACAGAAAATATGACCAATCTTTAGAAAGTAAGACTGAGAGGAAATGCCAATTGTGTTTTCCTGAATAGTATCATTATAGGAGATTTTATAAGAAATAAGTGTCCAGTTTGTGTTGGCTATTATTATTTTTACTAATATTTAACTTTCTTTTAATAATTTTTCTTAGTTTCTAACTGGTATAAATTAAGCATGCTTTACTTTTATAATGAAAAGATACTTAATACTATAAAGGTAGTATTTATTAATATTCTTTCCTTCTAAATTTACTTCGTTAGAAAATAACCAAAAAAAAAAAAAGAGGACTAATTGTTGAGTTCTTACAGTTTTATATACTTATTAGAAAGGAGGAGACATGAACTATATTTATCCCACATGGAAGAAAACCTTTGTCATAGAGGAAAATAATGGCAAGGATTAAGAATTTTTCCATTACAAATAAAATCTAATTGACTCAGCATTGACAAAAAAGAATCCTTAATAATAAATCAGTCTTTACTGTAATAAATACTGGAATGTGATTCAAAATATTACCTTTACGAAAATTAGCTTAATGGTAAAGATATACTATAGAATCTGAAAACCGGAGCATTTGCCCTTCTAACTTTTTTTTTTTTTTTTTTGGAAACTAGTCAATAAATCTTTTATTTTTTTTTTTAATTTACATCCAAATTAGTTAGCATATAGAGCAACAATGATTTCAGGAGTAGATTCCTTAGTGCCATTTACTCATTTAGCCCATCGCCTGCCCACACTCCCTCCAGTAACCCTCTGTTCTCCAGATTTATGAGTCTCTTATCTTTTGTTCCCCTCCCTGTTTTTATGTTATTTTTGTTTCCCTTCACTTATGTTCATCTGCTTTGTCTCTTAAAGTCCTCATATGAGTGAAGTCATATATTTGTCTTTCTCTGACTAATTTCACTTAGCATAATACCCTCCAGTTCCATTCATGTAGTTGCAAATGGCAAGATTTCATTCTTTTTGATTGCCAAGCAATACTCCATTGTGCGTATGTATGTGTGTATGTGTATATATACATATACATATTTATACATGTATATTTGTGTATGTGTATATTTATATTATATACATATATAATGCATATTTATATTATATAATTTATATACGTATATATACATATACATTATTATATATGTATACATACACATACACACACACACATCTTCTTTATCTATTCATCCATCGATGGACATTTGGGCTCTTTCTATACTTTGGCTATTGTTGATAGTGCTGCTATAAACATGGGGGTGCATGTGTCCCTTTGAAACAGCACACCTGTATCCCGTGGATAAATGCCTAGTAGTGCAATTGCTGGGTCATAGGGTAGTTCTATTTTTAGTTTTTTGAGGAACCTCCATACTGTTTTCCAGAGTGCCTGCACCAGCTTGCATTCCCACCAACAATGCAAAAGAGATCCTCTTTGTCCACATCCTCGCCAACATCTGTTGTTGCCTGACTTGTTAATGTGAGCCATTCTGACAGGTGTAAGGTGGTATCTCATTGTAGTTTTGATTTGTATTTCCTTGATGATGAGTGAAGTTGAACATTTTTTCATGTGTCAGTTGGTCATCTGGATGTCTTCCTTGGAGAAGTGTCTATTCATGTCTTTTGCCCATTTCTTCACTGGATTATTTGTTTTTGGGTGTTGAGTTTGAGAAGTTCTTTATAGATTTTGGATACTAACCCTTTATCTGATATGTCATTTGCAAATATCTTCTCCCATCCTGTCAGTTGCCTTTTAGTTTTGCTGATGGTTTCCTTTGCTGTGCAGAAGATTTTTATTTTGATGAGATCCCAATAGTTCATTTTTGCTTTTGTTTCCCTAGTCTCCAGAGATGTCTTGAGTAAGCAGTTGCTGTGGCCAAGATCAAAGAGGTTTTTGCCTGCTTTCTCCTTGAGGATTTTAATGGCTTCCTGTCTTACATTTAGGTCTTTCATCCATTTTGAGTTTATTTTTGTAAATGGTGTAAGAAAGTGGTCCAGGTTCATTCTTTTGCATGTCGCTGTCCACTTTTCCCAGCACCACTTGTTGAAGAGACTGTCTTTATTCCACTGGATATTCTTTCCTGCTTAGTCAGAGATGAGTTGGCCATACATTTGTGGGTCCATTTCTGGGTTCTCCATTCTGTTCCATTGATCTGTCTGTTCTTGTGCCAGTACCATACTGTCTTGATTATAGCTTTGTAGTATAATTTGAAGTCCGGGATTGTGATGCCTCCTGCTTTGGTTTTCTTTTTCAAGATTTTTTTGGCTATTCGGGGTCTTTTCTGGTTCCACATAAATTTTAGGATTATTTGTTCTAGCTCTGTGAAGAATGCTGGTGTTATTTTGATAGGGATTGCACTGAACATGTAGATTGCTTTGGGTAGTATCAACATTTTAACAATATTTGTTCTTCCAATCTATAAGCATGGAATGTGTTTCCATTTTTTTGTGTGTCTTCTTCCATTTCTTTCATAAGCTTTCTATAGTTTTCCATATATAGATTTTTCACCTCTTTGGTTAGATTTATTCCTAGGTATTTTATTTTTTTTGTGCAACTGTAAATGGGACAGATTCCTTGATTTTTTTGTGCAACTGTAAATGGGACAGATTCCTTGATTTCTTTTTCTTTTGCTTCATCGTTGGTGTATAGGAATGCAACCGATTTCTGTGAATTGATTTTATATACTGAAACTTTGCTGAAACATGAATCAGTTCTAGCAGTGTTTTGGTGGAATCTTTAGGGTTTTTCATATAGAGCATCATGTCATCTGCGAAGAGTGAAAGTTTGACCTCTTCCTGGCCAATTTAGATGCCTTTTATTTCTTTGTGTTGTCTGATTGCAGAGGCTAAGACTTCCAATACTATGTTGAATAACAGGGGCAAGAGTGGACATCCCTGTCTTATTCCTGACCTTAGGGGGAAAGCTCTCAGTTTTCCCCCATTGAGGATGATATTAGCATTGGGTCGTTCAAATATGGCTTTTATGGTCTCAAGGTATGATCCTTCTCTCCCTACTTTCTTGAGGGTTTTTATCAGGAAAGGATGCCGTATTTTGTCAAATGCTTTCTCTGCATCTATGGAGAGGATCATATGGTTCTTGTCCTTTCTTTTATTGATGTGATGAATCACATTCATTGTTTCGCGGATATTGAACCAGTCCTGCATCTCTGGTATAAATCCCACTTGGTCGTGGTGAATAATTCTTTTAATGTATTGTTGCATCCAGTTGGCTAATATCTTGTTGAGGATTTTTGCATCCATGTTCATCAGAGAAATTGGTCTATCGTTCTCCTTTTAGTGGGGTCTCTGTCTGGTTTTGGAATCAAGGTAATGCTGGCTTCACAGAATGAGTTTGGAAGTTTTCCTTCCATTTCTATTTTTTGGAACAACTTCAGGAGAATAGGTGTTAACTCTTCCTTAAAGTTTTGGTAGAATTCCCCTGGAAAGCCATCTGGTCCTGGACTCTTGTTTTTTGTGAAATTTATGATTACTAATTCGATTTCCTCACTGGTTATGGGTCTGTTTAAATTTTCTATTTCTTCCTGTTTCTGTTTTGGTAGTGTATATGTTTCTAGGAATGTGTCCATTTCTTCCAGATTGCCCATTTTATTCTCTTATTATTGTCTGTAATTCTGCAGTGCTGGTTGTGATCTCTCCTCTTTCATTCTTGATTTATTTGGGTCCTTTACTTTTTCTTTTTGATCAGATTGGTTAGTGGTTTATCACTTTGTGAATTCTCTCAAAGCACCAGCTTCTGGTTTCATTGATCTGTTCTACCATTTTTTTTTTTTTTTTGGTTTCGATAGCATTAATTTCTGCTCTAATCTTTATTATCTAATCTAATCTAATCTAATCTAATTATTTCCTGTCTTCTGTTGGTTTTGGGTTTTCTTTGGTGTTCTTTTTCCAGCTCTTTAAGGCATAAGGTTAGGTTGTGTATCAGAGATCTTTCTTCCTTCTTTAGGAAGGCCTAGGTTGCTATATACTTTCCTCTTATGACTGCCTTTGTTGTGTCTCAGAGGTTGCCTTTCTAACTTTTGATGGGGGGGCTCTTATTTGAAATTATTACTTATATTTTCTGTCTATGCAGATTTATGAAAAAAAAGTATATTTATTTTGAGAGAGGGAAAGAGGGCAAGTGTGCACAAGCAAATGGGAAAAGGAGCGGGGAGCGGTGGAGAGAGAGAGAGAGAGAGAGAGAGAGAGGTAGGGAGAGAATCCCAAGAGGGCTCCATGCTGTCAGCTCAAATCACAATGCAGGGCTCGGGCCCATGAACTGTGAGATCATGACCTGAGCCAAAGTCAAGAGCAGGACACGTTATCCACTCAGCCACCCAGGTACCCCATGTCCATGGTGTTTTAATATATTTTGGTAAAGGCAAGAGTCACTCATTGTGCCTCAACTTTGGGTACTTAAGAGGGAAATGTCTCTATCTTTGAGATGCTAAAGAGAGCCCTAAGACAAGAATTTTAAGCATATCACATAGCCTGTAGTTGAAGACAGAATGTTCCAAATACAGCTGCCCAGGATGGTGAAAAAATAAGCACCATTTTAATATGTTGTGGCAATAAACAAATACTCTTAAGATTCATTTTACTTATGAAATATTATTTGTATCTTGGAAATGAAATGGGACTGTGAATGTCTGAAGAAACTCAGTCTAATATCTTAAGGATTTGATGGAAACTTTATCATGATGTGAGAAAAATAGTTTACATTTGAAAAATAGCTTTCATCTATTTAGAGTCCTGTGAGACACTCATTATTTGTGTTTCTCTTTTGATAATATGATTATGATGTTGGCCTTCCACTTAGAGATGAGAAAATCAAATTGCGAGTTTATATTCCTTCATATTTCTATTAGAATATTGCCTGAGGGGGTGATTATGTAAGTGATTTCAAAATTATGGAATTTGAGCCCTTTTTAAAATTTCAGTGCTTGAATGTTGAGGCAGCACCTGCTTCTACAATGTTCAAGGTGTTACTTTTGGGACAAATAAGTCAGTATGTTTCATGTCTGTATTCATTAGTCAGGATTGGTTGAGGTATGCCGCAATAATAAAGAATTCCAACATTCAAGACCTTAAGACAATGGTAGTTGATGACTTATACAGGTGAGATTTGCTATGAGCTGAGGGCACATGTCAGGACAGATGACCTCCATGTGTAGACTCAATGTTATTTCTCCATGCTACCGTAGGCGTTCACAATAGCCCTGACAAATAAAAGAGGAGAGGTAGAGATTTGTGTCCCAGTAATGAAATACTTCTGCCCCAAAGTAATGCCCATCATTTTTACTAATATCTTCTTTTTTTCTTTTTTTTAAGTTTATTTATTTTGGGAGAGAGGGAGCCTATATACACAAGAGAGTATGAGCGGGTGAGGAGCAGAAAGAGAGGGAGAGAGAGAATCCCAAGCAGGCTCAGGACTAACAGTACAGAACATGACATGGGGCTGGATCCCATGACCTGTAAGATCATGACCTGAGCTGAAATCAAGAACCAGATGCTTAACCAAATGAGTGTCACCCTTTCATTAACATTTTCTGAATAAAGCTAGTTCCATAGCTATACGTAATTTCCAAGTCAGGATATGGAAGGGAATGTGGAAGTGTAAATCTATGGGTACACTAGAAAGAAGAAATAAATCCCAGGTGAATAGTTGCAATTTCTGCCATGCTGTGTAACTGTGCTTTGCCAAAACCAGAAGTATTCATCATTAGTAAATAAAAATGAACTTCCTTGATTCACTGTTTGCACTCCATAGAGGTGGGGCATCTAGGTTTCATGTGTGCTTTTATGTGTTAACGCATCTAAATGAGATGGGGACAAACAAAAATATGCAAGCATGTGACATATGATTCTCTTAACTGTCAATATTATCTAGACTTTCTCCCCCATGAAAAACACATACATAGAAAGACTTTGAAAAACTAATTATTCCCTTCAGTTGCCTAGTACAAGTGAAAGAGCACTGCTTTTGCAGAGAAAGAATCGTGAGATTCAATTCTAGCTTGTTTGGAGTGACAGGTAGATTTCCTATAGAATACATTGAAAAAGTCCCCATTTTATTGACGGAGATACTGAAGTACCAAATAGAAGGTATAACTTTATTTAAGACACACAATGGCTGAAATCAGGGCCCATATCAACCTGTTTATTCATGTTTAATTGAGGCTCATCATTGTTTTTTAAACAGTTTAATTCAAATTAAGATCTTATCCTCCGATATGAAATAATCCATGCAATAGACATTAATAAAATTTAATATCAAACACACCATGAAAGCAGGAAATGAGGATGATCTGAATTTCAGAAAATATGTAATAAAAGTATGTTATCAAAAATGTATTAAGATGAAGCATATCTCTCATGAAACACCAAGTTATAATTTTATACTAGTAGCAACTTCTACTACAAAAGTATTATGACAACTTTTATCACAGCAGGAAAATTACAAGTCGAAATGGTGAGGTTTACTGGGCACAAGTACATAGGAGTTTCTATCACCTAATGAACCATTAAAGTCTGAGGTCACAGAAGAAACATCCACCTCTATGATTTCTAACCAAATAATTTTTCCACTGCCAACTTTTCTTTACAAGGGATTAAATATTTTGTTTTGTAAAGTGATGAAATTGAGCCAACGCTGCTCTCTCACCTAAAGAGCCAACAGATTAGAAAAAAGAACATTTCACATGATGTTAATGGTTTTAGACCTAGAATTTTTTTGAGTCTACCCTGAATCGTATTTACAAATTACATGGATTTACCTGTCTTTTATTACCCGTAACGGTGATGAGGCTGTTTTATCTATTAAGTTTTTAGCTTTGGGTCATGGCATGCTTTCTGGACTCACAAATTTGTTTTCATGTCATATTCCCTGAAGCTTAAATTATTTTTGTTGAATGAACTACCACTAGATTTAAAGTATTGTCTCATTAATGTGGTGAAAGAGTTTACATACAGACGAAATGCTTAAAACTTTCTTCCCATGCTAGAATTATCAAAAAAATCAATAAAAAATATTTTATAAATACTCTCTGAGGATCATTCTTTGGAAACAGTTTAACTGTAGAAACAGTTAAACTGGAATAGAGAGGGATAGGGAAAGGAAGCTCATATTTATTGAGCTGTTAATGTTTATTCAGTTCCAAATACTACCTGGTGTTTGTAAGCATTTCCTAGCCTAATTCTTACAAACAAACATGTATGCGGCTGTATCCATAGGTTAGAATTATGATTCAGGAAGTTTCCCTTAGAAGTCCGTGTTCATTTCCGGGGCATTCGGCAGTGGAAGGGAATAATACACTAGTAATAAGGCTATTCATACAACTACTGCTGCCACCATTTTGACAACAGCGACTATGTAAACATTAGCACGAAAACCACTGAGCTCTTACTGTATTTCAGGCAATAATCTTTAACGTGTATTATTTTAATTCTCATGAGTCTGTGAACTAAGTACCACTGTCATTTTCCCCATTTACAGATGACAACACCGTGATTCAGAGAGTTTGAGCTACGTGACCAAGGTTACACAGCAAGTAACTAAGTAAATGGTGGATAAGGAATCAAAACCTAAGTCTGTTTGTCATCCAAGTTAAAATCTGAAACCACAACTCATCGAAACTCAGAATCAAAATCGACAAGGGGTCTTCATCTCCTCATTTGTACAGTCACATGTGACTGACAAAATATTTGTCCAATTGAGCTGAGGTGGCTATTGTAGAGGCTTCTATGAATACCAAGAAGGTGCAATCTTACATTTTTTTCTATCTGTACAATAAGGAGAAATTCCTGATCATCGCGAATGATTATTATTTAAGGGGAAAAGTCTCATCAGACTCATTTGCAGGCTGTTTCAGGATCTTTTATGGCTCATTAGTTTTTCTCATCCCTTTCGTTTCTGTTTGATTTCTCTGTGACCGTTTGTTCACAATTAATCAAGTTGTCCAGTGGCAAGGTCAGGGAGCGTGCCTGAGTTGACACAACTCTACCAGCCTTACTGTTAAAAACAACCCAGCGCTCCCGTCCTGCTGACAAGAGGGTTAGGAGAATCTCTGCTGTACAAAAAGGTTGACATTTTTGCCTTTCAGTGTTGTGCACAGGGCTCTCTCTGCTGGAGCACGACACCTCAGCAGAGACACAAAACTCATTACCCATCCTTAACCAGAGTACGGGTGGTTCAAGTCCACCATCTCCTGAGCTTTCTTCTCTGGTTGCAACAACCACTGGTTGCCCACGATAGCAATTGCTGGCTGTGCCCCACTCATATTCCTCAGGCCCCGGCAGAGTCAGGATACTCTGATGCCAACCCAGCAGTGTCTGCATCTCGTGCCTAAGGAATTTGCTCCCACGACTACAGGCTCTCCTGACCACAGATACTGCGGGCCTGAGGGGCCAGGAAGTCACACCCCAGTAGGAGCCCTCAGTCCATCAATGCCGGGAACTGCTATATACAATCCCAGCTCACACACCTCTGGGCTGGAGTACTCTAAGGGGTGTGTTTTATACTGTTTCCTAAAGCTGCCCTGTGAGGATTAAATCTTCCTTACCTGCTGAGGAAGGTGGCTTAACACCACTCCCTTTTTTTTTTTTTTTGCTGTGTCAAGGTCTGCACTGGAGGAAGCCCACACGGGGAAAAAAAAAAAGCACCCCCAGTGTGCCGGCACTAGAAGAGTCACTGAACATGCAACGGTGACAAAGACACTCCCACAGTTCGGAGTAGAGGGCCAGATCCGAAAACGCTGAGGACTTCGCATTTGATGAAGAAGGGTGCATTCTGTGAATTCAGAGGAGATGGCGTTTGAGGCAGATGGGGCGGCGTGGATAAAGGTGCAGCTGTTCATCGGAGCAGGACGCTTCAAGTGCTCCCCTCCCTCGCAAGGGTTCAACCCCAATCCGTTTCTCATGCTGCTGAGGCGTTAACTGTCTTAAGGAACCATTGGTCAAAGGGGGAGAAACTGTGACCGAAGAGGTTTGAAGGGTAACAGTGAGACCTGACAACTTCTTAAGATATTTCCTGGACATTCACCAGAGACTTAAGATCTTCCTTGATGTCCACATTCACACATTTTACTACAGCAGATGCTCTCAGCTACTAAACAGAGACAACAATACGTCCTGGATACTAAAATCAACTACTATGGCTTTGTGAAGATGAGAATGATGACAGTTACTGCCCTTACCAGAGCCTACTTATCCTGGTTAAGATCAGTGCCTCATAGAAACCGCGATTTTACTATAGGTCATGAGCTTTTGGGGTTCCTCCTGAAAAATGTAAACACAGAATTGCACATCCTGCCATTTTAGGGTCTGCTCGCTTTTACTGTGGGCAATACTGAGCATGCCAACTCATCTCTCACTCAAAATATGATATTGCAGAGATGCCAGTGAAGGCTTGACTAACACTACAGATTTTTGGATCTTCACTAAACACTGGCAATCTTCCAGTGGCCTTCCAGTACCAGGTTTACGTGGCTTAGCCTGGCATTCAAGGCCATCCATCCTATTCTTCCAATCTAATGGAGACCTTCACAGCCGTCATTTTCTATAAGACAACTGAAATTCCAGCCAATGCAAGAAAATTGCTGTTCTCTAAGGACACACTGTGTCTTTTCCTCAAGCCTTTGCTCTCGTCATTGCCTTCATTTAGAATGGCTCCGCTCCCTCCCATGCTTCTCTCTTTCCTCAAAGCTTGGCTTAGTCAACCCCATCTCCTTTATACTAGTGTCTCAAGTCAGTGGATGCTCCCTCCACTTTATTTTTTCTTAATGTCTCTTCCCACTTTTCATTCTGGCACAGATATTTAGCTTCATGAGTGTCTCCTATTAGAATGTAAATCCCCGAGTGAAGGTAATATCTTACATGATGCTGTATTCCCCAGAACATCATGGCATAGCACTTTACACACAGTAAGTGAATTTTACATATCGGTGAGGAAAAGTCCAATACTACCTTCATCCACTGCTCTGGAATCTCAAGAAAGTAGTGGTAATGTTGGAGCCCTTCTAGTTCAGTCTTCATGAGATCCTCTAAGAGGTATAATTAAGTCTCTGGTTTCCAAGGGAAGGGAACAAATCTCAGGTTCCTCACCAGATAATAATGGTGTATATATTTTAGGCTTTATTACTTTCAATAAAATCATCATATAAAGAAGCAGCATGGAGATTAGCACAGGAAAATTGCTCAACACATGTAAGTAGGTCTAATTATAATTATCTTCATTTTTGTTTTCCAATTGAGGTTGAACAATATTTGCTACTTACATCAAAGGTATTTTTTAAAATGCCATATGGAATTCCTTTATAAGTAAGTGCCTTCTAGAAAGTGATTACCAGGGTCCTCTTGGCAGAACATCAGGAATAAAGGATGAGTTTAGGGTTTTTAGAGTATTTAAAGAGCTACATTAAAAACAACAACAACTTTGTCAGACCGTAAAAAAAAATGAGGGAATTTGTTCCCAAGTAGACCTGCCTTGAAGAAATGTTAAAAGAAGTTTTTCAGGGAGAAGGACAATTACATAGGTCAGATAATCAGAACTATTTAAAGAAAGAAAGAGCATTGGAGAATGAATAAATGAAGGTAAAATGACAACTATGTTGATTATTCTAAATCTATCCAACAGATGACAATGTATTAAGAAAATAGTAGCAACAAAGTGTTTTGCTTTATGTGCTCCCACACACACACACACACACACACACACACACACACACACCTATATATGGTCATATATTAGTTATATACAAGTAAAATAAGAGACAGCAATGATAAAAGGAATGTGAGGGAGAACTTAGAAATATTTTGTAATTATAAGTGCTTGTACCATCTGTGAAATTGTAGAATGTTAGTTGAAAGTGGACTGGGGTTCCTTCTAAGCACTATTGCAAATTCCAGGGCCACTGAAAGAAAAGTAAAGAAAAATATGAAGTATAATAGATATGCTAAGAAGGGGAAGAAAATACAACCATATAAAATGCTCAATTAAAAACATAAATAGTAGGAAAATGTGTGGAAGACAAAAAAGGACACAGAAAAAGGGTGAAAAATTTTTAAAAAGTAGCAAATTTGGTAGATATTAATACTACTACATCTGCAAAGTAAATAGATGAATTCACTATCCTAGTTGGAGACTTTAACACCCCTCTATCAGAAAGAGACAGATCCAGCAGGCAGAAAATCAGTAAGGACATTGTTGAACTCCATAACACCATCCATATACTGAATATGGTTCATATTTATAGACTACTTTATCCCAAAATGCAGAATACACATTTTTATAAAGCTCACATGAAGCATTAATCAAGATAGACCACATTCCATGAAACACACCTTAACAAGTTTATAGGAATAGAAATTATACAGTATCTGCTCTCAGACCATAATAAAATTAAACTAGAATTTAATAGCAAAAGGAAAGCTGGAAAAATCCCCAATTACTTGATGATCGAACAACATATTTCTAAATAATATGTGGTTAAGGAATAAATAACAAGAGAAATTAAAAAAAATATTTTGAACTAAATGAAAACAAAATTTATCACAATGTGTTAGATGCAGCAAAAGCAGAGCTTAGAGGGGGAATTTACAGCACTCAATGCAAATTTTAGAAAAGAAAGAAGATATAAACTCAATAATCTAAACTTCCACTTTAGGAAACTAGAAAAACAAGAGCAATTTAAATCTAGAGTAAGTAGAAAATCAATCAATCAATCAATAAAACAAATCACAGCAGAAGTCAATGAAATTGAAAACAAAAACAGCAGGGAAATTAAAACTAAAAACTCAAGCATTGAAAAGATTAATAAAATTGATTAGCCTCTGGCCAGAATAAACAACAAAATATAGAAGACACAAATTACTCATAATAGAAATGAAAAAAAAGGGGGCATCATTACAGATCTCAGGGACATTAAAATGATAATAAAGGGGCGCCTGGGTGGCTCAGTTGGTTAAGCGTCTGACTTCGGCTCAGGTCATGATCTCACAGTTCGTGGGTTCGAGCCCCGCGTCAGGCTCTGTGTTGACAGCTCTGAGCCTGGAGCCTGCTTCAGATTCTGTGTCTCCCTCTGTCTGCCCCTCCCCCACTTGTTCTGTCTCTCTCTTTCTCTCTCAAAAGTAAACATTAAAAAAATAAAAATAAAATGATAATAAAAAATATAAATAACTCTTAGTCTACATGTTTGATAACCTAGGAGAAAAGGACCAATTCTTTGAAAGACACAGTTTGCAAAAACTACACCAGATGAAACAGATCATCTAAATAGGTCCATATCTATTAAAGAAACTGAATAAAAAAATTAGTAACCTTTCAATACAAAAAGTACCAGGTCCAGATGGGTTCAATGGATAATTCTACCAAATACTTATAGAAGAATTATTCCAATTTTCTACAATAATTTCAGTAAAAAGAAGCAGAGGGAATACTACCTAACTCAATCTGTGAGGCCAGAAATACCTAATAACAAAGCCAGGCACAGATATTACAAGAAAACTACCTACCAATTTTTTTCACATATGGATACAAAAATCTTCAAAAAATTAGCAACTTGAATACAATAACACATAAAAAGAATCTTATACCACAGCCATGTGTTATTTATCCCAGATGTACTAGGCTGGTTCAATATTGTAAAATTGATTAATGCAACCCATCACATCAATAGACATGATCATACCAACAGATACAGAAAACGTGTCTGACAAAATCCAACAATTCACGGTTTAACAAAAAAATCTTGGAGCACCTGGGTGGCTCAGTCGGTTAAGGATCTGACTTCAGCTCAGGTCATAATCTCACCTTTTGTGAGTTCTAGCCCTGCATCCGGCTCTGTGCGGACAGCTCAGAGCTGGAGCCCACTTCAGATTTTGTGTCTCCCTCTCTCTCTGCGCCTCCCACACTCCCACTCTGTGTTTCTCTCTCTCTCAAAATATAACATTAAAATAAAAAAAATCCCTCAGCAAACTAGCAGTAGAAGAAAACACTTGATAAAGAATACCTATAAAACAAACAATAAAAAAGAAACCCTCTGTTAACACCATATACCCTAATAGTGAAAAACTCAAACCTTTCCCACAAAGGTTAGAAACAAGGCAAGAATTTTCCTGTAACCACTGCTTTTCATCATTTACTAGAAATTCCTAGGCAATGCAATGAGACAAGAAAAGAAAATAAATAGTAAATTGATTGGAAAGAAAGAAATGAAATTGTCTTTGTTCATAGATACGGGAACTTCTATGAAGAAGCTCTGAAGGAAGTGACCAAAAAATTTCTGGAACTAATACACAATTATAGGATGTAGCTTGATATACAAAAGTTGATCTCTCAACTATATACCAGCAATGACTAAGTGGAATTTGAAGTTAAAAATTTGTAACTATTTACAGTAGCACTGCCCCAAAATTAAATACTTAGTAAATATAACAAAATCTGTATAAGATCTGTATGAAAAGAACTATAAGACTATGATGAAAAACATAAAAAGTGAACTCAATAGTGGAGATATGTTCCATGTTCATGGATAGAAAGGCACAATATTGTCAAGATATCAGTCCTTCCCAAATTGTTCTGTAGATTTAGTGCAATCTCAATCTGAATCTCAGCAGGTTATTTTTTGTATATTAACAATTTGATACTAAAGAGTTTAGAAAGAGAGGCAAAATACCCAGAATAGCCAACATGGCAATGAAGAACAAAGTCAGAGGACTGACACTTTCTGACTTTAAGTCTTACTATAAAGACATAGTAATAAGACAGTGTGGTATAGGTGGAAGAACAGACAGCTGATGAGTAGAACAAAGTAGAGAACACAGAAATTACCCACATAAATACAGTTAACTGATCTCTGACAAAGTAGCAAAAGCTATACAATGGAAAAAACTGTTTTCAAAAAATGATGCAGGAACAACTGTGCATCTTCATGTAAAAAAATAAATAAATCTAGACACAGACTTTATATTCTTCACGCAGAATTAACTCAAAATAGATCAGAGACATAAATGTAGAATGCAAAACTGTAAAACTCATAGATAACATAAACAAATCTAGATGACATTGGGTATGGCAATGACTTTTTAGATAAAACACCAAAGACACGGTCCATGTAAGAAATAATTGATAAGTTGGACATGATTAAAATTAGAAACTGCTCTGTGAAAGACAATGTAAAGAGAATGAAAAGACCAGCTTCATTCTGAGAAAATATTTGCAAAATGCACATCTGATAAAGGCTGCTATCCACAATATATAAAAACCTCCTAAAACTCAACAAAAAGAGGGAGCCTCGGTGGCTTAGTCGGTTAAGTGTCTGACTTTAGCTCAGGTCATAATCTTGTGGTTCGTGGGTTCGAGTCCCATGTCAGGCTCTGTGCTGACAGCTCAGAGCCTAGAGACTGCTTCGGATTCTGTGTGTCCCTTTCTTTCGGCTCCTCCCCAACTCATGTTCTGTCTCTGTCTCTCAAAAATAAACATTTTTTAAAAAAAACCTCATCAAAAAGAAAACAAATGGCCCAATTAAAAATGGACAAAATACTTCAACAGATACTTCACCATAGAAGACAAACAGATGAAAAACTAAGCATATGCAAAGATTGTTCAACACCATAAGTCATTAGAAAACTAGAGATCAAAACAACGAGGTCCCACACATGTAGTAGATACCTATTAGAATGACCAAAATCCAAAACACTGACAAAACCAAATGCTGTTGAGGAAGTGTAATAACAAGAAATCTCATTCAATGATGACTGGAACTGCAAATGGTACAGCTACATTGAAAGACAATTTCATGGTTTCTTACAAAACTGAACTTAACTATTACTATATGGTCCAGCAGTCATGTTTCTTGGTATTTACCTAAATGAATCAAAAACATAAAACCTGCACAGAGATATTTATAGCAGCTTTATTCATCATTGCCAAATTGTGAAGCAATCAAGATGGCCCTAAGAAGGTGATCAAGATGGCCCTCCGGAGGTGAATGAGTGACTAACCTGCGGTCCCTCCAGACAAAGGATTAATTTTCATCACTAAACAGAAAGGAGCTATCAAGCCACGAAAATACATGGAGGAAACATAAATGCATATTGCTAAGTGAAAGAAGCCAGTCCGAAAAAGCTACCCACTCACTGAACACTTCAACTATTTGACATCCGAAAAAGCAAAACCGTAAAGAAAAGATTAGTGGTTGGCAGTTGCTAGGAAGGAGAGAGGGACAAAGCAGCAGAGCACAGAAGACTCTCAGGGCAGTGAAACCAACCCACTTGATACAACAATGCTGGGCATGGTCTCACTGCTCTAAAAATCCTCTGTGCTCTGTTTCTTCATTATGCATTTGTCACATGTATACTTATACATTATACATTATTCATTATGTATCATACATTTGCCAAAACCAACGAATGTACACAACCAAGAGTGAGCCCTCATACAAACTATGGACTTTGGGTAAGTATAATGTGTGAATGCAGGTTCACGGGTTGTAACAAAAGGTATCTCTGGTGGGGATGTTGATAGTGGACAAAAGTTGGACATGTGTGGGGACAGGGAACTCTGTACTTTCTAATCAATTTTACCATAACCTTAAAACTGCTCTAAAAAATTTAAACTCATGAATTAAAAAAAAAAACAAACAAATACACACCCTCTTCTAGCACCCTAAATCATTGACATTAGTGGTGAAAATATTCCTTTGGTTTAAATCTTTGTATCTTCGAAATCTCTCGATAAAATAAAAACATGCTATTTGAAATAAAAATCACTCATCATAAAATTCACAGTTTTCAACACATAAACAGCAATTGATTTTTTAATTATATATGATTTAACTGACTCCTATTAGGATTTAAGGGATTGGGAATAATAACCCATGATGAAATCAGCTTCAGTTTCTCAAAAGGAAGAACAACACAAACCTATAAATTTAAAATTATTACCTAGAATTTTAAAAATCATTAGTAAGTTGAAAATCCATCAGTTCTTCACATGTAGAATTCTATGCATAGGTCTCTTACAGAAGGGATGCTTTAGTCTGATTATACACTTTTAAGTGACATGCCATGGCTTTAAGATCATATATTTTAGTATAACTTACTAAATGAGGGTGATAGTTATTTTAAAAACTAGTTATTATCTTAGTTGTTCCAAATATTCTATTTAGACTACTTTTATATCAAAGGAGAGGAATTAGTTAAAATCATCAACAAATGATTTCTAAGAACAAGCAGTTCTTTTTCTAGAGCTTAAAGAGAATTGGAAAACAGAAAAATGCAACCAAAATTTTTCAAATGCTTTTGTTTTGAATTTTCACCGTAAAGATTAATAGTAAGTGTATATTTTATTGTAAATTCCCAACTCCTTTAAACTATTATCTTCAAATGACCCTACTTATAGGTGTAAACCTAATATGTACATTGGTTACAATTTTATATGTGTACCTTTCAATAGTATGATTTTTAAAATGTGTTCAAATATTCAGTAAAGAGATAAGTTCGTGCTGCTTTTACTAATGTATGAATTGTTTTATTATTCAAATGGTGCTGAAAATAATTCATAGTTGTGGGCTTAAAAGAGTGAAATGTATGCCAGTAAGGAAATATAACTTTTCGAGTAATATCTAAAAGGTTCCTGCATGAATGGTCACATTATATTTGCATGGTCTAACACTGAAAATAAAGAATCTGTTTCATGTCTCACCCAGGGAAAATTTAAGCTACGCTATTGACCAAAAGGGCAGAATTTTTTCAAGATAACTTGACACATCAAAATACCTCTTTATTGATAACATGCTAGTGGCAGAAAAGGTGAAACTGTTTACTTAATTAGTGGGAGAAAGAGAGGTGTTAGGTATAAGTCCAAAAAAGTGTCAAAAGCCTGAGAAAAACTATCATTTTGGGAGAAAAATCAAAGTATGAGAAATGTGTGTAAAGGAGTTAAAAAGAAAGAGGAAAATACTAGAATCTGATGATAATAGTAAAAAAAGTGGGAAAAAAAAAGTCCAAGATGCTGCAAAGACTGACCAACATATCTTCTCAAATTACTGAACTGTATTATTTCTGTATCTCTCGATGACATACTTACTAGAGTGTTAAGGGATTAACTAATGAACTTACTGAAACACTGGCAATTACTTTTGAAATGTCTTCTAGAATTGGGAAGGTGGTATGTTGGAAGATGATTAAAAAGTAGAAGCAAATTTTATTTCTGGTATTAAGAACAAGAGTGATAATCCATAAACTTACTGGCCAGTTTTTCCAAGCCTAATCTTATTTGAAAAAGACAAAATCAAAAAACAAAGAAAAAACCTTCCACTATATTATTCTGCCATTTAAAACCACACGCACAGAGGAAATTTCTTATGGTCAGCAATCTGGGTCCATGCAAGGAACTAAGGGTTGGGGAATTTGGTTTGGTATTGTTTTCACCTAAGTAGGAAAGAATTTAATGGTGTCCAGT
Organism: Panthera onca; assembly: GCF_046562875.1. Taxonomy (NCBI): domain Eukaryota; kingdom Metazoa; phylum Chordata; class Mammalia; order Carnivora; family Felidae; genus Panthera; species Panthera onca. The sequence goes on along the minus strand of NC_138345.1, from coordinate 9,104,423 downwards.
ATAGAAGCATGGGGTGGGGGACAACGGGGAGATGAGCTTTTATTGTTATAACACAAGGAGGGGCTGCAGTCTCGAAATCATTGAAGTATTTAAAGTTCACATTTGCTTACATATGTGCATTGTTTCAGGAGTCTAGAACTGGCAAAGCATTCAGGACAAAGAAAAACGATAAATGGCATTACATCATTTCAATCGGGGAGGGTAAGAGCAGAGGGCTGCAAAGACTAGCGTGAGGTTTGTTTAAATGGGATGTTCCTCTCAAACGATCCAAGAGTGAGTAGAAGCCAAATATTAATAACAGCTGTTGATGACATGTGAAAAGGAGGTATTATAAACACCAGTCAGGACTCAGGCAAAATAATAATTCTTTTAAGGCCCGTGGAGAATTGAAAAATAGGCAGGGCATAGCAGATGAAGTCCAACTTGGAAAACAGATCAGGAGAAAAAATATTCTGAAGCAGATAAGGACAGGAAGAAGTTGGAAGTCAGAGATGTAGAAGGTATTTCCTCAACATTGGTTTATTTTTTTTTAATTTTTAAAAAAAGTTGAAGTTTTATTTATATTCCAATTACTTAACATACAGTATAATATTAGGGTCAGGTATAAAATTTAGTGACTCAACACTTCTATCCAACACCCAGTGCTCATCACAAGTGCAGTTTTTTTTATTTATTTATTTATTTATTTTTGAGACAGAGAGAGACAGAGCATGAACGGGGGAGGGGCGGAGAGAGAGGGAGACACAGAATCGGAAGCAGGCTCCAGGCTCCGAGCTGTCAGCCCAGAGCCTGACGCGGGGCTCGAACTCACGGACCGCGAGATCGTGACCTGAACTGAAGTCGGCCGCTCAACCAACTGAGCCACCCAGGCGCCCCTCACAAATGCAGTTTTAAAAAGCTGCATTCCTACAAAGATGGTTTCTAGTTAGTCCAGGGGGAAAATCCCACGTTGTGTACAGCTTACCTTTTTCAAAAATTGGTAATATTCTCTCCAGGAAAGGGGTAAGAGGCAAGTTTACTCAAGATGAAGGCACTGTACACAAACAAGTGAATCTGTTGTTCTAGGATTTAACACCTTTCTGTGTTACCTAAAAGATGCCCCAGTGTCAAGATCAATACATAATTAAAGACTGATTGAGGTTAGTCATTCCACACACAGTTAACTGACTACATATTAGGTGCTGATAATAGATGATTCACACATAATCCCTAACCTAAAGAAGCTAAAAAAAAATCCACTTGTTTTTGTGAAGTTTTTTTTTAATGTTTTATTTTATTTTTGAGAGAGAGAGACAAAGAGAGTGCAAGCAGGGGAGGGACAGAGAGAAAGAAAGAGACATAGAATCTGAAGCAGGCTCCAGGCTCCAAGCTGTCAACACAGAGCCCGATGCAGGGCTCAAACTCACAGACCGTGAGATCATGACCTGAGCTGGAGTCAGAAGCTGAACCGACTGAGCCACCCAGGTGCCCCTAAAAAACCCACTTGTATATAGTGCAAATGGGGATGGGGGTAGAAAGCAGATATCAGAGACATTCATCATCTATAGTATGCCTTTGCCAATCAGTGGTTGACTCTTCAATTTAGATTCATGGATATGAAGGATCCCTACTGTATAGATGCATGGTTAATTTATGCAATCTGTGAGCATGAAACTAACTGAATGAAAAATCAGAATTTAAGCTACAGGTTAGAGTGAATATCTTCAGATCAATCAGGATAAAACAAACAAAGTCATACTCTATTTTCAATTCTAAGAACTTGTGATGTTTCTACCAATGGTTTCTAAATATGAAAGTACCTCATAAAGTATCATTATATTCAAGTTTCTTAATATGGACTAAATGAAGAAGTATTCCAAACTCTTCCTCAGTATGTTGCTGGGTGAGTGCAAAGACATGCATACACTGTAAGAGTCTTAGATTTGAAATGTAGAAGTCCCTTGTAGAAAAGAGAATGATTTGTACTCATTTTGCCAGGGTCATCACTCTACTTCTGCAAATAAACCTGGCAATTTCCCAAAAACGAAATCACTGACTCTGAAAATCTGTCATAATCCAGACTATGGGAGCCAATAAGGGTGCCACCCTCCATTTGTCAGCAAATTACCCTTCATTCACAGCTACTTTGAAACATTTATTTAGCTAGTGATTTTCTGCCTTTATTAAATTTAACTCCAGAGCATTTCAAAATTAGGGTCAGATGATTCCACAGGGGCAATCAGGCATTTCCTAGTGGTCATTTGGCAACATATCATTTCATGTCCTCAATCAAGCACAGAATGGACTTTATATGTGCAACTGTCCCTTGATTTGTGTATTATTAAAAGGGAAACAGTTGCAAAGCGAATCAAGTTTAGGGGATGTGTATAGCTAGTACAATATGCCATATACAAAGTCAGGATGGTTAAGTATTAGATTTATGTCCCAGAACTAGAAGTGGTATGCTTAATTTTCATGAGTATTTGACCATTTTGACATACACGCATTTGGGGACCACTTCCTTATTTTACTCATATGTATTTGTTGAGGATGTCATAATGAATGCAGCTCTGTGTTAGGTGCCTGGGGTAAGGAAGGAGTGGAAACAATCTAACATAGGAACAATCTCTCTCTCCCTTTTTAATTTTTAATATTTATTTTATTACTTATTTTTGAGAGAGAGACAGAATGTGAGTGGGGGAGGAGCAGAGAGAGAGGGAGACACAGAATCTGAAGCAGGCTCCAGGCTCTGAGCTGTCAGCACAGAGCCCAATGCAGGTCTTGAACTCATGAGCCGTGAGATCATGTCCTGGCTGAAGTTGGAGGTTCAATTGACTGAGCCACCCAGGCGCCTCATCTCTCTTTTTATTTTAAAGAAACAATCTCTCTGGGGCGCCTGGGTGGCTCAGTCGGTTGAGCGTCCAACTTCGGCTCAGGTCATGATCTCGTGGTCCGTGAATTTGAGCCCCGCGTCAGACTCTGTGCTGACTGCTCAGAGACTGGAGCCTGTTTCAGATTCTGTGTCTCCCTCTCTCTCTGACCCTCCCCCACTCATGCTCTCTCTCTGTCTCAAAAATAAATAAACGTTAAAAAAAATTTTTTTTTAAAGAAACAATCTCTCTCTTAAGCTCATCATGTCATGGGTAAGACAGACATTACAAAAATAACAGTAGTAATAATAATAGTAATAATAATAATTATTATTATTTCTCTTAAGTTGCATAACAAATGTTAAGAAAGCATCACAGGTACACAGAGGAGGCAGGAGTGCAGTCCACCTGTGGATGCTGGCCGTGGGATGATCTCAGCTGAACCCTTATTTTAGCAGTCACGGTCCAATCAGGAGGCAGAAACCAAAGAAATAGTAACTATAAACAAGTATTAACTAAGGAATAAAGAAAAATCTAAAGAATACAGGAATAGCAGATATTGGGCACAGCCATTATTCCCAGAGCTCAGACAGATTACCTGTGGCTGGCCAGAACAAATCTACAAGAACCCCTCTCCCTGCCTTCCTTGCTATCCTGGACCTAGACACAGATCTTCTTCAAGAGGTGAAGTTTTGGCCCACTGTGTGGTGGAGAAGTCCACTGAGGTGCCACACAAGCAGAGATCACTGCAATGCCAGAATGCTAGAGCAAACCCTCCATGGGGGAGATGTCACGCATTAGAGGTCACCGTAAACCTGAAATGGATCTGAAATGCTATCACTGTTTCTATTTATACACTATGATCAGAATGAAAATAGCACAGGGCTTAAAGTTAGGAGATTTATGTTCAAATCCTCTCTCCTCCTCTTAACAGCTGGCAACTATTTACCTTCTTTAAAACACGGGTTCCTCGTCTCTAAATACTGCTGGCCATCCGACTCTAGCCTTACAATGCCACTGCAAGGATTAAGTGGTCGAACATCCGCAAAGGTGCCATTCATTATAAAGCTCTACATAAAGAGTAATCAAAGCAGAAGAATAAATTGTAAAAGTCTGCACATCCCTGCCTTCACATCCGATCTGCGCCAAACCACACATATCTTCGCATGAGCAGCAGGAAGCTATCGCTTATCCATTTAGCAGACCCGATGTTCATTTCTGGAAGACCTCCCAGATTCCTGCCTCCTTTCTCACACCACCTAATTGAGCCTCTCACCGACCGTATAGCCAAGCATCAGAAATGGATGGACACTACTCTGGTCCGTGTCTAGTCTGAGAACAAGCTCACACAGCTTCACAAGGCCTCCCATGAGAACAACAATAGATGGCATTTGTTCAGCACCTACTACATGCCAAGGATGCTTCTCAACACTAAGTCTTCAGTCACTTAATAATCCAAATGCCTTTAAATATTATTATTAATATTATTATTGTAATATCATCATCGCCATCATCCCCATTTTGCATATGAAAAGACAATGTTTTAGAGTTCTTAGGATATCTGCCCAAGATCCCAGAACTAGTCAGTTGTATAGCTAGATATCAAACCCAGGTTGGCTTCAGATACGATGTCCTTAAGCTCCCCCCAAATCTGACATCACCTGTGAACCTTGCAATCCTCTCCAGAATCCTTGAATCCTGGACAGTTTTTGTGAGACTTCCTCCCTGCCACCGAGTTAAGACATTAGCTGACACCTTCCAAGTCACTCCATGCTGAGATACCTGAATTTTTGCAGAGATCAAGCCTACCTATCTCCCATAAAATGTGAGGGTTATTTCCTTCCCCAGTCTGACCCCAAGGGCTCAGTGTGATTGAGTATTCTAACACTTCCAGAGTAGGTAAGAGTAGGTAAGTGCCAGCACGTTTGCTCTCCTGGTCCAGTAACCCAAGGTAGAAACCCAGAATCAATCTCAAATTATGATCTCCACTGTGTTTTTGTTTCTCCTTTCCTCACTCAAAGTCCCATGATTCTCCCCCATCTCCAACTCTTCTCCTGTGTTGTATGGGCCTCCACTAAGTTACGCCTCTCCATCTTTTCTCTCTTCATTAAACATGCCATTTACATTAGTGTTGCCAAAAACGTAGCTCACTGCACAAGACAATATATACTTCTGAGGTTCTGGCTTAAGAATTCCTCACCTTCTGCCTCTATTTCCAGATTATCACTCCTCAATCCTTACATAAAATTCCCAGCCCTTTTGGGAATTCTTGAAAACTGTGGTCACTATCCCTAATTTATTTAAGGCTTTCGCACCAGACATCTGGTTTTCCTTCTACCCTAAAGCCTCTCATGGCCAACACTTAGGGTCTTCTACAATGACCTTCTCTTCCATTGCCTTGACCACGCTATCCCATGGCCACATCTGAATTCACTTCAACCCAGTATTTATTCAGTAAAGCAAAGTTTCCCAAGACAATGATTATTTCTACTGTGGAAAGCTCATCATCAAACACTAAAAAGAAAAAAAATATATATATATATAGCTTTGGCACAATAGACCAGGAGATGTCTCCTTCTTCAAATAAGTTACGAGACAGTCAGAGAAAGACAGATATCATATGTTTTCACTCATATGTGGAACTTGAGAAACTTAACAAAAGACCATGGGGGAGGGGAAGGGGAAAAATAGTTTCCAACAGAGAGGGAGGGAGGCAAACCATAAGAGACTCTTAAATACAGAGAACAAACTGAAGGTTGATGGGAGGGGTGGGGGAGAGGGGAAAGTGGGTGGTGGGCATTGAGCAAGGGCACTTGTTGGGATGAGCAGTGGGTGTTGTATGTAAGCAATGAATCACAGGAATCTACCTCCAAAACCAAGAGCACACTGTATACACTGTATGTTACTCAACTTGACAATACATTATATTATTAAAAAAAAAAAGAAAAAAAAAACAAGTAAGTTATGAGAACATGCGGCTTTTCACTTCCACCTAGTAGCTTACCAGGAAGAGAATAAAGGAGTAGCATAATTATACTCACATGTCTCCCCTTAAACAGAAAATTAAAAGTAACAACTTCTTACATTCACCAGGCTAAGTTTGAGCCTGCTTGGAAATATAGACCCTTTCTAGCAAGAGGTCTGAAAGAATGTGAGATAAACTAAGATTCAGTGTTCATGGGTACTAGGCACAATGTCCAAGTGATTTTCATTTAATCTGGGACAACTGAGAGAGAGAGACAGAGAGAGACAGAGAGAGAGAGGGGGAGGGAGGGAGGGGATGGACAGTGTGAAAAGTTGTTCTGGCTACAGTTTAAATTGGAACTGTCCTGAAAACATTGGGGCATATGGGCTATGTGTATTTGTTGTTTAGGATAATAGCATATATATTATATACATTATGGCCCTGAAATGTCCCAAGTTGTCTACGCCTTCCCACCAGGTGCCACAAGGACTGAATTTTGACAACTTCATTCTCTTATAATGCAGTTCAACTAAAAAGCCTTCCTTTACTAAAAATTCCTTTACTACAAATGTGATCGTGTTATTGCTTTTCTTAAAATCCTTCACGAGTTTCATTTCTCAGCAGTTTACATGGCTTAGAAAGCCCCTCCCTAAATTTTCAGCCATATTATTATTACTCTTTTTATTACTCATAGCCTGAGGCTCTGTTTCTAAAGCCTTTGTTCTCTCCTTCCCCTCTTTATATGTTTTTCTTTTTTTTTTTAATTTTTTAAATTTTTTTTAACGTTTATTTATTTTTGAGACAGAGAGAGACAGAGCACGAACAGGGGAGGGGCAGAGAGAGAGGGAGACACAGAATCACAAGCAGGCTCCAGGCTCTGAGCCAACAGCCCAGAGCCCGACGCAGGGCTTGAACTCACGGACTGTGAGATCGTGACCCAAACTGAAGTCAGACGCTTAACCGACTGAGCCACCCAGGCTCCCCTGTATGTTTTTCTATCCAGTTGGGACTCTTCATCTCCTTCACTTGGTCAATTCATCACCCATCAAATCTCATCTTAAACTTCACCTCTGCCAGGGACTATTCCTCGATCTCCCTGTGAACTGTCAGTATCTTCTGAGTAGTCACCCAGTATCATATACCTCTCTCAGAGAACCCAGAAATCTTTATTGATGTTGCATATTTAATTTTTTGTCTTCTTCATTACAAAGAAAAGCCTCAAGGGCAGAGAAACTTTCTTTCTCCAGCACCAGATATAAGGGTGAGGCTACTGAAAGATTAAGTAGATGAAGCATACTTTTAGTTGAGCACTTGCTATGTCAGGCATTTATTCCTCTAACTGGCCCTACAAAAATTACTCATTTTTCCTATTTTAGAAGTCAGGAAATAAAGGCAGAGAATTTTCTTTGAATTACCCAAGTTCACATAGCTAGGAAGCAGAGGAGCCAAAACCCAAATTCTAGTATGTCTTCAAACATGTGAAAGTTTCTTTGTGTATGTGTATTGCCTTAATTTCTGTTGAAGAAGTTTAATTAGATCTCTACGGTATAATATTTGGTATAAGGCATGAGTAAAATCAGTTCAATATAAAGTAGAGCCTTCAAAAAACTTACTGAAGAAGATGATTTGCCTGGTTGAATAATGAGTTTCCCATCATAGGAAGAGTTAAACAAAGGCTGGTTAGCCTTTGTCAGGGATAGTTAGGGAGCATTCCAGAGTTTGTTAGACAGATAGCGCATTGACCTGGTAGGACTCTAAGAGTCCGTGAAAATGATTGTGGCACTTAAAGGGCAATTGGATGGCTTCTCGGCTCAAAGATGCGGCAGTCTGAGAGATGACCCACAATTTTAGCACTTAGCCAGCAATCTTCAGTCTCTGTAAATCCTACCCAATCGGCTGGCATCATGGACCTTCTTTCCAGTTAGTTTTGCCGACATCCAAACTTAATTGGACCCTAAATGTTTTCCCTGTAGAGCTCTTATCTTGTGAACCAACTGCTTAATCTATTTTGGCAGATCCAGGAGTCACAGCTCTTCAGGGAGCTGTAAAATACCTTTTTTTAAAAAAGCCAGCCTACTCTAGTGGGATGGACTAGTGACAGACTTCATTTTCTATTCTGAAATTTTCCTCTTGCATGGTTATTATATCATTATGCAATGCTTTCTAACGTCTTGGAGTTTTAATGCCGTCTTACGATGTTTGAGCACTCAGGATACTTTTGTAATTGTCTAATTAATCCAACCAACAAAGAGTATTAATGGCTCCTTAAAAACTATAGAATATGATACAACAGTAATATTTTTTCAAATGAGATGAAAGATATGGAGCTCTCAGCTACGTGGACTAATGGTAGAATTCTAGAGCAAGAAAAAGACTTTCCTTAAAGCTCACTTCCTGTCACAGATTCATTGTCTGGAAAGAAATTTTTGGCAGGCCAAACACTCTACACTCTTCAGTGTGGCAGGATTGATTTTACCAGAAATAACTTATTGTTCATCTGATAATATTTCTGCTTAGATTTAGTACTTTTTTGTAAAGGGAAAGAGTTATTTTTGTTATTCTTTGAGCCATGACTTTTGGACCTGAAACACATTCTTCTCTCCAGGTACTTAAATCTGTGGGGAGATTATCATTCAGACTTGAGTAGTTGTCTCTTTCAGAAAGAAACCACAAAAAGTTAAAACCTACGGGTAGGAAGTATGGAAAGAAACAAGAATTGACAGGAAGCAAAACTAAATGTGATTTTTTTTAAGATTAAGAATTGTACATATATTTGTTTGTTTGTTTACAAAGCACTTCATGATATGGCTAAATGTATAATGCAGGGGAACAGTATGAACTATACCCGGAACCATACAAACACAGAGAAAAATTAGGATATACTCCACATTGGATAGCTCTAATTAACCCAAGGTTGGATCATGTTTTAGTTCTTGTTTACTAGCACCTTGAAAATAATTACTGGGTGAAAAAAATGGTTGCTCTTTCTGTACAGTGCGCGTCAATCTCTGCTTTCATTGGCATTGCAGATTTTGAATAAAATCATGCTGAAGCATATCATGAATGTGTTCCATAAAACAACATATGCAATGTTTGTAAAACTTAGTAGTTACAATTTCCAAAATAATTCCTTTGTTCCTCCTATTGGCGTTTCCTACTAGAATAAATTAAGGAGAAAGCTGAATAAGGAAAAATAACTAAACATGGGCGAAAGGTGGAATAAAAGTTGAAAATTAATTCCATTCTTACTAAACTTATTTGAGGAAATATAAAACAAAATCAGAGAAAAGTAATTAATCTGGACACAGAAGGCTTGTTCCTTCCAGCCTCCAAAAATAAAAAAAAATAAAGCGCTATTTGACTTCCAGGGGAAAAATAAGTTCATATATTCATTTTTTCTCTTTCTCTCAAACCTGGTGCCTACTGAAGACTCATTCTGTTGGGAACAACTACAAAAATGGTCTTTAGCAAGAGTTCATAAAAGCTCATCCTAAAAATAAAATAAGATTTTCAGAAAGTGTTGGAAATTTCAGTAAGGATAAAGTATTTCAAAATCCAGAGACCACAGAGAGGGAATAATAAAACAATAAGTAGGATTTGTAATACCCCATAGCTCCTATCTACTTCTTTCCTGTAAATGTTGTAGAATGACCATTTCTCCTGGATGCTTATCCAAGCTGAAGTTTTACATGCAAGCATAAGAAACAATTTCTCCATTTCAGGGACATTTTTAATAAAATAAATTGACTTGTTTGCATTATTAGCCAATATCACGTTAAAGATTTTTAGTCTCCCCACTTCTGTGAGTATTATGCAATCTGTTACTGTGGAATGAAAATAAATAGTATTCTAACAACGTTAAAAGGAAATATCTTTTTTAAAAAAATATGGAAAAAATAAACCCAGCCCTTTAACACATTTAATTTTGGGTTTTAGTGCAATGAATACTCACTGTAAATACCTCCAAATCTTCATACAGTTCAGTATTGAAATAGTTCAGTATCTATTCCTCCCCCATCACATAGTGCCTGCTTTTAATTTTTGTAAACTATTTGGTTTTCTTCAAAGAAATGAAGTCACAGAATTTAAGAACTATTTGTCTAATTAAAAGTTGGAAATTCTTAATTCCAATATCATTTATTACTTCTATGTATTTGATGGGTTCAGTATGGATGCTGACAATGACATCATTGTCATTCAAGGCACTTCTGGATAGAACTATTATTTTACAGCTTACAACATGAATGTTCATAATTCTGTGAGTGAGGGGTAGAGAGAGAGAGAGAATCCCAGGAGGAGGGAGGGAGGGAGGGAGGGAGGGAGAGAGAGAGAGAGAGAGAAAGAGAAAGAGGCTTGAGCTCACCCGATGTGGGACTCAACTCACGAACCATGAGGATATGATCTGAGCCGAAGTCAGGTGCTTAAAGGCTGAGCAACCCAGGCACCCAAATGTGCAACAATTCTTAAAGAAATAAGTTATCAGATTATCAGAACTATAACTCTAAAGTCTATATTCTTTTTTTTTTGGACTTCTATATTTATTTATTTTTGTAATTAAGTGATAAATGTGACAATCCTTTCTTAACGTATTTTTATTTTATTCATTTTATTTTTGAAAAATATAATTTATTGTCAAATTGGTTTCATACAACACCCAGTGCTCATCTCAACAAGTGCCCTCCTCCCTGCCCATCACCCACTTTCCCCTCTCCCCCACCCCCCATCTACCCTTAGTTTGTTCTCAGTCCTTAAGAGTCTCTTATGGTTTGCCTCCCTCCCTCTCTGTACCTTCCCTCCCTTCCCCTCCCCTATGGTCTTCTGTTAAGTTTCTCAAGATCCACATATGAGTGAAAATATATGGTATATGTCTTTCTCTTCCTGTCTTATTTCAGTTAGCATAATACCCTCCAGTTCCATCCACATTGCTGCAGATGGCCAGATTTCATTCTTTCTCATTGCCAAGTAGTATTCCATTGTATATATAAACCACATCTTCTATATTCTTATAATAGGGGTGCCTGGGTGGCTCAGTCAATTAAGTGTCTGACTTTGGCTCAGGTCATGAGCTCACTGCTCTTGAATTTGAGCCCCATTCAGGCTCTGTGCTGACAGCTCAGAGTCTGGAGCCTGCTTTGGATTCTGTGTCTCCCTCTCTCTCTCTCCCTCCCCTGCTTGCTCTCTCAAAAATAAGTAAACATTAAAAAAAAAGTCTATATACTAATTATGACGTATTTTACTTAGTTCTTATATTCACTAATATATGCAATATATTAGCATATGTATCACATATATATGTCATATATATGTATATGACAAAATATAGAATAAAAGTACAAGAATGAAAGAGAAAGAGGGCAGGAGCAAGAGTTCACATGTTCAATATGTTTTCTTTAAATGGATTTATTATCTAAGATATTCAAAAAGCTTTGAAATACTGTGCGTGTCTCCTGCAAAGTGGTTCTCAACTAAGATGCTTTTGATTCTTACTGGTTTGTGGCACAGACTTTATATGCTTGATTTGCCTAAGGTATATGGGCCAAAGTTACTTTCTATTTGTGTCTTCCCCAGATAAGAGGGCAGTTCTGAACACATAAACACTTTCCTCCTTTCCTACAGTTCTATTTGTAAAAGATATAAGTCATGGCTTTATTTTATGTTTTTATGAAACTCAACTTCCAGGGGCTTAAATTTCTCCCAGTTTGGCAAGAAATAGTATGGGTTCAAGGAGTGAAATGTTGCAAGAGAGGGGCCCTACTTGTGGCCTTTGCCCAAATAATTTGTGGAAGAATTCATGCAGGGTTAGTTTTTTTTCCCATTTGTATCACAAACAGAGGATATCAGGAAAGAATCCAGAGACCTCCCTTCTGCCTTCTAGTGTATTTTAATGACCTCCAGATCTGATGGCTCTTCTAGATCTTACTGCTCAGAGCTACAATGCACTTAGTTGGATGCTCTGAAGAACTATAAACACAAAATTTCAGAGAATTAAACAGTGTGTCTGACTTGTCATCCGCAGGGTTTTAAGACAGTATTAAAGGAGTTTAAGGGTGGAAGGAGGTAGGGTGGGTGAAGAAGTAAAAACACTCGTATCTTAGAAAGCCATTTGAGGATACTATGATACTGTGTAGACATATTTAATGTAAAAATTATATAAAAATCTCTACACAGGCCCTGAGTCCTCTACTCATGATACTAAGGAAACAAACAAACAAACAAACAAACAAACAAACAACAAAAACACTCACTGCTTCCCAGGTTGCTTGTTTAACCTAACTAGTCATAGTACCCAAAGACCTATCACTGAGACATCCCACTGGATTCTGAAACAGAAGAAAGGCAGTGTCAGCAATGAAAAATAGTATAGTTGACCATTGAACAATGGGGGGCCAGGGGTGCAGATCCCCCATGTGGTGGAAAATCCACATATAAGCTTTGATTCCCCCCAAAACTTAACTGCAATAGCCTACTGTACCTATAACACATTCTTTCTATGTCTATTATACACAATATTCTTACAATAAAGTAAGCTAGAGAAAGGATTATTAAGAAAATCATAAGAGGGGCACTTGGGTGGCTCAGCTGGTTCAGCATTTAACTCTTGGTCTCAGCTCACGTCACGACCTGACAGTTGATGAGATCTATGCTGACAGTTTGGAGTCTGTTTGGAATTCTCTTTCTCCCTCTCTCTCTCTGCACTTCCCCTGCTCATGTGCATTCTCTCTCTCTCTCTCTCTCTCTCTCCCCCTCCCTCCCTCAAAATAAATAAACATAAAAATAAACATAAGGGAAAATGTATTTACAGTATTTTACTGTGTTAAAAAAAAAACTATAAGTGGACCCTCAAACTTCAAATCCATGTTGTTTAAGGGTAAACTACATTCTGACCTGTTTTGTTGACTATGATTAGTAAATTGAGATTTAATGAGAGTGAATGATGGATATATCTTCTAATGAATAGAAAGACATCTGCAAGGTACAACTGATAGAAATGATAGCTGAATGTTTGAGATGGGATAGATGGAACTGACAAATTTGAAAGCATTTACCTGGGTTGGGCTTTTGGGTGAATGGTGATTTCACATAGGAGAGAAAGTGATGTTCTGACTTCAAAAATAGAGTCAGAGCTTCCAGCCTTCCTGAGGCTAGTCAGTTTTTTACCTGGTTCTCCTGTCACATAAGTTAGCCATAGTTGAAACATTTTATAACCTATTTTAAAAAGAAACTTTCTGAAATGTTAAGGCGAAACCTCTGAATATTTCCATTTCAGTGACTAGAAATCACTCTTCTTAGTAATAACCTTTTTCCGTATGTTGAGTGACATTTTACCTATGGCCAAGCTTAGGTATGAAATGCCAGCAATTCTTATGGCTTACTATCTGACTTCTCATATTCTCACCATGCGCAAGATCTATGTAGCAAAATAATATTATTGATGAAAATAAACCAAAACCAATAAAAAAAGAAATAGTAAGATTCTATCTTCTACTAAGATAACCAAGAAGTTCCACTAGTGTCTTCATTATATATACTGATAACAGTTCATCCTGGGAGCTAAAATCTGTTAGGATTAACCTGCAATTATGGCACCATCTATTCAGCTTCGAAATTTTGTTCAGTGATTGTTCAGAATTGTCCAAATGCCTCTTAAGAATATTAATCATGGTCGGGGTGCCTAGGTGACACCAATGGTCGGTTAAGCGTCTGACTTTGGCTTAGGTCATGATCTCGTGGTTCGTGGGTTCGAGCCCTGCGTCAGGCTCTGTGCTGACAGCTGGGAACCTGGAGCTTCGGATTCTGTGTCTCCCTCTCTCTCTCTGCCCCTCCTCAGCTCACACACCCTTTCTCTCTCTCAAAAATAAATAAACATTACAAGAATTTTTAATAAAAGAATATGAATCATGGCATTCCAAACCAGTGCCTGCAACATTGACCTCCAGTTTCTATTTCTTTGCTGCGGTTTTAGTTTTCCAGTTTATCATATGACATTTTATAAACCTCCAAATATCTTTTGTGGAAAAAAAAAAAGAAAGTGTATAAATAAATCTATCTAAATTAGCCCTCATTTTTGTCTTTGGGTCCAAACCCAGAGCTAGAAACACAGAAAATATCTGTATCTCCATTTTCATTTGAATCCTCATGTGAAAACTTTATGCCCAAACAGCATCCATATGCTTAAAACATCTGGAGCTACTAGTTTTACTGGAAGATTTGATATCTGAAAGCTTCTCTACCCTAACCTACTATTGTAGGTGATTCCACCTCAGTCTTGGTATTGTCCTGAAGATAAGATGGCCTAAAATCATAAACATGGAAGGTATTTCCAGTCAAGATTTGGCTGACACAAATAAATTCTTATATACTCTGTCAAGCTGAATCATTTTTTGATAACATATATCTTTTTGGGAGAAACTGTGCTGTTCTTATGGAAGACAAAAATTGTGTTTCTTTGCCATACCACACAGAATATACCTGGAAACATCCACATGGCAACAATGGCTAGATGTTACTGCATATGAATATTCGGAATATAGTATGTAAATAAACGCACAGTAGTATAATATTAGGCTATTCAGCATAAATTTCTGAAGTTACTTAATTTTCAATAGGAAGACTTGAAAAACAAAATATCATAGAATGCCTCCAAAAGAAAGGCTTATTTTAGGTGGTTGCTTCTAAAATGTCTAAATGATCCTCTATTCAGTCATTTCTTTCAACAATTGCACTCCTGTGCCAGTTATGCAAAATGAAATGGTAGCCATCCCTATGGTAATAAAAATCTATTTGCCTAAATAGATTTAAGAAATTCATATGAAGAAGCATCTTATTTAAGCGTTCACCGCAAATGAAATCAGTTTGAAATGAAGGTAGAGATTATCAAGAAGAAACATCATTCACTTCTTTAAGGAAATTAAAGACTACCCATCTTTCTTGCCTACACATAGGAGTCAGAGCCACTCTACTGCACGCTGCCAGGGGCATTATTTACACTTAAAGAGTCTAAGAAATGGCACTCCCAGAAGTTGTGTGTTTCACAGCTCACATAACTACACATGGCAATTCTGAAAGGAATCAGTGCTGCTAAATGAGGTCCCAGGACTTTTCTCAAACATGCCTATTCAAATATCCATGAGAATTTATATGATACAATAGGATATATTTATAATGAAACTTAATAAATACAAAATTTATTTATTACATATTTTGGTCAGTTGTACCTCTGGAGTCTGCTAGAATTATAAAACTAAGCTATCATGGATCCTTGGGGTCTTGGAATCAAGCACAGATGGTCCAGAAAGGTATGACCTTAGGGAAGGTGAAATCAACAAAAAATATGACAAAACATCTTCTTTTTTGCAATGTTTACTTATTTATCTTGAGATACAGAGGGAGAGTGAGGCCAGAAGAGGCAGACAGAAGGAGAGAGAATCCCAGGCAGACTCCACACTGTCATCGTACAGCCTGATAAAGGGTTCCATCTCATGAAATGTGAGATCACAACCTGAGCCGAAACCAAGAGTTGGATGCTCAACTGACTGAGCCACCAGGAACCCCCCCAAAACACCTATTTGACAGCTGCCTAGCATATTTTCCTTTGACAACACCACCGAAGTCATACTGGAACTTCAAAGTAAAGAATTAATTCTGTTCTGGGGATTGTTAGAATAGAGTAACCTGGTAAGACTAATAAAGTAGTTCTCAAAGTTTGCATTTCTTTTTTTTTTTTTTAACTTTTTAAATGTTTATCTATATTTGAAACAGGGGAGGGGCAGAGAGAGATGGAGACAGAATCCGAAGCTGCTCGAAGCTGACAGCACAGAGCCCAATGCAAGGCTCGAACCTACAAGCAGTGAGACCATGACCTGAGCCAAAGTCGGAGGCTTAACTGAATTGGCCACCTAGGTGCTCCTCAAATTCTGCATTTCAAACAAACTTCCAGATAACACTGATGCTGGTAGCCTGGAGATGACAGTCTAGGTCTGAAGATGACAGTCCAAATGTAATAGATCATTTAACCAAGAGGAATCCACATGGACTAAAACATGTTTATATATAAGATAAAGAAGCCAGGATACAAGTTTTATGCATGGTGTATGTTCCCAAACTTGTAATAAACCAAGTACTATTGATGGGATACAGACTATTTGAAATGCATAAAGTTGTTTCCTGTGGTTGTCTTTGGGTACTGAGACCATGGAAAATTATTTTATATTTTCCCCTTTATTAATTACAAAGTGTAATGAATTTTAATTATACAGTAAAATGAACAGTAGAAGCTTTATATTAATAGGTGAGGAAATCAAGTGAGTATGTGTGGGGGATAAGCTTAGGAATCCCCCAGGTTTACACCAATGGGTTAACAAGGCATAAAGAAATGCAAAGTCATAAAATGCTCACACCTGAGTTTGGGTAAACCAGAATGGCTCCCCAAGAATACAGGGGTGCAAAGACACCCTGAGAATAGGGAGGTACAAAGGTGACAGGATTAGGGAGGTGGAAAGGCACCCCAAAATAGGGGGTGCAGAGCCCCCAAAATAGGGAGAACCAAAGGCCTAAAGTAGAAACGGTGAAAAGGTGCCCAAAACATAGGTATATAAAATAAACAAGATTAGATATTCAGGGTGGAAGCACCACCAATTTAGTACTATAGCAGAAAACCTGCTGGACCGCTGTGCTGCAGGAAAAGCAGCCCAGAGCGGAGATGGCTAACAAAAGAAATGGTGCCTTGTCAAACTTGAGGTTAATCCCCCCATCTGTCTCATCCCCTAGGCTAGCTAAGATAGAGGTGTTGCCTCATGTCTGCTGTAAACAACCCTCCTCCTGACTGCTCGGCACCTGGATTTTGCTTTGTATTAATCCAAATCCCTAACCACAAATATCTCAAGACCCCCTTTCCCTCACGTCCACAAGTTACTGTTCACAGATTCACTGGCCCTTTGTGCACGTCCATCGCCATGTTTGTAAAAACCGTCTGATCCTAATAAAAATGAGGCAAGGACCCTTATTTGGGACCCTTGTCTTTTCCCGGACATTAGCCATCTCTTGCTTTCAATCCTGCGCCCCGCTCTTTTGTTGGACAAGAGAGAACTTTAGACCCAGAGTCTATATTTTTTTTTGCATTCTGGCGAGCATGGAAACTGAGAAGCTCCAAAAAAGACATCAAGCATGAGAAAGGGCTAGAACACCTCTAGAAATAGAGACCATTGTAGCGCAGAGAGAAAGGGCAGCAGCCACACGCAATCCTCAAGCTAACTGCGACCAACAGAAAGAAACATGAAGACACATGTATTTGAATTTAAAGTGAAGGCACTACAGGGTGCGTAGGTGGCTCAGTTGCTTAAGTGTCCCACTCTTGGTTTGGGCTCAGGGTATGATATTGTGGTTCATGAGATCGAACCCCACATCCGGGGATTCTCTCTTTCCCTCTCTCTCTGCCCCTCCCTTGTTTGTCCTTTCTTTCTTTCTCTCTCTCAATATAAATAATAAACTTAAAAAAAAAAAAAACAAAAAAAAACTAAAGGCACTAGGTTACTGCAATTCATTAATAGGTTTGCCCTTTACATTTCTTAGAATTGTAAACCACGTGGTTTTTGAAAGGATTATCACAGGGTGGTTGGCAATTACTGTGTATTTTCTGTTATCATCATATACTTCGTATACCCTATTGCAGATAATGTTCCTAAACCACAGTTCTGTCCATGCCACATCACAACTAAAAGACGTTGAGTGATTGCTATTGTCTACTAAATAAATAAATAAATGCTAAAAATAAAAAGCACCCCATGCTTTCTAGTCAACTGGAAGCTAATTCTGTCCTGTCTTTAGAGTTTTGTCCCTATGCACCAATTTGGTTTACTCATCATTCCCTAAAGGTACTTGAGACACCCTAAAGGTACTAGGTTACTGCTTTTGTCCATAACATTTCCTGCCATCATACAGTCTTCCCTTCCTCTTCCCCATTTACAAATACTATCTATCTTCAATATGTATTTAAAAAATATATTCATTTATCACAATCCAACCAGAAGTATTTGAAAGATTTCTTCCTCCAAACTGCACATGAAATCTTTCATGTAAACTATCAAATCATTTCTCCCTTTGAAGAATCTAAAGATTGATTATATTTTAGATTTTTTTAAAATGGATTTTGCACCATTCAGAATTGTTTATCTTTTATACTTACTTTGGTCACAAAGTGATTACTCTCATTTCATGCATTTGGTTTTACTTAGTCATCCTCTCCTTGAGGTGTCCAGGCAAGAGAAACTGATATTTCCCTCTTTACTTTAGGAGACCTTATACAGGATGGTTTTAGATGGGAAGTTCCTTTAATCACTCCATTATTTGTTAAAGATAATCCTATTTTAATGTAGTTATAAAGCTGTAGACTGTGTGTGTGTGTGTGTGTGTGTATGTAATTGCAATAACTTTTTTTAAAAATCACATTTATTATACATCACAGGAGTCTGCTGAAATTATGCGATTAAACTATAATGGATTCTGGGAGTCTGGGGATAAGAGTACATATGCAATAGCAGTAAGATATTGTCTAACTTTTGGGAAAAAATCAAATCAACAAAAATATTGATAGCACCTTCATTATAGCTCCCTTACACTATCAGTTGGCTTCTTCATGTTTCTTCCCCTCAGGATACAATCCCCTGCAAATCTAATTCATGTCAGGGTCTTTAGAGAATTGCCAATGGCACCCCTTGCTCAAATACTCCAAACGCAGTAACACTGAAAATCAAAGCATTTATGCTACCTTCTTCATGGATCAAGTAGGTGACCCCAAGGAAGAAAATTCACAGTACACTATTTTGTGAGAGGCTGAGTCCATTCAGAGTCCCTTGAATTAAGAATGCATATTCAGGGGCGCATCGGTGGCTCAGTCTGTTAAGTGTCTCATTTCAGCTCAGGTCATGATCTCATGGTTGATGGGTTCGAGCCCCACAGTGGGCTCTGTGATGACAGCTTGGAGCCTGGAGCCAGCTTCAGATTCTGTCTGTCTGTCTGTCTCTCTCCCCCTCCCCTGTTCATGCTCTCTCTCTCTCTCTCAAAAATAAACAAACATTAAAACATTTTTTTAAAAGAATGCATATTCACCACTTTGCTGGGTTTTGACATAATATTAAGTTAGAGAAAGTGTATAACTGCTTTCCTGTATTTTCTTTATTTATCTATTCCCTGTATTTAAACAAATATTTATCACGGGTAATGGGAAAAAAGACCATGCTCATATATTTCTCATTAATAGAATCATACGGGGTCAAAATGAGAACACTTTTCCACTCTTGCCCTGACTCTTCCACTTAAGCAATCTGGGTCCTGTATTCCCAAAATTAAGTTGCCTAGAATAGTAGTTCCCAAATCCGGCTGGTGACTAGAGATATTTAAGAAACTTGTTGAAAATATAATTTCTGGGTCCTCATCCCCGGATATTTTTATTCAGTAGTGCAAAGAATCTGTATTATAAGAAATTTCTCAAGAGACTTCTGAAAATTAGATTTGAAAGAATCAGTTATCCATAAGATTTATAGAGTCCCTTTAAGAGTCTAAAAATCCATTTTTTTTATTTCTATTCCCTCCCTATCCCATCAACAATGAAAAATGTATGTGGTGAAAACTGAGAGCTTTTCCCATAAGGTCAGGAATAAGACAAGGATGCCCACGCTCACCACTTTTATTCAACACAATACTGTAAGTCCTAGTCATGGCAATCCAACAACAAAAGGAAATAAAAATCCTTAATGTTGGTAAGAAAGAAGTAAAACTTTCAGTATTTGCAGATGAGATGATACTATATATGGAAATGCCTAAAGACTCCATCAGAAAACTACTAGAACTATTAAATGAATTCAGTAAGGTAACAGGATACAAAATCAATGTACAGAAATTCACTGCATCTCTATACACTAATAATGAATCAGCAGAAAGAGAAATTAAGAAATTCCATTTACAACTGCACCCAAAATAATAAAACACCTAGGAATAAATTTAACCAAGGAGG
Organism: Panthera onca; assembly: GCF_046562875.1. NCBI lineage: Eukaryota > Metazoa > Chordata > Mammalia > Carnivora > Felidae > Panthera > Panthera onca. The sequence goes on along the minus strand of NC_138345.1, from coordinate 9,084,601 downwards.
TGAAAGACATGTATTTGAAAGCAATAAAACACTGATGAAAGAAACTGAAGATGATAGAAACAAATAGAAAGAAATTAGACATTGTCTAACTCTTGGGAAAAATGAGTCCATGGTCATGCGTTAGAAAAACGAATATTCTTAAAATGTTCATACTATTCAAAGCAATCTATAGATTTAATACAATACCTATCAAAATACCAACAGCATTTTTCACAGAACTAAAAAAAATCCAAAAATTTTCACGGAAACACAAAAGACCCTGAAGAGCCAAAGCAATCTTGAAAAAGAAAAGCAAAACTGAAGGCATCACAATTCCGCACTTCAAATTATACTACAAAGCAGTAGTAATCAAAACAGTCTGGTACTGGCACAAACACTGACACAGAGATTGATGGAATAGATTAGAGAGCCCATAAATAAACCCACACATTTATGATCTATTAATCTTTGACAAAGAGGGCAAGAATATGCAGTGGAAAAAAAAAAGACAGTCTCTTGAACAAATGGCGTTGGGAAAACACAGCTACATGGAAAATAATGAAACTGGACCACTTTTTTACACCACATACAAAAAGAAACTCAAAATGGATTAAGGACCTAAATGTGATACCTGAAGCTATAAAACTCCACAGGAAAGCCCAGGCAGTCATTTCTCTGACGTTGGCTATAGCAACATTTTTCTAGATCTGTCTCCTGAGGCAAGGAAAACAAAAGCAGCAATAAACTATTGGGACTACATAAAAATAAAAGTTTCACACAGCAAAGGAAACAATCAACAAAACTAATAGACAACCTACTGAATGGGAGAAGATATTTGCAAATGACATATCCAATACAGGCTTAGAATCCAAAATATAGAAGGAATATACACATATATATATATGTATATGTATATGTATATGTATATATATATATATATATATATATATATATATATGTATATGTATATATATGTGTGTGTATATAGGCAGAAGACATGAAAATACATTTCTCCAAATAAGACACATAGGTGACCAACAGACACATGGAAAGATGCTCAACATCATCCATCATCAGAGAAATGCAAATCAAAACTGCAATGAGACATCACTTCACACCTGTCACAATGGGTAAAATAAAAAACACTGGCGAGGATGTAGAGAAAAAGGAACCATTATGCACAGTTAGTGGGAATGCAAACTGGTGCTGCCATGCATGGAAGTTCCTCAAAATATTAAAAAGAGAACTACCATATGATCCAGTAATTCCTCTACTGGGTTTTTACCCAAAGAATATGAAACACTAATTTGTAAAGATATATGTCCTATTATGCCTTATGTAGAATTATTTACCATAGACAAATTATGGAAGCAGCCCAAGTGTCCACTGACAGATGAATGGATAAAGAAGAAGGGGTGTGTGTATCTGTTTGTGTGTGTGTATATATGTGTGTGTATATGTGTGTGTGTGTGTGTATACACACACATACATATGCATATACATATATATGAACATATATGTGTATATACACACACACATCCGTATCCATTGGAATATTAGACATAAAAGTAATGAAATCTTGCCATGTGCAACACATGGATGGATCTAGAGTGTATGCAAAATACATCAGTCAGAGAAAGACAAATACCGTATGATTTCACTCACATGTGGAATTTAAGAAACAAACAAAAAAAGACAAACCAAAAAACAGACTCTTAACTATAGAGAATGGTTACCAGTGGGGCAGTGGGTGGGAAATGGGTGAAATGAATGAAGGGGGTTAAGAGTATATTTATCTTGATGAGCACTGAGTAATGTATACACTTGTTGAATCAACATATTATACACCTGAAACTAACATAACACTGTTATATTAACTAAACTGGAATTAAAGTTAAAAATATATATATTGTAGGGACACCTGGGTGGCTCAGTTGGTTGTGGCTCAGGTCATGATTTCACAGTTCTTGGGTTTGAGCCCCACATAAGGCTTTGCGGTAATAGTGTGGAGCCTGCTTTGGATTCTGTTTCCCTCTCTCTCTCTGCCCTTCCCCCATTCACACTCTCTCTCTCACAAAAATAAACTATATATATGTATATACATATATATACACACACACACACACACACACACACACACACACAGATATTATGTGTGTGTGTGTGTGTGTGTGTGTGTGTGTATTGCATGCAAATGTTTATAGCAGCTTTATTTATAATTACCAAAACTTGGAAGTAGCCAAGATGTCTTTAGTAGATAAATGGATAAACTGTGGTCCATCCAGGGAATGGGATATTTAGTACTAAAAACAAATGAGCTATCCCTCCAGAAAGAGACATGGAGGAAAATGAACTGCATAATAGTAAGTGAAGGAAGCCAATTTGAAAGGCTACATATTCTTTGACTACAACTGTATGACATGCTAGAAAAGTCAAAACCGAACAGCAAAAGATCAGTCATTCCTGGGGTTAGGGGTCAGGTGATTACTAGATGAGCACCCAGGAGTTTTAGGGCAATGAAACTAGTGTATATGACAGTATATACTGTGTTTATGTCATTATATGTGTGTTGAAACCCACAAAATGTCGAACACCAAGAGTGAACCCTAAGGTAAACTATGGACTCTGAGTGATGATGATGTGTCCGTGTGGGTTCTTCAGTTGTAACAAATGTACCACTTTGCTGGGGTATCTTCATAATGGGTGTAGCTATGCATGACCAGGGGCAGAGAGTATAGGAGAAATCTCTTTACCTTCTGCTTAATTCTGCAATAAAGGCAAAAATGCTCTAAGAATGGATTGTACAATAAAATAGGAGTCAATGAATAGCCACTAATTTTTCACAGTTGTTTTTAGGTAAAGATAAAAGTGATATTGTAAGGAAAACTTTAGTTTTTATTTTTTACATCATCAGTCTCAAAGTTGGGTCCCTTCCTTAAGTTAGAGATAATAAACATTGAGTTAACTCAGTTGATCATGGCTATCCTCTGTAATGTAATGAAATAATTTCTTACCATTCTGACATAATCAGCACATGATCTGAAACAATCTTTTGGTAGCTTAGGCAAAAGGAGTGTGAGAGAGAGGAAGAACAGAGCCTATTTTTCTTGACTCAGTTCCTTGTCACTGTAAAACTTAGTAGAAGGGTGCTCATTGAGTACTCTGACACTCTCAATATAAAGCACATGCATTATCCTTAATCAATATGTTGAGAGAAAACACATCTTCCAGAGTATGATATTTAAATTGTTCTTTTCTTAAAAGGATGCTTTTTCAGTCACCTTGGAAATATGTGCAAATGCAAATCTAAGTCCCATATGCGGTAATGATTTGGTTGAAACAAATACTATTCCCTCAAGCTATGTTGGTTTGGGGTGGAAGTGACTTCTCTAATAGGAAGATTGCAATGGCCCTGCTCCTAAGGGAAAAAGAAAAGAAACAGTCAGACAGATAAGATGCTCTTATTTATAACATGTAACAAGATACGTTGCAAGACACAAGCATCTTTCTGATGATTTATCCTGCTGATCAGAGTACAAAAGAGTTTATTTTCATAATTACAACAGATGGAAAACAATAAAATTATACTTTAGGCTAATGCACTCTCACCCTGATTATCCTTTTTTTTTGTATGTGTGTCTCCCCTGAAGCTATTTTATAACAATATAAAAATTGCAGAAATATGGTACCGCAAAAGCCTGACCAGATTTCCTAATTATCTGTCATGACTCAAGACTGCAGTGAGAAATTAGCTCTCCTGGGAAAGAAAAAAATTGACGGAACTTAAAATAATAGAATCTTATGATGTTTTCCTCAACAAGTTGAGAAAGAAATCTATCCATTTTTAGTAGGATTACCCTAACTTTCTCTTTTCTTTTTTAAATATATTTTTGTGTCAGCTACAGAGAGGTGTGCTAATCATACTCCTCAAGACATGACATGTTGTCATGGAAAGATTCACTCCTTTCATTAATTAAATTTTATTCACCTAAAATTCCATGCCATTCCTATCTTCTTACCACAAGTGTTAATTAATGGATATAAGGAATAAGATGTATGCACTTGCAAGATCTTTGTGTCTACATCTGTACCTATACCTAATCTATATCTATTAACAACTACTTCCTTTATCTCCATATTTCCCAGCCTCCCTTGTACTTAGATAACACCCAGGTGAATAAATTCTGACAAATGCAACGTGGGGAGAACTAATATGCACCTGTCCCCAAACACCCTCCATGTGCTATTTTTTTTCTCTTTTATCATCCTCTGGGTGGATAGCAACCCACCTGGTAACTATAAAAGCCACCCTATGTGACAAAAGCTTCACCATACTGGGTCCCTGAAGGACTGTGTGGACCCATCCTCCAACACATACCAATGATAAGACTCTTACATGAGTAAGAAAAAGACTTCTGGTCTATTAACCTACTGCAATTTTAAAGTTTATTTGTATTCCAATTACCTCATTATTCATTTCCATATAAGAGGCTACCTTATGAGGTTCACATGGTCTTTAGGTTACCAAATCTTTTCATCGATTTTTGTGTTTTGTAATTCAAATAACGTGCCTGGAAATCCAGTCTAGAGGGAAGACAGCAATAAGCCAACTGATTTCTTCCTCTTAACCTGGCTCATTGTGACAGTGTTGGACACTGAACTTACTGAAGAGCTTAGATGCCCTACTGATCACTCAGCCATCCATTCCACAGCCAGGGCACTGAACCTGCCTTAGGAGTTCCAGGCAAACTGCCTTAACCAAAATAAAGTACAGTAATGTGGTAATATCATGTATCCTGAGTACTTTGACAGCCGGTAGAAAAGACAAGTCCCTGTTTCAGCAGATTAAATGCCATCTTGTTGTTTGCAAAAACAAAAAACCAAAACAACAAACAAACAAAAAAACCCACCTCTAAAAAATCACAAAAGTGTCTGTCAGAGAACATCTACCCTTCCCTAAATCTACTTACTGTGTTTCTGGACTGCGAGATACATAGATGGTTTATGGATGCCCAGAAATACTGTACATGGTAGTATTAGAATTCTCCATGAGATGGAGTCAATACTGTACTTATTATTTTTAACAGACTATTTTTAGATCAATTTTAGGTTTACACAAAAATTGAACAGGAAGTACAGAGAGTAGCCATATATACCCTTCCCTTCTCCTCCATACCTCCAGTTTTCCGTATTCTTAACCTCATGCATTGCTGTGCTACATTTGTTATATTATTGATGAACATCAAGAATATTGATGAACCAATATTGACACATTATTAATTAAAGACCATTTGCATTTGAGTTCACTGAATAATACAGTTCTACCACTTTTGCCAAATGCATAATGTCATGTATCCACTATTACTGTATCTAACAGAATATTTTTATTGCCCTAAAAATCCCCTGTTCTCCACTAATTCATCCCTTCCCCTGAACTGGCAAACACTTAATCTTTTTACTGTCTCTACACTTTTGCCTTTTCCAAAGTGTTGTAGAGTTGGAATCAGACAATACACAGCCATTTCAGACTGGCTTTTTCACTTAGTAACATGCAGTTAAGGTTCTTCCAAGTCTTTTTTTGTGGCTTGAGAGCTTCTTCCTTGTTATCGCTGAATAAGATTCTATTGTATGCATGTACTATAATTTATCCATTTACATATCGAAGGTTATCTAGATTGTTTCCAAGGTTTGACAATTATGATTAAAGATATGGCAAGTATTCGTGGGCATCTTCTTCCACAGACCAAATTTTTAACTTATTTGGGAAAGTATCTAGGAGCATCACTGCTGGATGGTACGGTAGGAGTGGCTTTGTAAGAAAGTGCCATACAGTTTTCCAAAGTGGCTGTGACACTTGGCTTTCCCACCAGCAGTGGATGAGAATTTCGCTGTCCCATGTTCTGATATTTGATGCTGTCAGTGTTTTAGATTTTTGCCATTTTAATAGGTGTGTTATGGCATCTCGTTGTTTTAATTTGCAATCCTTAATGATATATGACACTGAGCACATTTTCATATGCTTATTTGGTATATGTCTATCTTTATGAGTTCAGATCTTTTGTCCCGGTTTTACTGAGTTGTTTTCTTATTGCTGAGGTGTAAGAATTCTTTGTACATTTTGGAAACAAATCATTCTTCATATGTATGCTATTCAACTATTTTCCCCAGTCTGTGGCTTCTGCTCTTATTTTCTTAATTGTATCTTTCACAGAGTAGATGATTTTAATTTTAATGAAGTTCAACATACCGTTTTGTTTTTCACTTTAATGGAGTGTGGTTTTGGTGTTGTATGTAAAAACTCACTGCCAAATCCAAGATCATCTAAATGTTCTCCTATATTTTTTTTGGAATTTATCTTTAATTTTTTTTAAAGTTATCATACCATTTAGGGGAAATAAAACCCTAAGTTCATGATTTACATACCTGATTTCATACAATTTTAATTAGTCCGTCACATTTCTGACATATACAGTATTTTCCTACTCTGAGAAATCGTGATGTGTTTGTCAAGAAGGGATGCGTGTTTTTTGCTTGTCAGACTAAATTTGTAAATTTTTTTCTGGGTTCTTAAGAAAACTCTTGGGAGTGGGACAATGCATCTTTACTCTTGGGGAACAAGGGGAAAGTGTGCCTGCTATAGGGTCATGGGCACTGGTCTCTATTCCTAAGCAATAGTCATTATATATTTATTGGAGACTTTCTTTTATAAAAGAATATTCTACCTAAATCAATGATTTACTAGCAATAAATAAATTCCTGATATCTTCCCCAAGGGATAGCTCGAAGATCATCAACCAAAGGTGGAGAAAGGCAGCGTAAACCTCTTTTCCAATGTGACTCAAGAAGAGAAGAGAGATCAAGTGAAAGAGTATTAAAGTTCACTAGTGACAAAGGAGATCTTTAAATAGAAATAGGTAGATTTTAGCAATTGGAAAGTTTCTACTCGTAGAAAGTTGATGTTTACCTTTGAAAGTTCTGACTATATAATAAGGCATAATAAACTTAATTTGTCAATGTGGCATTGTGAAAAACAACTTACTTATTTCAAAGATTCTGCCATTGTTAAGACACTGTTCCAACCTTTCTCTGGAAATGTGCTTTTCAAAGCATTTATAAGAGGCCAAAGAAAAATAACTCAACTTGATTTTTAGCAACTTCAAGTTAATGACTACTTGAAAAATAAAAAGAAATCAATAAAGTTAGTATGAAAACTTAAAATCAATAAACAATTAACTCGACTTTACTCAGATTGAAACTAGAATAAAAATAATCTATGGATGTACAAATACCAAGAGTGAACTGTAATGTGAACCATGGACTTAGGGTGAAGATGATGAGTCAGTGTAGGTTCATCCATTATAAGAAATATATCACACTGCTGGGGTATTGATAATGGCAGAGGCTGGACATGTGTGGGGCCAAGGGGTTTATGAGAAATCTGTAAACATATATAGTGTTGAGATATGTGCAAGTTCTATTGTAAAGCACTATTGATCTTTATTGAGCTTTGATTTCCCCACCAAATGAAATGACATATGGATTTTTCCTCCTGGTTCATTATACGCTATATCTTATTCACCAAATTCTTCCTTTACCACTGAAGCTAACTTATCCGTATCACTAGTAACTACTTTTCAGGAATAAAGTTCTAGGGCCTTATCGGTTCCTTAAATAATTACAAAGAATTCAGCTTTCTGTGCAGTTACTTACTTCCATTACAACACAAAGCTATTCTCCTAATGGAGTCAGTGCTATTAGAACTCATTTCCCTGAGGTCTATTTCTCTCTCTTTTTTTTTTTTTTTTTTTTTTTTTTAGGAGACTTTTAGTCCCCCTTTCTAGTTTATATTATAAACTCAGGGAAAGGGACTGTGTCTTACCCTATTGCCAACTAGGTGTTCAATAAACATTAATTATTATTATTAAAATCATAATGATGTCAGGCTTGGCCTAATCAATTTTAATTCAGCTTAATCTAGTTCAATTAAGTTTAATTTAGGAGGTGCTGCCCTGACACACACACACACACACACACACACACACACACACACACACTTTAACCTAGATTTCTAATTTCATTCTGCATTAGGTTCCTCATTTGTTTAATTTTTTTCAGCCTCACAAATTTCTTCTATTGGCAAGAAATCTCCTTTGTGCTATTGCTAAGGTGAATTTTATATGACAAATGCTTTTACAATATTTTGATTTCCTTGCCGATTGAGAAATATCACCCACAGCTTTTCATATTATAGCTGATTTTTCCCAGTGAACTGAAAGAAGCTGACCTGAACAAATTCACCTCTGGGTAGTCACGGTGAATGAGAGGAAAAGTAGGAAGAAGAGCAGGGCACCACCCAATTGTTTCTATGCTTTCGAGAAAGCTCTCCTGGAGTAGCATGAAAGACAGGCTGAGCTGAGCAAGAGTGGAGACTAGAAGACGTATTAGAAAATGACTGACACTATCCACATTAGTGATGGCAAGGGACTGCACAAAGTTCAGACAGTACGGATGTAGGGGTATGGGTGTGGACATTGAGAGAGGAATTAAAAAACAAAAGCAATTGCTGAGGCACCTGAGTGACTCAGTCGGTTGAGTGGTCCAATCTTGATTTCGACTCAGATCATGATCTCATGGTTCGTGGGTCTGAGCCCCGCATCAGGCTCTGCACTGGACGTAGAGCCTGCTTGCAATTCTCTCTCCTCTGTCCCTCTTCCCTGCTTGCTTGCTCTCTCTCTCTCTCTCTCTCAAATAATAATAATGAAGAAAGGAATTACTCAGTCTGCAGGTGAGAGAGGGGTCAAGGATGACCAAGTGGTATATGCTGCAGTAGGAGACAATGGAGGAACAGCAGGTCTGTTGTGGGCACGATGGTGTGAGCGGCAGGTGTGACTGATTTCAGAAATGAAATGAAATGTGGAAGTGTTGTGAGCCACCTTGCCCTGGGAGAGGATGGTTGCCCCAAATGGGAAGTGTAAGTAAACATTAAATGAAGAGGACAGAGGTGGAGGATATAGAAAATACCCAATACACGTGGACACCAATAAAGAAATACAAATCAAAGAAGTATAGTGAAGTAGGAGGGAACAGAAAACTAGGACAATGAGGAAAACAGGTTTTATAAGCCATCTGTTATTTTATCATTGGAGGCTTTTCAAAGGAGAACGGTATGCAATTTTGACCCTGTGGGAGGTGCTCTCCCTCAAGAGAGACACAAAATTACGAGTCACTACAACCAGAACTGGCATGAAGCTGAGGGGCTTTATTTAGCTGGTCAGCACCGGTACATCTCTAGAGTCACTGGAGGTTGGTACCTTTTCTGAAAATCAGCCTGTGCCCATTCACGTATTTAGAACATCACCTCTGACTCAAACTGCAGCCTTCTCTATTTCCTTCCATCTGCCCTACTCATGGAGCTTGTTACTCTAAGAATAAAGTGGTTTCCTGCCTTGTGTTCCTAAGCAAGATCGGCTCTAAAATACTTTATGAAGGTGTCATAATGCAGCAGGATAAGGAGTTACACACACCTGGAGCCCCACATATGCTGCTTATTAGCTTTGTAACTTGCTTAAGTTATTTAAACTTTCTGAATTTTGACTATCTAAATAAAAATAACAAAAAATGCAAGAATGTTATAAACAGGAAATGACTTGCCATGCATGAAACCATTTAACATATAACCAACATGATAGTTACCCAGTAACTGTTCATTGTCCTTTATTTCTGCCAAGTTGGTTGTATCTCTTCTTTCAAAGATGTCTTTGCACCCTGGTATCCTTGAATCTTAAAATGAGGGCAGATTACTACTCGTCCTTGCTAGGGTAATTAAGAACAGTGCTGCCTTCTCTTTCTAAAGTACTCTTTGAAAGAAGCAACTCTTCAAAGAGGAATACAAAGAGAGTTAATACCTACATGGAAAATTTGCACTGCTAATCAACTGTTTACTCCTCCCCCCTGTATTTTCTTAAGCAATCTGAGTAACAATCCGGGGTAACATTGTGTCTTGCATTGTTCACTCCTTAATTCCATTTCAGCCCTTATCCTCTCACTCTTCAGGCAAATATACAGTGATAGCTCAACTGAGGAAGTGTTGAAATAAACATCTGCTCATACACATCCTGTTGAAATGCAGACTAAAGCCTCCAGCATTTTTAGCTGACAAGTTCTCTGTACATATGCAGCATTTTACACTTACTAAGAAGAAACTATGTGCTAAAAGCACTCAAAAACGTGATCTCTAGCACCATAACATAGGAAGATTTTCCTCTGGGTTCTGTAATTTCCATGGTATTACGATCAAGTATAACTAAGATGTTCTAGCCTAAGGTATGGGGCATTTGATCTTTAGGTGAGTGGTCAAAAATGAAGTTATTGTGATTTATTTTGAATCAAACAAATAATAGAAATCTTTGGTTTCCAGAAGCAGTAATCTTCCACTGAAGATGCAGTGGATGAGAGAATTCATAAAAAAAATTCAAAATAAGGATCCCACTAGGCTCATCTGCAACAGAGATCTTAAGAAGTGGGATATAGCAGTGGATTGAGCACTAGACTGGTTATCTAGAGTCTTGGTGTTTTACTGCTGGTTGGTGTAAAAAGTTGAATTAATTTTCTTGACTCCACTATCAATATCTCTAAAATGTGGGTACTGAATGTAAGGACCCTAAAAGAAAGCAACCTTAAGGCAGATGGAACATAAGAGGTAGCCAACAAATTCCAGTTGCCCTCCTATAATTATAATCTTTGTGCTGTGATTTAGAAGCGGCTCACATACAAATACACTCGATCAATATATGTATATTTGATATTATCCACATACAAATGTGTTTTGGTAGACTCTACCACAGTGCATTCAACTAGCAACTTCATAGGAAATGTAACAGTCAGCGCCTTCATTCTTTTTCCTTACTTAATGTCTTTCATTAGTGTTTTGGCTAATAAGGAATGCTCATATTATCCAAAGCCAGATCATGATATGGGCAAGGTTTTTTTTTTTTTGCCCATATAACATTGTTTGAAACAACACTGGTAGATGTTCTAGTCAAAAGTTTCTTTAATAATGCATCCCCTAAAACTTTAACTCAACTAATTAAATACTGTAAAATATAAATCAAATTTATAAAACATACTCATATATCCATTTCCATTTATGTTATGAGAACATAGAATGTGTCAGCTTCTGAGCAAGAAAACATGGAGTGTAAAATAGCCTTCGGGGCGCCTGGGTGGCTCAGTCAGTTGGGCGTCCGACTTCAGCTCAGGTCATGATCTCACAGTCTGTGAGTTCGAGCCCCGTGTCGGGCTCTGTACTGACAGCTCAGAGCCTGGAGCCTGCTTCGGATTCTGTGTCTCCCTCTCTCTCTGCCCCTCCCCTGCTCATGCTCTGGCTCTCTCTGTCTCAAAAATAAATTAAAAAACATTAAAAAAAATTTAAACAAAAAATTAAAATAAAATAGCCTTCAAACAGTGGCTGGCATGGGGCTTTGCGCATAAATAGCTAGGGCACTGAATTGACTGAGATGAACTGAAATCAGAGAACCAAGTCCCAGCCCAACAGGCTGGGTTGGTTGGAGTTGACGAGCCCATCACATCTTTAAAGTTCAATGACAGATTGTGGATAACTGCATCAAGGTTGGTTGGTAGAGAAAAACCTGAAAGGTAGTCAACAAAGAAAAAAGAGAGAAAACTTAATAACAACTGAAAAGTAAAATCAAAGGTGATGCCTTGACCTGAGCTTAGAGAGGCTGAGAAACTCAGCAATGATGTTTTTCATTTTATCTATAACACACGCTGTTCTTCTCTGGTCCTGAAAATAGCATGTGACTTATGAAGCATCCTATTAGCTGTTTCGGGAAAGCACATTTTCTTCTGAAAAGAAATCAGTTTAAGAAGAAAGAAACAAGCACAAACACAAAGCCAAACACACTGGGGTCTACATTGGGCACTCACTCAAAATGTCATGTCATCCGAACATGTCTCCAGTTTTTAATGGTGCTGCACTTGGGTCTAATCACATTCAAACCCTGCTGGGTTGCATGCTATTATATGCTTTAAAAATGTATAGCCAAGTCACAGCTAAAATAAAAAGCTCATACAAGCCAGCATCTGAAACACAGAAAGAAGAGGCCTTTGGGATTCTATTTCGTCTGGTACAACCAAATCACAAGGTCATCTCTGACTTGTTGCCCACCTGTGTCTCTGTTTCCTCATTGTTAAAGTCAGAGTGATCGTTAGCAATGACCTAAGGCTGTCATATTTATTTTCTTTAAATTACATTTAGGAGCCTGTTTCAGGAAACCAGACAAACAGCTCTTATCTTCTTTCCTCCTCCATTACAACATGAAAGATGTTGGGAAGACATATTCCCATGTATCTATTTCTACCAAAACATGAGCCATGATATTTCTGTATTTTCCAGGAATGGTGTTGTTCTGAAAAGTTTCAAATGGAAGAATGATATAAAACTTTCTCCCTAAATATTTCAAATGATGCATTTTCTTGTTCTGAACATTTTAGCTTTGTAGAAGGTCATATTAAATTGTATGTGCACATCAAACAGTATTACATTTCTTTATGTGAGTACATAGGGATAACTCATCCTTTGATTATTTTCCCCAGAAGTTTGAACATTTGCTCATGAAGCCTCTGCTCTGTTTTTATTTTTATATTGTTGACGTTCAAATGGAATCGAACCAAGGGTTTTCTGGTCAGAATAGGAATAAAGATAAAACCATTATAAGCCAAGGGAACTTGTGATAGTGTCTGACAATTTCCCAATGTGGTTGCTTCCTCATCCCAGATGTCCAAGGGATGTAATCAGAAACAGAGTGCACTTTATGATAAATGCCTCGGGGTGAATGTAGCTCACAAAAGATATTATGGTTTTCCTATGGTTTTCCTCTACTTTGCTTCCTCAAAAAAGATTCTTTATTTTGAATTGTCTTAATATTAGCTGGTTCTCAAAGGAGGAAGAGAAGCACACACATCCGCACGCTCATCAAGTTTGGCCGATGTAGCTAAGAGGAGACCACATTATGTTTTATTTTCCTAATCCCAGAACAACTAAACATTAACGTGTTTTGCCCTGAGTAACCAGATATGACATGAAATATGAAAGACATATTTGAGGTTCAGACGGCCGCTCCCAAGGTAAATTAAAATGAAATAGGTTTAAAAAACACTCCTGTAGGGGGCTGCATTCCACCTGCAAAACCCAATCTGTGCCAATGGCAACATAATCAGACACCAGGAACAAAATTGTGAGCTAGTAACTGAGCTGGAGGCTGGAGTCCAGAGGCATTGGGCCAAACACGTGGGTTGGCTAATGAGACACTGCTGATCTGAGGGCCCTGGATGGGCATGGCGGGAGCTTCTGTGAACAGCTGATAGACTACAGTGTGTGTGTGTGTGGGGGGGGGCAGGATGTCAACAGATCAAAGGCCTCTGTGGCCACAGTAGTACTGATGAATGGGTGGACTCTGCTTGAGATCAACAGTCCTGGAATCGCAACAAACTCAGTGAATGCACGTCATTCTCTGGCCTCAGCCCAAAGTGGGAAGCCCAGTAAGTGGCAACAGCCTTCGATCAGACCAACAACCAGTGAGCAGCACCCTTGCGACATCGTAAGAGGCAAAACTTTCAAATAACGGAGTGACCTGATATACACAGTGGCAGGACCACCCACCTGTCTACTCCCAGCCATATCTTCCCTTTTCCAGGTGAAGTCCAGGGTCAGGTGAGAACCTGATGAGACTGGCCTTTTACAAAACTATATGAATAAACGATCAATGACCAGATACAGAGGTGTGGTGACAATCGCTTGAGGACCAATCTAAAAGGCAGCAATCAGTGCTCAGACTGCATTTTGAGAACTAATCTTTTAGTACTCTATTTCAAAAAGATCATGTTTTTTGCAACCCCAGGAAGCACTGTGAATTATGAAGCAAGCAAGAGGCCAGCTGCTAAGTGATCTCTAACATTCACTCAGCCCAGCCCTCTAGCCAAGAGGTCTCTTGTCCCAGGGGTGCTGAGCTGCTAGTCCCTTGCCATCCACTGTAGATGTCCCTCTCTTACCCTAAAATGAGTACAAATGTAACTAGCGCCTCTGTGACATGAGCAGTGTGAGATCTGAATGAAGGCTGATCCACAGGTATCAGAGTCATTGGGGGGAGAGGGGAACGCTTGTTATAACTCAAATTGCTGGGTCGTTGCACACAGGGTCTATGTCTATTTGTATCCTACACTACACTCTCAATTACATACAAATAAAATTATTCCAGAGCTGAGAAGACTGTAGATAGCATCTGACTCAACTACCTTTTCTGAGAGGGAACTGAGGTCCAGAAAGGTTAATCGTCAAGTGTCACAAATGCCATAACCCAGGCTGCCTGATTCTAGTTCATAGATCCTTTCATGCTATCAGCCCACCTCATGGCTGGTTCCTTTTCATATTTTCAGAGAGTTCTTTCCCTGCAAAGTTCAAATTAATTTATACTGGCTGCATAAAACATTATGAGAGGCTTTTAAAAAGGAATAGGACGCTTCTGTGTTAAGCTCCAAATTAAAGATCAAACTCTCAAGTTTATAATGCTGATCTTTAGAGGATTAATTCTTAAAGGTAATTCTTCATTCTTGATATGAATTACACTATTCTTGGGTATTTTGTAGAGACCAAAACATTCAAATTTGTTGGGTCTTCTGGAATAAAGCATATATGTGTATAGATATTTGTCAGTAGCCTGTTTGTTCAATTTTGCTGTAAAAGACAGCTAACACCTTTTTGAATGAAACTGTGAGACAGCACATCTCTTTCTGCTAGTGTTGAATTTCCAGTATAGTTTTGTGACATCTCTCAGTCATTCTGAGTGTGTAATTGTGGGTGTGTGTGTGTGTGTGTGTGTGTGTGTGTGTGTGATGGAAAAAGAATGGAGGAAAAGGTTATAGAAGAGTCAGAGGGATACAACAATGCTCTTTTGTGACTTCCTTTTCCTTTTAGGGTTGACTATTCTCGATAGGTATCATTTTAAAACTATTTCATTTTTTCCCCAAGACAGGGCTAGTTCTTTGGTTGTGTTTGCCAGCAAAATTTGAGCTAGACTCAGTTGATGGTGGAGGATGGATCACAAACTCAAATTGCAAGGACAAAAGTCTAATGACCATCATCTACCAGAAAATCCAGTTATACACAGGGATGGTTCCTCATGTGCCCTATTCCAGATAGTTATTGAGATGGATTTTCATGTAATTGTTCTGTGGAAGACTTTTCAAGGAAAAAGTCTGAAATCAAGAATTTTTGTTTTGTTTTTTGCTGTTCCTACTACCAAATACTCCAAAGACTCTCTGTCCCCATTTTCAGAGAGGCATGAAATGGGACACAAACATCTTCACTCTAGGTGGATAGCTGGTACAGAAGTGATAATGGCAGGAAGCAGGAATTCAGAAAACATGCTTCTCTTGTGGAACAGTAGCAGGTGTTTCCTGCAGTATCTTAAGGACTTCCGTAGAATTGCGAATTATTTTCAGTCCATCTAAACTACTGGCATCCTTAGATACCTGGAAGCTGCAAATAATATTCCTTTGAGGTTACACAGTTACAGGGATTCAGATGTTAATTCCAGAAGCTACCTCTCTTATGATAAACTATTTAAAAGTGAAGCGGCATGGGACTTCATATGGTCTATTGCATTATGGATTTTTAAATTTGGGCTTCTAAGAGACAGAGGGCTAGGAGTAGCCTACTTATTCACATTGGAACCTCAGGTATTCTTGGTGTGCAATTCAGTATGAATCACCTTGACCACCAAAGGCAAAAATCTATAGTCAGATTTCACATCTCTGAAACTGTCTCTGGGAATGCAGCATTGTAATAATGGAAATGTTCAGTGTTCTCACTGAAATATCATCTGGTTATAGACATCTTTGCTTATGGAAATAAATACTCAGATGATCTGGGATAAGTATTGTCCATTTTCTTTTTCAAAGTTTGCAAAAATAATTGGTTCTGAGTTACTTCTCTTTTAATAACCAACAAAATGAATATATTATATGCACAATAGCCCTTGACCTAGAAAGCTTATCATTTAGTAGGAGAAGCAACCATGTAACTATTAAAGTATAGGTGATAAATAAATGTCCCAATATAAATACAATCAAGATAACCTGGAAGAACAGAGGGATGAATAAGTAAATTTAATTTACCCAGGGCCCTGGAGGAAGTAGAAGACCGTATTTGAGCTGAACTTTCAAGGACAAAACCAGCTTTGGTAGGTAAAGGGAGCTTTGGGAGAGCCACCAAGAGTTAGGGATCTACATGGATTTGTCTGGGAAAATGGTGAAGGTAACCAGAGTGAAGAATTAAGCAGGGTGAAGAAGTGAAACTAAGCATGTTGGAAAAAGTCCAGGGTGAACAGTACTTCGAAAATGTATGTTAAATCATTTAAATTTATTTGTCAGACTCTTGCAATCCATTGAAGATTCTGAGTAGAGGCATAACAACACTATTACTATGGTGTAGAAAACTTAGGCTGGTGCTAACCATCTGCCTGATTTCATCTCCTCCTACTGGCTCTCCTTCAAGTCCCAACATGTTCCTATCACCAGTCCTTTGACTTGCTGTTCTTTCTTCTTGGAAACCTCTTTTTCTAGATATTTATATATCTTCTTCCTTATTCCTTCCTGTCTTTCATTTATCTGTGCAAATATCACTTTGTCTCAATGACCCTAAAAGTATAACCCCCGCCCCCTTTGAGTTCTCATATCCCTCTTTGCTGTATTTTTTCTGTACTACATGTGACATTTAATATACACATATGCTATATGTACTGTATATACACAATACAAATTGTGTATCCTTATGATTTACTCTCCACTAAGGCAAGACTTTTGTTTCCTCCTTTGTTCACTGCCTATGATAGGTCTTGGAGCATCCTTGAGGCTAACAGATATTTATTAAGTGAATAAAAAAGAGACAGGAAAAGGAGCATGTCTTAGTCAGCTCAGGCTGCCATAACAAAATACTAAAGACTTAGCAGCTTAAAAATCATGAATGTATTTTCTCACAGTTGCAGAGGCTGGATGACTGAGACACGGTGCCAACATGATCAGGTTCTGATACGAGCTCTCTTCCTGGCTGCAGATGTCTGCCTTCTTTCAGTGTCCTCACATGACTGGGAAGGAGAGAGTACATTGTCTCATGTCTCCTTTTATAAGGACACTAATTCCATTATGAGGGCCCTACCCTCATGACCTCATATAAAATTAGTTACTTCCCAAAGGTCCCATCTCCAAGTACCATCACAGAGGTGGTAGGGCCTCAACATCTAAATTTTGAGGGGACATCAACATTCAGTCTGTAACAGAACAATCAGAGATGAAAGAGGCAAAACAGGAATGAGATGGTATCTGACTTCAAAGAATGAGATGCTTCTGGGTTAGCCATTAGCCAGCCGTCAACCTCCAACCTCCTGCCCAACTGGTATTCCTAGTGGAAAAGTGGGATTCAGAAAAAGACCACATGTCAGAAATGCAAAGTCTTTCTAGAGGAAGTAAAGATGGGGATGTAATGACAGCAGATAGGGTCAACGGGAAACAAGTAGAGGTGACATATAGTCACAATCCCCACAGTCCTTCAAACATTGCTCTTTTTGGAAGGATGAGGGGCATGAGGCTGAGGAAGAAGAGAAAACTCCTGCAAGAATGCACTGCTAGAAGGTGTGGAGAAAACTTCCTACCTCACTAGGTGATAGTCAGAAAGCCTGGCCATTAGCATGATTCCTGGTGTGGGTGCTGGTAATGTAGTCAGGGGATCTGGGGGTGTCCCGTAGGGCCAGGTGAGAACACTTAGCACAAAGGTCAGAAACAAGAGAACGGAGTAGAAAGGACTCTTATTTTTATTATTTTTCCCTAGGAACTGACTACATTGAAAAGAAATCTAGCCTCATCTGTGCTTCCTACTAGATGAGAAGGCAATAAAATTCAACACATATATAAAAAGGTAAATGGGTGAAAAGAAGAGGCCATCTTGGTAAACAAGAGGAATTCATCTCTGTGAAAGAGACATAGTAGATGAGGCAAAGACACAGACTGAGTCAGAGATGAGTTCTAAGGACACTTGGGTAATATATCGACTCAACTACTTTATCATGTTAAAGAGGAAAACATTTGAGGTTTGGAAGAAAAGGCAGCAATGGCTGCCAAACTAAAAATTGGTGGGATATGGCCGCAGACAAAAAGAGGGAAGAAATGATTAGTCATGTAGATGATAAACTTTAAAAACTCACCAAGAACTCACAGGAAAAGGATACAGAGAAAATGTGAGAGACATAAGAAATAAAACACAGAGATCCAATCTATAGATAGAAGAATTTCCAGAAATATAAAAGTATTTTTAAAAGAATGGAAGCACTAGTTGAAATCACTAAAGAATTACATGGGCAATAAGTAGTAGGGAGGCTAATAGGAGATCATGACAGAGCTCCCACCACCCTACCCCTATCTCAGCACCCCAACTACCAGTCTTGCCCTTGACTTCCACTTTCTTTTCCTTCCTTTTTTCTTTTTTTCTATTTATTTATTTATTTTTTTTTTTCAGAGAGAGAGAGAAAGACAGAGGGGAGGGAGGAGGAGAATGCAAGCAAGCAAGGGGCAGAGAGAAGAAAGAATCTTAAGCAAGCTCCATACCCAGCATGGAGCCCGACGCAGGCCTGGATCCCATAACCTTGTGATCAGGAACTGAGCTGAAATCCAGAGTTGGATGCTAAATGGACTAAGCCACACAGGTACCCCATTACCTCCTCTTTCTTTTGAGACTTTCCTCTATTCACTCATCCAGTAGTCCCCGTCTTCTTATCCCTTCCCCTCCAGGAATTGTGTTTTATCTCAATAAGATGTTTAAATGTACATAGCACGACTGATAGAAAACACAGCAGGTAGGGGCACTTGGGTGGCTCAGTTGGCTAAGCATCCAACTTCAGCTGGGGTCATGATCTCGTGGTTCATGGGTTCAAGCCCCACGTTGGGCTCTGTGCTGGCAGCTCAGAGCCTGGAGCCTGTTTCAAAGTCGGTGTCTCCCTCTGTCTCTCTGCCCTCTCCCTGCTCGCGCTCTGCCCATTTCTTTCTGAAAATTAAATAAACATTAAAAAAGAAAAAAGAAAACAGCAGGTGTGTAATATTATCCTATATTATTACTTACATGTTAAATCAAGAATCAGGAACTCTAGATGTGCTTATTTTATTTAAAAAAAATAAACAGCTGATGCTACCTTTCATTCATCATTCTGAAAAGTGATCTTGACTTTAAACAAAACTAGAAACAGCTCTTGTCTAGTGAAGATAATTTGGATGTTACTAAAAGCATTTCCTTCAGCTTGCAGAAGGATGAGTTGGGAGCTGTGATACCTTTGTGCAAACTATTTCTGGATTTGGTCACTTTTATGTTTATCTCCCCTGAGCCTCATGTTTTGGCCACCTGTCCAACTTAAGTGACTTTTAGACGTTGAAAAATTATATTGTGATCCTTGGGTTACAAACCACAGGAAAAACAGGCACAACTGGTAATTCTTGAATTAACAAAGAAGATATTATTTCAGGGCCATGCTGGACTTGGAGCACAGATGTCAACTTGACCTCTGACAGTCAGCCTGGACCCCTGCCCAGCTTTAGGAAGAAGATCTGCAGAACCCAGCTGCTGCCTTTCACTCTGATGATGTCAACATGGTTTGGGGCCACTTGAGCCATCACTTCC
This sequence comes from Panthera onca, assembly GCF_046562875.1. Lineage (NCBI taxonomy): Eukaryota > Metazoa > Chordata > Mammalia > Carnivora > Felidae > Panthera > Panthera onca. Next base: position 9,064,884 of record NC_138345.1, on the reverse strand, counting down.
CTTGCATTCCTTGTTGCTCAAAGGACTTGTTTCAAGGGTCTACATATATTCTGTATCTATGGATCCTGTTATGCATGGTATTAATTCTCTGCTAAAACACTGTCACTATGGACAAGCAGAAAACATCCAAATAAATGTGCACCTAAAAGGAAGCAGAGAATCATCATTCCCTCAGCAATATCCCTAAACACTGCTCAGCCCAGCCCAGGCTAGCCCACCACAGCTGTCTTCTAACTGAAAGGCAACATTTTGCTATACCTTAAGGATGACAGTCTTCTCTAACATATAAAGGGGTCCTCATGCTCACCCAAACACTCCCTTATTTGTTAAGAGAGATTCTTGTTGAAGGAGAGCAATTATTTTTTGTTCTGGTATTCAGTGAAACAGATATGTATGGAATTTGAGTAGACTATTCTTTGATGTTGTTATTCTAATATTGTCCCTTTTTATCCTGCGCAAAAAAGTAGAGAGGATTAGTATGGTGGGCTTTTCTTAAAACCTTGTACCCATGTGTCAAAGAGGGAGTCAAATGGAAGTGTTTACTGGCATATAATTAAGTTTAGACAAAGTCTAATTTTTGTAAGTGCATATATCGGGTCACGGAATATAAGAACTGCATGGGACCACAGGAATCATACTGATTCACTTTCCTTTATTACAGCTTTCTGGGTTTACGAAAAATAAAAAAAAAAACACAAAAATAAATGTTTGCTTTTGTCTTTGGATTTCCATTTAGAATTATCATTGATAATACACACTGTATTTCTATAAATAATCCCTTCAGATCTCTGTAATAGTCAAGTGTCAGTATTATCCTTAAAACTCTTCCAACAATGCAAAGTCACTAGGATTTATTCTTAAGAAAACATAATTAAGAAAAACTCTTTTAGCTAAACAAAAAAACAAAACAACTTTAGAATCTATCCCCAAAAAGAAGATAAAGATGAAGACAAAGACGAAAAATAAATAAAATAAAATAAAATAAAATAAAATAAAATAAAATAAAGTAAAATAAAGTAAAATAAAGTAAAAGAAAAGAAAAGAGAAGAAAAGAAAAGAAAAGAAAAGAAAAGAAAAGAAAAGAAAAGAAAAGAAACTTCTTCCAGATTTCACCCAGGGTCCTATACCTTTTGACGCTTGGCTTTCCAGAAAATATAGGTGAAACTGAATAGTTGTTTTGAATGAATCCTTTTAAACGTTAAATTTTCTAATTTTCTAAGTTTGTTCTGTTGAACAAAAATGCACCTGGAAACATTAAGTGATGTTTTGTTGGAAAAAAATGCTCCATGATCCAATAAATTTTGGAAATAATTTTATGCTCTATTCCCTTTTGAAGAGAGGGTATATTAAATGCTCCAAGAGGTCCTACAGAAATGTGTTTTTGTTTGTAACTCAAAGTTACCCAGGCTTATTTACCACAGATCCCCCTTCTTCTATAATGAAAGTCTGGCTTACATTAATAAGTAAAAACCGATTGAAAGGATAAATTTAATAGGTTTCTTTAAAACAGTCATTATTTCAAGGTGTATGAAAACTGCCACTCGGATCACAATAAAACAACACACAGGAACAACTCCCTGAAACTCGGAACGCTCCTTATCCACCTGTTTATGTCTAACCCGGTGGTGGAGTGATGGTTTCACAATAGTAAACTTTTTGTGCTGCAGTGTTGATAAAGTTTAAAGACAGGCCTTTTTTTGTTTTTTTCCTCCTAATAGCATCTCTAGTGGTATTTTTATTTTCCCTGTGCTTCCCTGGTTCCCAGAACATGACCTTTGTCTATTTCTGTCTTTTGATGATTATGGGCATGAAGAGACTTAGATATGGAGGGGGAAAGATAATTGCCCTGGGCCACAGGAATAAGTAGTGACTAAGTGTCTAGAGAAGATTGTACATCTTGAAATCTACTTTCCCCTGGTACCATCATTACTGCTGCCACGACCACACCATGAGGTAAGGCAGCTCACTTATTTCTGAAAGTAGTTAATAACACAATGAGGCTCAAAGAAAAAACTATTAGAAGAATAACAAAAAAGCCCTACCCTTTCCACCTTATTCTGTTCTTAGCTAAACAGATTTTCCACTACCAATTTGCATTCATTATATTTGATTTATATACCTATGCCTAATCATCCCAATTGTAGCCTACTTAAAAACTGTGGCTACAGCAAAACAGAATTTGTGCCCATAGCATAACTGAAACCAGGGCTGACTGGGGTTCTGATAATGTCAACATACTTAAAATTGCATTGACTGTATTATAAGCAAGTTCAAAATGCCACATAGGTGAAGTACCAGAAGAGAAGTAACTTGAGAATGCTAGATAGCTTTGCTTGTTTTCTTGCATTAAAATTTTTTTGATGGTAGGAGTGTGTTGGCACAAGACGTCTGAACTTTGCAGAGACTGGCACTGATGGAGACTTGATATCAAGGGATGCTTTTTGCTTCCCTGTAACAGAAAATTAAATATTTCCAACCTTTGTTGCTTAATCAATATTGATCTGGAGCATAGATTTTCTATTAGCGTGAGAAAGTTGGCAAACACCCCTATGAAGTGCTGCTCAGCCAAAAGTTGGAGACCTTGCATGCTGAACATTCTGAAGGCGAGGGAGGATAAGACAGACTGGCTGAGACAGGTTGTAGGCAGCAGGGGTAGAGGATTCTTTTCCTCTGCAAAGGAACACACATTTCAACATATACGGGTGTCATATATGTCAGAGATGAATCACTGGGTTCTACTCCTGAAGCCAAGGCTACGCTGTAGGTTAACTAACTTAAAAATAAATTAACAAAATATAAAATAACATATGAAACAAAATAAAATAACTGAGTCACTTACATTCTCTACACTGAATTAAAAAGGCCCTCCTAGACTATTTCTAATGAAGTAAATCCCACTTAATTTGACAGGTTATTTTTAAATACCTCTTCCCTTCTCAGAAAATAATCTTATACAGTTGTAAACAGTATGACATTAATTAGCTACCCCTTATATAGAAATCCTGCTTGTTTAATTTACAGATCTCCCAAATAGTGAGCCATGTCTTAAATCACTTACTCTCCAGGGTTTCTACCTGAGCATACAATTGAATCATATGTATATTTTAACATCATTTAGGGAAGGAAGAATAAGAAAAGGTCTGAAAAGTAAAATCCTAAATTATACAATTCCTTGAGGATGAAGAAATCAACAAGCAGTTTCCAAGTCAGTGAAATGAGAGTGATCTTAAGAATGGCCAAATAAAGTCCTGGATTTCTTTCCAAGGTCTTTTAGCTTGTGTCGTTCAAAGTGTCAAGGGGGAACTGAAAAGCAATTGATTAGAAAGAAAGAACTAGAGCTCAGTCCCCCACATGACTGGGTCAGTAAGTATGTAGGATCAACCAACTGAAGTAAAGGCTCATGACTTTTGTACTTAGTCAACTGTGAATTCCCAGTGCCTGAAACTTGGAGTGAGGAGGAAAGGACACATGGGGGAAATGCCATGGTCCACCTGAAATGCCATGTCTCTTCTTGATTTCCCCTGAACCCTTCTGGGCAGAGAAGGCCCTCCTTTCAAAAGAGCATTACTATATAATGGAGGCTATTCAGTTCTCCACAGCAGGGCAAAGAACACAATATTAGTGCCATATCATTTTCCCCCATTGTCTATGAAATATTTGAAGTGAAAATGGCTTCTTTCAACACCAGAGACCATGTGGGAAATGACCTGTGTGCAGGATAAGTTGACAGGCACGGTGGGGAATTTCATTACACCTTAGAATTTGACTGGCATAAGCAGCTCACTCTGGGCTCTCCCTAACCTCTGGCAAGTGCTCGGAATTGAATCTGTAAATGTTAATCAATATTTCAGGCCTATTAAATAAAGAAAGGCATTGTGAAAATCAAAGTACTAATGGCCAGTCTGGCTCTGTGGAGGTCTGTTCAGCTGTCAAAAGCATGAGATCTAGTAAGAGAGAATATATTTTAATAAAATTCTTTCAAATTTATATAAAATTCAATGTCTTTGCCCTACCACAGTACATAGAATATCAGTGCCTCAGAATACCCAAACATGTTAAACAAATAGGCTTATTTCTTTCTGAAAACACTGGGAATTAATGTCCTGTAAGCATACTGAGGGAAAAAATAATAACCTTTTGAGATAATCTCTCAATCATTTAAAATTTTAGCAAAGAAGCTACTTCAGACCGTTCATATACCACTCTTCTCAAACAACAAAGTCTAGGCACATGCAAGAGGTAAATGTAAAACACAAAAGTATAAAAGTATTAACATAAAAAATCTCTCTGGAGCTGGGGATGATTTCCTAAGGAAGGCACGAAACAGAATCCATGAAGGGAAAAAAAAATCTGAATAAATAGAAATCAGAAATTTCTTTACAAAGAAAGAAGCCATCATAGTGTTAAAGTTAGACAGTTTTGCAAGAGAAAATATTTTAAAAGGAGACAGCAACTGAAGGAATTATACCCAAAGATATGTAAACAGTTCTAATTAATCAAATGAAATACTACTATTGCTAAAGAAAAAAATAGGCAAAGAAATAAACAATTAATATAGAAAAATGAGTTAAAATATATATGAGAAAAACTTTTGATCGTATGCAATAAAAATGCATTATAACAATAAATATACTTTATGTTTATTAAACATTAAGTGATTGATAACATCCATTGTTGGCAAGGACATGAAAAATGGACAGTCGCATAAATATTGGTGTCAAGGTAACTGACATAGCACTGGAGAAACATCAGAAATTAAAATGTCCATACCTTTCCTATTAATATTTTCATTCTATGGATCTATTTTACAGACAAATGCACACATATAAGCAAAATTCATGCATGAAAAATATTTATTGGCTAAAACTATGCGTTGGGTATGCTTCTAAAACAGACAGACATAGAAGAAAATACAGAAGAGATACAGCAGAAAACACAACAAATACAAATCTCTGCCCTAAGAGGAAAAGGCAATAAATAAGACTAGTGAAAGTAAGACACAGATATTCCATATACTATATAGTAGAGTAAGTGCTAAGGAGAATAATGATGTAGGCACGGAGGTTTGAGATGGCTGGGGACATGTATTGCAACTTTAGATAGGATGGCCCAGTAAGGCCTTCCTGTGATGCCACTTGAGACAAACTCACATTAAAAAAAAAGAGAGTAAGTGGGGCGCCTGGGTGGCTCAGTAGGTTAAGTGTCCAACTTTAGGTCATGATCTCACGGTTTGTGAGTTCGAGCCCCGCGTCGGCTCTGTGCTGACAGCTCAGAGACTGGAGTCTGCTTCGGGTTCTGTGTCTTCCTCTCTCTTCCCTCCCTCCCTTGTTCACACACTGTCTCTCAAAAATAAATAGACATTAAAAAAATTTAAAAAAAAAAGAATGAGCTGTGTAGATATGGAGTGACTAAGCATTCCAGATATAGACTGCGATATGGATAAAGATGCTGAGACTGGAACATGCTCACAGTGTTCAGTGAACCTCAAGAACTCAGCTGAGTGAAGAGAAACAAAGGCGATGAGTCAGAGAGGCAACGGAAGTCCAGATGATGCGAGGGTTGTCTGTCATCGTCTGGATTTGGCTTCACTCTGAGTGATGTAGCAAGTCCACGTTTGGTAAGGCTTTTTACAGGGTCAGCCTGACTACTGCATTAAGGAAGCCTGAGAGGCAAGAGCAGACTCAGGGAGACCAGTCAGGAACTGAGGGGGGCATTTCTGCATATTGGGTGCAACACTGTAATAGAGAAAGAAAAATAATACCTCAAACTCATAGACACTGTCTTACAGATTTAGCTAAATTACAATACTGCAGAATATGACGTGGTCATTAAAAAGAATGAGATATACTAGTCTAATTCACATACGATAGCCTCAAGACACGTTTTTAAAAATGTTTATTTTTGACGGAGGCAGAGCATGTGTGCGTGCGCACAAGTGAGGGAAGGGCAGAGAGAGAGAGAGAGAGAGAGAGAGAGAGAGAAGCAGAGAATCCCAAGAAGGTTTCGCATTGTCAGCACAGAGACCGACGTGGGGCTTGAATTCATGAACTTTGAGATCATGACCTGAGCTGAAAACAAGAGTCAGACACTTAACCAACTGAGCCACCTAGGCGCCTCTACTCAAGACACATTATTGAGTGAAAAAATGTATTCACATTGATCCCATTATCTAAAAAAGAAAAGAAAATACACATGTGTTTACATGTTAGTAATGAAGAACTTTCTGGTTACATATATGACCAAGAAGGGGAAGTGCAAAGCGGGCAGATGGTTACTTTCATTGTTCTTGGATCTTATAATCTACTCATTATTACTGTGTGATTGCAAACATCATACCTTTTGATCTGAGTAGACATTTTTCCAAATAAAATATACAGATGACCAAGACGTACATGGAAAGATGTTCAATATCACTAGCCATTAGGGAAGTCATCATCATTTCACCCCTGTTAGAATGGCTGTTATCAAACAGACAAGAGTTAACAAGTGTTGGCGAAGATGTGAAGAAAAGGGAACCCGTGTTCACTGCTGGGAGGAATGTAAATTGGTGTGGCTACCACAGAAAATAGTACAGAGGTTTCTCAAAAAGTTAAAAACAGAAGTACCATATAATCCAGCAATTCTACTTATGATTATTTATCTGAAGAAAATGAAAACACCACCTCAAAAAGATATATGCACCCCTCGTGTTTACTGCAGCATTATTTACAATAGCCAAGATACAGAAATAACATAACTGTCCATGGATGAATGAACGGATAAAACAACTGTGAAATTAGATATAGGTATAGACAAACACATACATACAATTGTATATTATTCGGTCATTAAGAAAATAAAATCTTGCCACTTGTGACAATTTGTATGAAACTCGAGGGCATTATGCTACATGAAGTAAGTGAGACAAAGACAAATGCCTTGTGATCTCACTTGTAAGTTGAATCTTAAAGCAACACAAAACAAATTCATATTCAGATCAGTGGGTTGCCAGAGGCAGGGGCTGGGGAATGGGCAAAATGAGTGAAGAAGGTCAAAAGGTCAAGCTATCAGTTATAAAAGAAATAAGTCATCAGAGGGTGCCTGGGTGGCTCCGTCGGTTAAGCAACAGACTCTTGATTTCAGCTCAGGTCATGATCACAGAGTTCGTGAGATTGAGCCCCTGCATTGGGTTCTGCACTGATCGCATACAGCCTGCCTGGGATTCTCCCTCTCCCTCTGTATCTGCCCTTCCTCTGCTAGCATGCATACATATGTGTGCACACTCTCTCTAAACAGACAAACCTTAAAAAAATAAGTCCTCAGGATGTAATATATAGCACAGTGACTATAGGTCACACTGTATTGCATATTTGAAAGTTTTTAAGACAGTAGATCTCAAAAGTTCTCATCATAAGAAGAAGAGAACCTTGCAACTATATATGGCAATGGATGTTAACCAGATTTACTGTGGTATTCCTTTTGTAATATATATAAACGTTAAACATCAATTATACCTCAATAAATGAATAAAGACAACTTTTTTTAAAGGGGAATAAAGGAGATTGTGCATACATCTTTCTGAGTGGGAATGCCGAAAACATCTTATTTGCATTGCACCTTTGAAATTAAAATATATTTGTTCTGTGACACAGGAAATAATCTTAAAAATGTCCTCTTTTATTATTTAGTTATTATAAAGGAATTCTAAAGAAGAAAAGTAATCTCTAAAAGCACCAAGACTCAAAAATATAATGAGTTCTGTATACCTTTCTTTGTATACATTCTGAATTGCCAATGGATAACCCGAACAGAAAGAGAATATCCCATGTAACACAACTCTTTAAACAGATGGGTAACTACAATCTAGGTCAACTTTCTAGGTGGCTTCTTAAAAAGTGAAGTAATTTTAGTACTTACTGGGCTATGAAAACCAAAAAATGTGAAGGAATGTGCAGGTTGTGAATTAAGTCAACTTTTCTTGAGTGAGATCTTCCAAAGTACAGGGACGTGCACTTGGACACAGAAAAATCCAAAGTGACAAACTCAGTTCAGCATTTGACATTACCTTTTAGACATTTCAAATAAAAGTTTGAAAATGCATAGTATTTTAGAGCTGGTTAAGCATTCAGGAGAAAAAGTACAGGTAAGATTTCTATCATACACTTTGGAAAAATAAATACAAGCTGGACTCAAAATTCAAAAGATAAAAAATAAAGCATTAAAATTACTAGAATAAGATACATGTGAATATTTATCTAATTTTGATGTGGGAAAAGTGTTTCTTAGCTTGGCACCAAAGTCAGAGACTGAAAAGGACAGGATAGTTCTATTGAAATGACATTTTAGGATGGGTACAATATAAATAATAAAATGCAAAATGTTAAAAAAAATGTAACATGAGGGGCGCCTGGGTGGCTCGGTCGGTTAAGCGTCCGACTTCGGCTCAGGTCATGATCTCACGGTCCGTGAGTTCGAGCCCCGCGTCGGGCTCTGTGCTGACAGCTCAGAGCCTGGAGCCTGTTTCAGATTCTGTGTCTCCCTCTCTCTCTGCCCCTCCCCTGTTCATGCTCTGTCTCTCTCTGTCTCAAAAATAAATAAATGTTAAAAAAAAAAATTTAAAAAAATGTAACATGAATAAAATAAACACATCAACACCTAGTTTTAACATACAACGTGTTCTCACAAAACAATAAGACAAAATGAGTACTGTAGTAGAAAAAATACACTTAAGACATCGGCAATTTACATACAAAGTAATGTTAATGGGTAATTTAATTAGGATATTAAAATGATTCAACTGAATCAGTAAAAAATGCAAGTTCAAAGAAGCTATCCTTTTACATCAGAGAAATTAATGAGTGTGTATGTGTGTGTACGTGTGTGACAAAGGGAGAGAGACGAGATGGAGACACCTAGAAAGGATGTAACATCTGACAGATCCGCTCTCCTTAACACTGTCCTCTGAAGAGGTTATTCCCATCAACTTCCCAGCATATGCTTACTTTCTCCCAATAGATAAATGAACAAATCCATCAATCAGCCTGCCCTTGTTAATTTTCTTACTGGCTACTACCCTTTCCTATTTCCTCTATCAGTTGATAAGCTTCTTGAAAAGTCTTCATCTGACTAGACATTTTCCTTCCCTTGAATTGGCACCACATACTCTCCTGATTTTCTTAACTCTGGTAATGTTCTCCCTCTCCTTTGTGGGCTCATTACCCGTACTTGGCTGCTCAGTGTTGGGAGTTCCTCTAGACTCCGTCCTGAGTCCTTTGTCTGTTCTTCCTCTACATTTTCTCCTTAGGCCAACTTGGTTTCTGGACAACCAGACTGCAGATGAATCTTAAATACACACATTCAGTCTCTGCATATCCAGAACTGTGGACTGGAAGACCAAAACTGTGTGCTTTATATCTTCGTTTGGACATCCCAAACAAGTTTCAAGTTCGTTTGACCAAACATAAACTAAGTGATCTTTCATCTTCTAATTTTATCTATGGCAGTGGGTGCCACCTCCAGCCACTCAGTTACGAGAACCAGAAATTTAGAAATCCTAGGGGCGCCTGGGTGGCTCAGTCGGTTAAGCGTCCGACTTCAGCTCAGGTCACGATCTCACGATCCGGGAGTTCGAGCCCTGCGTCGGACTCTGCCAATGACTCAGAGCCTGGAGCCTGCTTCCGATTCTGTGTCTCCCTCTCTCTCTGCCCCTCCCCCGTTCATGCTCTGTCTCTCTCTGTCTCAAAAATAAATAAACATTAAAAAAAAATTAAAAAAAAAAGAAATCCTCATTGGTCTCTCTCTTTCTTGACCACCTGCATCCAATCCATCACAAAATCCTGTGACGGAAAAATGAATAGAAAAGCCTCTCTAACGTGTCTTTTCTGTCTTCGTCACTATTACCACAGTCCAACTACGATCAGCCCTCACCTACAGTGTCACAACAGCCCCCTAATCGATTTCCAGTGCTTTCACACACGTGCCATGCCAGTACTGAACGTATTAAAACATGTGTCACATTAGGTCACTGCCCAGTTCCCACCTCCCACTTTCAGTGCCATCCATTATTTTTAGAATAAATAACAAATTTCCTAACGTGTCCTCCAAAGCTTTAAGTGGTCTGGTTCCTACTAAGCCTTGTGCAAGACCATATTTCCTCCAGGTCAGTTGTTTCCTCGGTATGATTTTCAGACCAGCAGCATCAGTGTCGCCTGGAACTTTTTAGAAATTCTCAGCCCCCACACAGCCTACTGTATCAGAAACTTTGCAAGGGGGTGGGGGAGGATGAGCAGCATGTGTTTAACAAACCCTCCAGGAAATTCTTATGCATGAGTGTTTTCAACCACTATGTCAGATCCTTGTGTTCCACAAACAGTGGCCTTTTCTTTTCTTGTAATTGATTACAGTCCCTCCTACCCCAGGGCTTTTGCACATGCTATTCCCTCTGCCTGCCAGTGTTTTCTCTGCCCTTTTAGAATAACTATTTCCCATTCTGCTTTCTGAACACAGCACATTTACGCTTGCTCACCAGGCAAACTGCACTTTTGTACTTTTCTCATTGCTTTTGTCTCTTTTTCATAACACTCACCACAACTGTAATTTTAGATATATTTTTAGGTGATCATGTGACTATCTTCTGTTTCCTTCCAATAGAATAGAATCTAGTGATGGTTGGGCAGTTTCTGTTACTGCTTACCATTGTACTTGAAACATTTGATACATGGTTTGGCACAGACTATCAATAAATATTTTAAATGAATGAATAACTGATTTATGGATTGGCATGTCTATGGACCTAAACATTCTTCTCCAGGTGACTGAATTAATATATTCTTTACATGTTTCTTTATTTATATAATCTTTTACTTAAAGGGTCTTTATTTTTGACAGAGAGAAAGAGAGCATGTACACAAGAGGGACAAAGAAAGAGGGAGAAAGAGAATCCCAAGCAGACTCTGCACTGTCAGCACAGAGCCTGATGTGGGGCTTGAACTCACAAACTATGAGATCATGACCTGAACTGAAATAAAGAGTTGGTCACTTAACTGTCTGGGCCACCCAGACATCCTGCATTCATACTATCTTAAGTGAGTATAAATAGGGCTTATACAGAGGAATCAAATATATTCAAGGGGTAAGAAAGAATACATTGTAACTACATGCTAAATGTTCATGACTCGTTGTGATGATTCATTTCATATGTCAACGTGACTGGACACAGATATGGGATGCCCAGCTATGTGGTTAAACATTTGTTCTGAGTTTGTCTGTGAGGGTGTTTCCAGAGAGATTAGCATTTGGATCGGTGAGCTAAGTAAAGCCGATGGCTTTCTCCGGTGTGAGTGGGCATCATACAATCTGCTGAGGACTTGAGTAGAAAGAACAAGAAGGCCAGAAAGGCTGAATTCACTCTGACTCCCAAAGCTGGAATATCCTTCTGCCCTTCATACTCTTTGTTCTCAGTATTTCAATCACACCACTGGCTTTCCCGGGCCTCACACTTACAACTTCTCATCCTCCATAATCATGAGGCAATCCTTATAATAAATTTCATATATAATATATAAATAATTTCATATATAATAAATATAATTTCATATATAATAAATTTCATATATATGTACACACATATACACATACAGACACACGCACGTATATTTATATAATGTTTCTTTGGAGAACCCTGATTAATATGATCATCCCATGCTACTGAATTTGACTTACATGAAATGGTTATCAAGCATTTATTTTTCAGCTGAAGCTGTTGCCTTTATCATCTTCCCGATAAAATTAAACTTTAAATGATTTAATACTTTATAAAACTTCATTGATGTATTTACATATACACATAGGAATATAATTAATAATATAGAATTAGGATTATAATTATGTATATAAGATTATACATAAACGTACATGTGTATACACACACACATAGTTGAGAACACATATTCTTACAACAGCACCCAGAAAAAGGAACAAATTGTTACAGCATCCCAGAAGACCCCTTCATGATATTTCTAGTCAATACCCATAGAGGATAATCACTTCCGTTTTTAACAGTTTATATTGGTTTTACCAATTTTTGTGTATGTTATATGAATGGAAACAAACAATTATAAGCCCTTTAATGTCTAAATTGAACGGTATGTTTGTTAGATTCATTCATATTGTTGTATGGAATTCGAGGCCATTCATTCTCAATGCCAAATAATAGTCTGTTGAGTGGATAAACAGGATTTCTTTAGTCATACTACCATTGGGGATTTTAGCAACTTTAGGTTAGGACCTAATAAAATCAGTGCTTTCTTGAATATTCCACATGTACTTTGAGGAGCATCTGCACTTATTTCTGTTGCATATGTAGGCAGGGCTAGAACTAGAGTCCTAGAACATGCACAGGCTTGGCCTTGGTGGATAGGTGACCAAACAAATGTCCCAGTTTACACTACACACTCATGAGGGCCTTGAGTCCTCGCTGAACCCATGTATTTGCTAACATTTATATTTTCCAAGTTTTAAATCTGGCCACTTTTACAGTGAGTGGGAGCATAGTTTTAATTAGTATTTCTCTGATGAATACTAAAGTTGATATCTTTTCAACATTTAATAGGGTTTTATTTTTATTTATTTTTTATTAGAGATAGAATGTGAGCAAGCAGCAGAGGGGCAGAGAGAGAGGGAGAGAGGATCTCAAACAGGCTCCACACTCGGCACAGAGCCCAACACAGGGCTCAACCCTGGAATCATGACCTGAGCCAAAATCAAGAGTCGGATGCTCAACTGACAGAACCACCTTGGTGCCCCTTAATATGATTTTAAGTACTGAATCCAGCTTTCCAGGGTCCAATTTTACAAGTGAAAACAATGAATTTAATATAATACAAATTCCTTAATTAAAAGAAAATCACTGATTTCTTCAATGTTCATATAGAGAAAATATATATCTAATCTGAATACATATGTCCATATATGCATGTACACACACACACACACACACACACACACACACTTACTACATTTTGAAAAAAGACCTTAAAATAGTCTATTTTTCAAACAAAGACCCTTTATGGTTCACCATTTCATTATTTCCAATAGTGTCAGTTCAGTAAAATTATTTGTAACATTAAAATTCTCAATAACTTTGGCAATGACACCATCAGAAAAGACAGCACCTATTCACTTGAAAAATTCCCAATGAAAAGGGCAATCATTGCTGTCTTCTCTGCTATAATTCTAGGGAGTCTGAGGCAAATATCCCTTCTATTTAGCCCTGTTTTAGACACCTCATCTTTTATGGCCTCTAGGCAAACTCCAAGATTTCTTTTTTATTAGGCCACTGAAATAAAACTAATATTGGGGGTTGGAATCATTTTCAAAAATATAATGGACACTAGTAAACCACGAGTCCCTGATATTGTGGAAAACTAGGGCAAAACTATTCAGCTGACACTCAGAACATTAAATGGGGGCTTATCCTCATCTGGACTGGTTCTTATACTCATCCATGTTTGGGGAATTACTATACAGACGGGATAATTTTTCTAACCATTCCCCGAGAAAAATCAAAGCTTTCACTATTCTCCTTATTAATATGAAAGCTGAAAATCCACTTGGGAAAATGCATGGTCTAAAATAATTCAGTATTCAATATCACCATTGCAGTTGGGGCCCTTACTCCTACCTGGAAAAATGCAGTAACTTTCTCCTAGTTCTTTCTGCTTCTGGTCACTCACAGGCCACATTCACCCTACACATCTCTGCCAGATTAATCTGCAATCCCCCATTTACTGCCCCCCTCCTGGGGACTTTCAAGATTTTGTGAAAACAACTTCAATAAACTCCAGGATATTCAACTATTGCTACTTGACAGTGTCCTCAGTCTAGTCTATAAATATGACATCAATGGACTTTTCACCAGTACAGTACCTTCAGGTTCCTACTGGAAGACACTATGAACCTGTATCTGATGGTCAAGTAGAATGTTCCCTTAAGGCAATATCCAATGCCATGTTTTCCAATAAGCCATGCTAGGTTCCTCCAAATGATTACAGCTCACCATTTATATTTAAATGGTTTTGTATGTATATATATACCTCATGAAATTTGTCGTATTTTACTTAACTGGATAGCCGTTTTCTAGAATGTTCAAGTTTCCTAAAAGCTCTTTATTCTGACCTTTATACTGGTTCAATACATTCTACTACTCTACGAAATCCTCATCAAGAGTCTAAGACATTTCAAGACATATCCTAGGCTTCTTACTCATTCTTACTATAAATGCCTTAGTTCACATTCTTGTTACTTATTAAAATATCAGTTTTAACATAATCAATATAATCTTTGGCACAAAGGACATGGACGCCATAAAAGAACAGTAATAAAATGAGCACCCATGGACCAACCACACAGCCTAAGAATTATGATGTTATCACTATCTATCTTTCTCCTGTGTGCTTCTCTTATCCATGTCCATTTTTCTCCAAGACAGAAGCATTATTTTGACTTTTGTAAAAAATCATCCTTTGAGGGGCACCTGGGTGCCTCCGTGGGTTAAGTGTCTGACTCCTGATTTCAGCTCAGGTCATGATCTTGTGGTAGTGAGATCAAGCCCGCATCAGGCTTTGTGCTGACAAAGTGGATCCTGCTTGAGATATTCTCTCTCTCTCTCTCTCTCTCTCTCTCTCTCTCTCAAAATAAATAAACTTAAAAAAATCATCCCTTTGTTATTTCCAATTTATTAACCATGAATCTATCTTTAAATAATATATTGGGGCGCCTGGGTGGCTCAGTCGGTTAAGCGTCCGACTTCGGCTCAGGTCACGATCTCACAGTCCGTGAATTCGAGCCCCGCGTTGGGCTCTGGGCTGATGGCTCAGAGCCTGGAGCCTGCTTCTGATTCTGTGTCTCCCTCTCTCTCTCTGCCCCTCCCCTGTTCCTGCTCTGTCTCTGTCTCAAAAATAAATAAACGTTAAAAAAAATTTTTTTTTAAATAATATAATATTTTGTCTGGGCATTCTTGGAGCTTCATACAGATGGATTCAAAGTTTTATGTACCCTTTTGCAACTTGTATCTTACATTCCATCTCATGGACTACGTCTGGGTCACCATTTCATTGTTTTTGGTTGCACTTTGAAGTCATTTCTAGTTTTCCAAAATTATTATAGATGCTATTATAACATTCTTTCATAGATGTATCTCTTGACATACACACATAAGAGTATCTCTAGGATACACACGAGTACACACACACACACAAGAGAATTAGTGAGTTAATGGTTGTAACTGTCCACATTTAAAGGATAATGTCACATTGTTTTCACAAGTGCCTATACCAATTTGCAACTGGATGTGCTATGTATGAATGCATGGGTGTGAGCATTCTAAAATATAAAATTACTGTATGTATTAATTTTTGCCAATTTAATGGGTATAATGTTATGTACTTGTGGTTTATGTTTTCTTTTGCCAGATTACTTCAATTATTGTTTCTACTTTATGATTTTTCTTTCTGGCATCCCATAATATGTCTATTTATTATTTCCCTTAGACTTGGGCACACAGGGTTTATGCTCTAGGCCTCACACCTCAGGGAACTCTGTGCTTTGAAATGTCTCCCCTCCCATTTTCCAAACCCTTCTCTGTGGCAATTCCAACTAGGCAGAGTGCCCTAAGCCTAGCTTTCATGGGCCTCAATCTTTGTTTCACCCCTCTGAGGCAATCTCTGGCCTTTTATACTGCATGTGAGTCAACCAGATCCTCCCACAAGCTCCAGAACTTCTGCTTGTGAAGTTGTTCTGGACCTCTATGCGTGGACCTCAATTTCAAAAGGGCAGCTCAGTGAATGAACTGTTCCTGCTGGGCAGTACAGTATTTCTCTAATGGGATCATGCTGTGCTGGGCTGCCAGAAGTATACTGAAATACAGCAAAACTCTGGATTGCGAGTAACTCATTCTGTGAGTGTTCTGTAAGATGAGAAAAACTTTTCTAATAAATTTTAACTTGATAAACAAGTGATGTCCCAGAATCCAAGTAGTATGTGATGCTGATTGTCACATGATCACAACTGAGCCAATGATTCTTCTCTCTCTCTCTTTCATTGTGGGATTGTGGGTGATCATCAAAGCAATGTCACATTTCCGTGAAATCCTCAGAAAGGAGGCAAAAGCAACTGTCGCTGGATAGGTTCCTCGTTAAAATTGCACGAAATGAAAGAGATTCCATTGAGCTAGTAGACAGCGGTGATTCCATTAGTGTTAGGTGAAACTTGTCCTACACAATAACCTCCTCTCTCATGTCCCTTACACCAGTCACAAAAGTTTTCAAAGTGCAGGTTAGACTCCACCAAATGTCTGCTAGAACTGATACATGAATTCAGTAAAGTTGCAGGATACAAAATCAATGTACAGAAATCAGTTGCATTCTTATACACTAATAATGAAGCAACAGAAAGACAAATAAAGAAACTGATCCCATTCACAACTGCACCAAGAAGCATAAAATACCTAGGAATAAATCTAACCAAAGATGTAAAAGATCTGTATGCTGAAAACTATAGAAAGCTTATGAAGGAAATTGAAGAAGATATAAAGAAATGGAAAAACATTCCGTGCTCATGGGTTCGAAGAATAAATATTGTCAAAATGTCAATACTACCCAAAGCTATCTACACATTCAATGCAATCCCAATCAAAATTGCACCAGCATTCTTCTCGAAACTAGAACAAGCAATCCTAAAATTCATATGGAACCACAAAAGGCCCCGAATAGCCAAAGTAATTTTGAAGAAGAAGACCAAAGCAGGAGGCATCACAATCCCAGACTTTAGCCTCTACTACAAAGCTGTCATCATCAAGCCAGCATGGTATTGGCACAAAAACAGACACATAGACCAATGGAATAGAACAGAAACCCCAGAACTAGACCCACAAAAGTATGGTCAAATAATCTTTGACAAAACAGGAAAGAATATCCAATGGAAAAAAGACAGTCTCTTTAACAAATGGTGCTGGAAGAACTGGACAGCAACATGCAGAAGATTGAAACTAGACCACTTTCTCACACCATTCACAAAAATAATGTATTTTGAGTGACTCTTACTCACAATGGACACGGCACAATGTGAACTACTGATGGTCCAATGCTTATGTAAATAGATGTGGACGTCAGCTTGCACTTCTCCATGTTCTAACTCGGGTGCTACTATTGATCTACGGCACCTGGGGAAAGGGGCAACACAAGCAGGCATCCTTTACCCTCTGAACTCCATACCACCACACTCACAGAAGTCACTTCCCTTCTCTACAGGCTCTCTGGCATGTTCCAGGCAGTCCTCTTGACATGGTTATTCCTATCTTTTCTGAGGGCTTTGAAGACCATTGCTTTGCAACACCCATGGACCTTTCTGACTGCTGTCCTCTCTTGTCTCAGATAGCTGTGGTGACATTGTGCTTTCCCTGGTCTTTGTTGAAGCCATGCTGGATGTGGAATGGATGTTCCTGTGTAAATGAGGTGGATCTTCTTGATTTGTGCACCAGCCCCATGTCTAACTTTCCCCACTGGGGTAGGATATAGAAGGCAGTGGTACAACCAGCATTGAAGGAGATCGCATTTAGGAAGTTCTTGATTATGGCCTAAATAAAGGTTTCAAGAAAAGACATGACTAGATGTGCTGACATAAGTTTATGCTATGAAATTCTAAGCAGAAAATTTAACATAATCATAAACAAAAGATTGTCAACATTTTGCTTCATAATCTGTGTAAGGCTTGCATTAGTTGTTGTCATCAGTGAAGGACAGTAACAAAGTCGGAGTCATTGTAAAAGTATTTATGAAAGGGATGATGAGTGCTATCATGAGTAATGGTGCAACCAGCATTCAATAAATGGTATCAGAGACCTTCAGAGGCAAGGAAATCTGTATTGTTTCAATATAATCAGTTTCCAAAGGCCCAAAGCAAAAGTTAGTGTTACTTTTTCTCACAGTAGGAAATATAAAGTTAGCCAGAAACCACACGTTGGGTAAAAAGTATCAAGAGACGTGAGAAGGATGAGATGGTCCTGGATGCTGTAAAACAACTTTATGTACACCAATAGGATAATAAACAATTTCCCATTGCCTTAAATATGTGTCACTTATTCACTATGGGATCATCAGTTTTTCATTAAAAATTTAATCCAACTGCTTATATAACAGGGGCTTCTCACATAGCCAAAGGAAATCCCTGTTTATATTATGTATTTTTTGCTATATTTTTGTATCTCCTATCCTCTATTTTTCACTTTCTTTATTTTTCCCATATGCTTCATTGTGGTTACTTTCTTCAACTTAGTTTCCACATGTAGAAGTCTCTTTTCAGAGTGTTTAACCTGATGTTAAAGCCTTCTTTTGATATCCTAAGTTGCGATACTGATATTGTTACCTCATTTTTCATTTCAAGCATATCTATCTGTTGCTTT